>NC_138243.1:23991090-24591090 GCF_964197995.2 Scardinius erythrophthalmus
GCCAGCTCAAACTGCAGACCCTCTCGCCCTTCCACGCCTGACGGACTTTCCCGACAGGTATGATGGCCAGAAACAGGAAGCTACTTTTTGTCTGCTTAATTTCCTGCCTCACTCCAGGCCCTCTCCTCAAGTGAGAAAAGGGACTAAATGCAACTAAGCGCTGAGCTTCAGCGAAGTGTAGCTTCAGTTTCTGGATTTTAAAAAATCTTTTATAAGTTTTAAAATCCATAAATCAAACCAACTTGGTCATAGATTAATCATATAAAATTGAAAACCTTTGCAAAAAAAGCATTGCAAAATATGTGATAAAAATTATTTTAACTTGATTGATTGAGGTACAAAATTCAATATTTGATAAGTGTATAAAATGCAACATATTTTAATGTATTGTAAAATATGCAACAATTTAATATATTTTAAATGTATTTAAAGTTTATTGTAAAATATTCAAATATGTAAGTTGTTTAAGAGTGTATGGATACTGACTCGATTACGACATTCACAATGCTTCATAGACGTTGCAAAGCTCTTTTGGCGCAGTTCTTATTTCCATGGTAACAGCGGATTCTCTGATCAATGGATCCAAGGGGAATCTCTCTTCAAGATTGTGATGTATATAGTTTTTCCACTGTGAATATTAAACAAACCTGAAATGAAGACATTATAATGATCATATATGATCATTATAACTATTTCTCTATGGAAAAAGTTCATGGGATTTGTAATTCTGAAACATACTGTTACACGCCACACTCAAGACTTCAAATGACATAACAGATCGTTTGTTCATCTACTACACTAGCATTAAAAAAAACTGGTTAGTAAGATTTTTGTCAAAAGTACCAGTACTGAAATTTTAAAAATATGACGATACCAACATTTCCCTCTAGCATTTTAAGCGCTGTTGAACGGATTCTTAAACACCCCTGGTTAGCCATTACGTTCACGTGCTCAACATATACGTCTGTGATTGGCTACAATGATCGGCGCTTCAAAAACATGTCTTCACAGAGCGCTTGTTTTTGTCAACGTGTCTTTGAAGCGTTGATCATTATAGCCAATCTTTATTATTTTAGAGCAAAAAAATACATTTTTAACAATGACTACATTGCATATTTATAAACAGGCCTGTTGTTTTGTTAAAAAAAAAAGAGGAAAAAGTGCACTTCAGTTGCATTTCATAGAAGAAATTTAGGGTTTGTTACGCAACAATGTACAGATGACAACGTAGTCAAAACAATCCCCATTCACACGTATCTGCGAAAACAACTAAAACTCTGTATTGTGCTGCCAGGCCAGTAGTTGGCGATGTCACTTTGTAAAGAAACACTACGCGCCTATAGACTGAACGCGTAATACGCATGCGCATGACGTCACCGTTTTCACAAATTAGCCTTTTTGTAGTTTACACGGAGACTATGACGGTATCGATCTCAAAAACTTGCACTTTGACTCCAGTTTTCAAAAGATTTCGTTTGCAGGCCACCAAAACGGTGTTGTCGTGTAAATGAACGGCCAAAACGCATAAAAAGTTGTCCATTTTTAGCTGAAAACAGTGTCATGTACAAGGCCCCCCAAGTCATACAATTTTGGAACAACATGATAAAGGTGATGCCAGAATGTGATTTGACAATAATATGACAACAGCGCTTGGGATGCAACAATATTGTACGTTTTCCATTAGCAAACAACGCATTCCTCATGAGATTCATTGTTTTTCACCTCAGATTTTGAGTCCAGAAACTCTCATTAACTCCAGCATGACATTAACAAGAAAATGAACACTGTTTCTATTCAAGGACTCATGCATGATTCAAAAGTCTGAAAATAGAGAGACATTAAGTCATTGTACAGCTTCTGATTAGACAGCGCAGAACAGCAGTGACGTACTGAAGAATGGGTTTGGGAAGTTTCTGTGGGAAATCATCCAACAGGTTTGATGGATTCACCGAACAGAGGAAGGGTTTACTTTCCCATGGATGAAACGAGCCCTTTGTATTCCCACTCCTCTGGTGGGCCCTCTGTGGATTTATCTGAGATAATGTGAGCACAGACAACCTTATTTATCTCTCTTATTATGCTGCTTTTGTTTTGGCACCTTCTCACCTGCTCTGAGAAACAGCAGTCTCATAGTTTGGATGTTAAACATGGTTGGTTGTTGTGGAGAGCTCATAATGACGGTACCTGACGTAGATGCCATGGAAAAAGCGAAATATGATACGAAGACCGTATTTGTGACTGAACGACACCAAATGGTGAAATCAGACAATCATTTCTCAGGAGACCTGAAATGCCTTGTTATGAACAAGTGTACAGTCAGAGCTTAGGACTGGAGAAGATGAAAGACATCAACATCCAACACCCTTCATCTGGTTGCTCCCGTCTCTTGCTCAACACTGTTAGTCTTTTCTCTCTTGGACATTTCCTGAGGAGCGGTCTGCACCACTTCCCTCAACATTCAGCCCCAAACTTTTGAAGTTTTAGAGAAATGATCTGCTCTCATTAAATTCTGGGAGCATCATAAAGAATTAGCAGGGTATGAAAGTGTAATTTTTCTTTAACTGAAAACACACACACACACACAAAAAAAAAACGCTTATATGCGCAGAAAAAGGTGCTGATGGGGCTAGTTGTCACAGGAACTATATCTCAGTAATCTATGAAGTGAAAAGTCCAAATACACATGCTTGTTTTCTCTATTAGTGATTTTGAATGATTTCAATCGTCTCATTCAAAACCTTCTCAAATTAGAATCATTAGAAAACATGTTTGCAAATTCTGTTTTCCAAACTAAAATTGCAATAATATTATCATATCTTTCTATAGCTGTTGTGACTGAACACTATAAACCACACATCAGACAAGAGTCAACTGATCAAGGTAGATTTTAACTCTCAGGACAAGATCATTTTTCAGAAATCTCGGGTCGAGGCACATTGGACAAGATGCCACGCGTTTATGTATTTGTTCTTTTTGTTTTATTTTGTTCATTTTTTTATTATTTTGCATTGGTCACATTCATTGCTTTGAATATAATGTTAAAAACTTATATATAACCAATAAAATATAAATGAGGAAATGTACAGCTTAGATTTTGTAAAAAACTTATAATAGGAATATTCCATTGTGACAGCCCCATAATGTGTGACAACATGCTTCGTTTTAGAAAAAAAAAAAAAAAAGAGAAAAAAACTGTCAACTTGCCCAGTCTGTTTTGTGTAAACAGATACTGTACACAGAGTAATTATAACTTTGAGTAAAGAATAACTGTTAAAACAGACAGAGAGGTGAATTCAAGTTGATTGGGACTTTTCCCCAGTCATCTCAATAGCAAAAAGTGTCACAATCAACCTGAATTCACCCTACTTTACAAAGCTTTTAGTAAACAGTAACAAGTACTGTAACTAAAAGCACCAAGTTTGTTTGTACAATGGTAAGTTTTCTGGGCATTTGTCGTATAAATACATAAATTCAAAACCATGGAATAACCTATATCAAAGTGTGGTATTACTATCAAAATGGTACAATCACATAGGCTATTTTTCAAGGAAAACTCAACTGTATAAAGATAAACACAAATTTTAAATAAACAAAACTTCGTTTACTTGTTGCATATTGTTGCGATGCATACATCAAATATAAATCAAATGACTAAATGTAAACGTAGGCTACTACATAGGCATGTGATAGTAAACATGCTTAAGTATAGGCTACTTATCCTTTTCCTTCTTACCTTCTCGTCGGCGGCAAGGTGATCAGCGCAGGTAGTTGAGGTCTCTTTATCCAGTGTTCTCCTCTTAACTTGTGTTGTCGTCTGTCTGTATCTTTCTTTAAATGTTAAACAGCCCACTCAACGCATCAAGGTGTGTGACATTAATGGAAATAAACTACATTAAAGTTTCGGACACGCGCGCGGCGCTTTAAATCCAATCTCACTGGCACTGGCACTGGCACGATCTCCAGCAAGATGGTTCATATGAATATTGCACTACAACGTGTTTTGTGTTTGGAGGATTGTGATTCACCGAAGATATTCAGTAGGCTACAGATCGGGTGAGTAAATCCATCCGATCCAAAAGCCCGTGGGAGGAGCTGCACGCCTCCTCTTCCTCCTCCTCTTGATCAAGCGTCATCAACGCGCTCCTAGTAATTAACAAACCACAGCATTCGTGAACAGTGCTGTATTTAAGTTCATAAAAGCGATATCTGTTAATTAAGTTTAAACTATAACTGTTTAAAAAAAAAGCATCTCAACAGCTCCAACTTCTCAGCAAAGAAAAGACTTGAGGTATTTGATTCACCTCAGTGACTCGACTCTTAAGAATTTGTTCACTAAAAAGATTAATTCATTGATTCGTTTGGTGTGTTCGGCTGTGTCTGAAATCACCCCGTAGCCTATAGCCTACCCACAATTCACTTGAGGGAGTGAATGAAAACGAGTTTGTGAATACAGACACCGAGTGTGCCGGATGGGCTGTCGCTTTTGCATAGTTGTTTCTGTTTAATAATTATTTGAAACTTATGAAACTGGCAGCTCCAGTAGTAAGATAAAAAAATGCCTATCTTGAACCCTATCGTGGAAACTATGTATAAACCTTAATTAAACAATTTAATAATCAATTGGATTGGATGGATGATTCATCTGTGAGCGCCATCTTCTGGTCAGATGCAGGAGTTCTTTCGGCACCATAGAATGTAAAAAAAAATATGGACGTAGTGTCCTTGACGTTACTCGTAGGTTTCTGAAGAGCATTTTTGAAGCCTAAAGTGGGTGAAGAGATGAGTCCCAGCGAAGTTATGGTGATATTTTTTTAACATGGGGGTCTATGGAATTGACTCCCTTTTGGAGCCTGTCTCTAGCGGCCAGTCGATGAATTGCAGTTTAAGTCACTTCCGTATTGGCTTCACAAGAGAGACTGGAAGGTTGCCGCTTGTTCGGCACGAGTGTCACAGTGCATTATGGGTATTCTCTAGCCTTTGAGCATACATCAGTTGTATACTCGTTATTGCGGTGCATTGTGGGATTGAATGAGTGCACTCAATAAAGTCCACTATCGATTGTTCACCACTATACCCACACCATCGCCCCCCAGTGCCCTATTTAAGGGGGGCGATTTCAGGCACATGTAATTACTTCTACCAAGTATTCTTGTAAGCGTAGAAACTGCCATTTAGAATACATACGAGCGAGTCGCTCGAATGGCGGAAGCCATGTTGTGCCTCCATCTTGAAAATACATTAGCCAAAGAGGGACATACCTGGAAATTCAAGCTTCGCCTTTCACGTTTTTACACTCAGTGAAAAACGGCAGATTTGAAATAATACAGCCACCGTAGGAGTTAAAACGCCCTCGGAATGGGAGGGGCTAGAAGTAATATTCAGTTAGTAGTCATATACAATTTCACCACTAGATGGGAGACAATCCTACACAGTGTAGCTTTAAGTTGAACACACTTAATATTTGGCCACAGCTTTCTAAAGGTTACATCATTATCCCAGTAGGTGGCGACAAGGGACTGTCTTATGAACAAGTCATTGATTCATTCAGGTCAACTCACTGATTCGTTAAAAGAGTAGCTAAGAACGGAAACTTGATTATAAAAAAATGGGTATTTCTATAAATTAACTATGCGTCAAAAAGGAGTTTAACCATCATACACTTGGCAACAAAGTCGATTTTGAACCAGATGCCTCGTTCATTCAATTAATTTACGAACGAGATCCCACTTCGTTCAGTTGTTAAAAGTGGAGGGTTCCTTTAAGTCATGAGTCTCTGATATTAATGATCTGTCTCAAAATAATTACAAATTAACATTTTTACTAAATGTTCAATATTACTAATGTACTATCAGAGCTGCTGCTAGCGGGGCGAAAGGTGGTGACGATTCTAGTGGCCCCAAGCCTTAAGGGCCCTACACACCGGGACGAATATCGGCGCGCGTTATTCGCCAGCGTTTTTCAATGCGTTTTTTGTGTTCACACCCAAGCGATTTTCGCTGACGATGAGCCGAGTGAACATGCAAATTCATTCCCTGACATTAGATGGCGCTTAATGTAAAACAGAAACCACTCCATAACAGTTCTCTTTTATCAAGATTTTTGTAGGCGCTGTCGCGTTTGTCATAAAGTTCTTTTATGTTCCGACACCAACGAGACCAGCAGCTCTACATTCATCTTGCCTTGCATCTTCCTCGTCTTATTTCTTCCTGGCAGTGTAGACGCTACTTGGTGTATATCTTCTTCGCCGTTACGTATGTGTGTTCGGCATGACCGTTTTGTGTTTGAGCGCCCCCAAGTTGTGTTTTACTGTAACTTCAGAAGCTCCAGACACGTGAACAAAAGCGCCAATCTCACTGGTCGGATAGTTTTTGACGCAGCGCGTCAAACCAAAAAAACGAACCCGAGGCGTTTTAAAAAAAATGACGCTTTTACGCGTGGCGTTTTTCGCACCGGTGTGCACACTCACATTGGCGCCCTTTGTTTAGTCACGAGGCGTTAAACGTCGGCGAATATCGCGCGCGAAATTCGTCCCGGTGTGAACAGGCCTTTAGGTTGGCCCTGTGACCCCCCCCCCCCACAAAAAAGCCCCCCCTCCCCCAAAACAATTTCAACCGAGGGGGAAAAACGCGATTTCAAGGGGACCTGAAGCAACAACCTGCACCGGGGCCCCGGATAGCCCAGCTATGGCCCTGTGCACTAATAATAACTGGCCATGCTGCGTCTCTGTTCCTCAGCTCTGTCTGTCTACCTGAACAAAGAAAGCTTTTTCAGACTGCAGGCGGAGAGCCAGAACAGAGCATCCACTGCTTCTATTCCAGGATGACAGTGAGAGATTAACCTCTGGCCTGAGCCAAGCTTGCATCACATCCTAATCTTTAACAACCTACTGGTGGACTGAAGCCGTCCTTCAACAAGCGTGACTGTGAGTTAGACACACTGGGCACAGCTGTACACAGCATGTGTATTCGATGTGGGATTTTCTGATGTGCTGAGGTGTCAGGGTGATCGTTCTGCTCATATCAACTCCAGTCTGCTATGCAAGTCCATGGACAAGAACGTCTTACAATATATATAAGATGTATATAAGATGTATAAAATAAGAATAGAATCATTTAGAATAATTTTATATAGTAGGCCTATAAAAATTGTATTATTGGAATGATGATACCATGTTACATGTATTTATCAAATATAAATAATTTGTAATTACAACAGTTTCATTTTGAAATAGCTATGTAGGGAACCATCAAAACTGGAATAAGCAAAAATGAAACCAGTTACAAAACTTCCACAGTAGGTTTTGCTCTGGTTTATGCGTGTGAAACTAGCAGCACCTAGTGGTCACATTCGTAGTTGCAGGAACATGCAGTCAAATACATAGAAACTTGTGCAAAACAAAAGTGAGCTGACATTTTCATACTTGTCCACAAGATTTCATTCATCTATTTTTGATGCTTCCAAATTTTTTGCCTCTCTCACAAAATTGTGGTGTGTGCACAGAGTACTATTTTTCTTGATAGTGTCTTTTAGAAAATAAAGATTACTGTGATAAATATCGTTTATTTTAGCTTAAATGCTTGACGATATACTATAGTGTTTGCCATAGTCACAACAGAGTATCAGCTTGCAATAACTGCTCATGATCATTTAAAATAGTTGGGGTATTTTAGAGATCAGTGACACGATTAAAGGACACCTTAAGTTTACAGACACAGACCAGACTCCACCTTAGCGATCATATCTTCTGTGGATTTGCTCTGCCTCCAGAGCACAAAGAACAGACAAAATCTTTAACATGTTGAGAGCGAAATTCCTTCTGTGTGACGGAAAAGCTCACAATAGCCGGGCAGGTTTCCACCGATCTGAACCTCTGATACGTTAGTCGTAGACTGCATGCAGAACATTCATTCATAACCTGAAATATCCCACCCAACAGACATTTTAAAGTTACAATGAACAGAAACCCAACTACAATAGTTAAAATGTAGTCAAAAATGAAGGCTGGTTTTGATTGTAGTATGTGATTTTGGCAGGCCGGTCCCTAGTAATGAGTTATTTATGGATAGATGTAAACGACTGCAGGAAGAGCATCCTGTCATTTCCCTGGTACTCATTGTCTACATACATATGAATTCTTCATTATTGTTATATATAGATATACAAGGGTTGGGGTTAGTAGGATTCTTTAATTCAGCAAAGATCCATACATTTTTTTTTTAACTAGAAAGTAAAGTTTGTTGGGACAAACTTTTACAGTATATTGGCTTGACAAACCCTTGTCTGAAATTTTTGCATGTGTCTAGCATTATTTTACATTTTGCTAACATGTTTGTAGCCTGTTTTAATACATTGCTTGCATAAATTAGCATGTTTCAAGCATTTTAACATGTTACTAGCATGAATTGGCACGTTGGTATGTCTTACCAAATCACGGGCCCTGTTCACACCTGGATTAAGATGTGTTTTGGTCGATCGGATCACAAGTGGACGATGCAAATACAGGTGTAAACGGGGTCTAAAACGTTTTAAGCTTGCCCACTTTCGAAAAAAGTGTCGAAAATGCATTTAACTAGATCGCTTTCGTAGTGTAAACGTTTATGTGGTCAAATGTGCTCGAACAGCCACAAAAGACTGCCTATAATCTAAAAAATGAGTTTGGGTCAAATATGGACAAACTCAGCCATTGGGTTAAATTTTGAAATTACATTTTTAACCCAAACGTTTGGGTTTGTCCATATTTGACCCAAAGTTGGGTTAAAACAACCCAGTATTTTTTACAGTGTACTCTCCTCCGCCTACTGACCTAACACATCTAGATATCTATCTTGTGGCTATCAGAGCAAAAATGAAAGCTGATGCTCTCCATGTGTTTTTCCGTCATCTTCGGTGTGTTCATATGTAAACTGTGTGAGCTTATTTCATCAATTAGATCGAGAGATCTGAAAAATCCCATACATTTACCCGCCGCCCATAGACCCTCCCCTCAAAGAAATCAAGGCAGAAGTGGTCGAAAGTGGGCAAAAGAGATGGATTAAAACAACAGGTGTAAATGGGTATGTGTCTCTCTCGTCTACTTGTGATCCGATTGACCAAAGCGCATCTTAATACCAGGTATAAATAGGGCCACTAACTTGTTTTAACACATTGTTAGTATGAATTACCATGCTGCTAACATGAATTAACATGTTGCTAACACTAATTAACATATTGCTAGCATGTTTAACACATTGCTAGCATTAATTAGAATGTTGCTAGCTTGTTTTAACATGTTGCTAGCATGAATTAGTATGTTTTAACACATTGCTAACATTAATTAGCACATTGCTAACATGTATTAGCATGTTGCTAGCATTAATTCTAAAGGAAGGCTAGGCTGCAAATGATCCATCGGTTGTATCCTTCAGTGCCCAGGGAACGAAGCATGCATTTGATTTCGAGGTCAGATTTGAAGGTTCCTCTGAATCGGGACATCAGACTTCGTCACGCCGCTGTGACGCAATCGGCCTTCGAATCCAGATTTTGAAGGATGCAGCCTCTGAACTGGGATACAGCAACTGTTTACATTTAGTCTTAGAAGAAGATGCTTAAATAGTAGATCAGATAATAAATGTGTTCTTTTGAACTTTCTATTCATCAAAGAATCCTGAAAAAATGTCTCATGGTTTCCATTAAAATATTAAGCAGCAACTGATTTCAATGATAATAATCAGAAATGTTTCATGAACAGCAAATCAGCTAATTATTTCTAAAGGATCATGTGACACTGAAGACTGAAGTAACGATGCTGAAAATTCAGCTTTACCATCATAGGAATAAATTACATTTTAAAATATATTTTAATAGAAAACAGTTATGTTAAATCGTAATAATATTTCACAATATTACTATATATATGCGACCTTGGTGAGCAGTTTTTGGCCCTGGGTTTTGGTTCTGTGTGCAAGTGAATTACATTATATTACATTTTCTGACCTGCTTTCTGCTTGTTTTAGATAGTATGCACATTTAGAGCTGTCATTCACATCCGTTGCACCAAAGTTCAGTAAAGTTCAGGGTTTGTTCAAAATACACTAAGTTATAGTTATAAGTTATAGATGCTTTAGCAACACTAATGTATAGTTATTTCCAAATGGGAACAGAAGAAGCAAATACAAGGGCATAAATGTAGTTGTTTCAGGATCTATAGTGATGAAATAACTCTCTCGCTTTCCCTTTTGTTCACGGCAGTTAATCAGTGACTGTCAGTCTGGGTTAAACCTCAAGCTATGCAGATCTAACAACATTAAGCAGCAAATCAGAAACGAAACCCTGACAACTGAAGCGAGCAGCATTCTTTCAACATTCTGAGGCCCGAGGAATGCCACCGCCCTCAGCTGTGTTTTCACTGATCTTTACAAAGTGGCCTGGAGGGGTGTATACTTTGAAAGCTGTGCTGTTAATGGTTTGTATCTTTGAACAGTGTCATGTTAGATGTTAATGAGGAGCCGGTTCAGCCCACATGCAGCTAATGAGATCTGTTTCATGATGATATATATTTTAAAATCATATCTTAACATCACAAACTCAGATGAGCAATCAAAATCAAATTCTTACAAAACCAAATTATCTGAGAATTGCTATTCACATTAAATATGTAACTTTTTTTGGTCAAAATTAACAATATTAAAATAGTTTGTGTTCAAACTGTGTTAATTCGTCACTCGTCTTTGCGTATCTCTCTCGTCATATCCATAAATAGAGAAAAGTTCCTTTAGCTACTTTGACGCTTGTACATTTTGCTAACATGCAAACATTTTGTTAGCATGTTTAATACATTGCTTGTATGAATTAGCATGTTGCAAGCATTTTTCATGTTACTAGCATGAATTAGCATGTTTCTAGAAAGTTTTAACATATTATTAGTATGAATTACCATGCTTCTAGCAAGATTTAATAGCTAGCATGAAATAACATATTGCTAGCATGAATTAGCATATTGCTAGCATGTTTTAACACATTGCTAGCATGCGTATCTCATCATATTCGTAAATAGAGAGTATAAAAATGGGGTGAGCAATAAAATGTTCCTCATGTTTGTAGAACAGGATTCCTGGTGCTATATAAAGAAGAATATAAATAATGTATTAGTTTGGAGCATAAAGAGCTTTTTAAAATAGATGTTGTCTTCTTAAATGGGGACAAATGGGAACTATAAAGCTTACTGCACACCCAAAGTGAGATAAAATCTCTGTCCTGTTTTGTCTGCCTGCAGGCCTAGACACGACCCACTACAAACGTGGCACACAAAAGAGAGAGAGAGACAAGAGACAGACCGGGTGGGGGTGGGGGTGGAAGTAGCATAACCATTTGTCTTAACCTTACAGATGAAACTAGTCTTTTTACAGTTACTTTTATAATATAAATGTTAAACTCTCCTATTAAATACAAATACAAAAAATAAATAAAAATGTAGGCCTACTGCCAGATTTTACACTAAATTACAGTTTGCTTCTTGCTAGAATATTTAAATCTGATGTCCACCATTTTCCCAGCACTTTAGTTTCTTTTATAGCCATTGTGTGAGCAGGAAAAGGGTCAGTTCATGCTGCCTTTAGGACCTTGAGGAGAGAGTCCACTCCAGTTCCCACAGTAAGTGGATCTGGGGGAGGTCTTTCAGAACACGGGAACCATTATAATACTCCTTTCCCAACTTCCAGAAGTTTCTTTTCCAGACTATAAAGTCTGCATGAAGGATTTGATATCAGGGGAAGCCAACAGATCCGAGAGGTTGCAACAGTTTTCGGAAGCTCTGAGAGGTGAGTAATAGATGTCATTACAGCTGTGAAACATTTTGCATGCAGGCTTCATCAACAGCATGAAAAATTTAAATTCCATAACAGAGTTCTTCTTTCAAAATGTTGAAATGTAAAATAAATGTTTGCAAGAGACGTTGATAGTTTTACTCAAAGATAAAGTGTTCATAAGCAGCCAAGTGCTTTGATTTGCTGTGTTTGTGTGATGATTCTAAAGGCTTTTTATGTATGTATGTAACAGTCCAAAATTGCTCCTTCAAGCTCTGACTCGTCCATATGGGCATAATAAAAGTGCACTTTGGTGTGTTTTGCATGGCTGAAGGCAACATTTTGGGCTGTTCATGCGGTAGAAGGGTGGGGAAAAGCTGCACAAACTACAACATGTCTGAAGTCTGATGTTCCTACACTAGTGGAACTTCCTGCCATCCTGGCATTCCTGATTGGATAACGGTCATCCAGCTTAAGATGACTCTGGGAGCCGTGAAATCTGAATATGTGGCTGTTACAGCTTTTTTCTCCAATGAATATATATTTGCATCTTGGGGAAATGTGATATTATACACCGTTCAAAAGGTTTTGATTTTTTTTTTTTTACTTTTATTTAGCAAGGATGCATTCAATTGATCAAAAGTGTCAGTAAAGACATTTAAAATGTTACAAAAGATTAATATTTTTAAAAAATGCTATATTAAGCAGCACAACTGTTTTCAACATTGTTAATAATAATAAAAGTTTCTTAAGCAGCAAATCAGCAGATTAGAATGAGAGAAATGATGCTGAAAGTTCAGCTTTGTCATCACATGAAAAAATAATATTTTAAATTATATGAATATAGAACACAGTAGAGGTAGAGTAAACATTCGTATCAATATCTTCTTTCGTGTTCCCCAAGAAATATTTCTCATTTATAAGCAAAAACGTGTTGTGATGAAGGATCTCTGTGAGGTTCACTGTTCACGTGGCAGTTATGTAACATTTCTGCCTTACTGTACATGTTTGCTGGACTTCCTTTAGCATAGCAGGCCTGTCATTAAAAGTCTATGGAAATTACAGCGTGAAAGTACAACTTTGATATATCTTGGCACTATCCTCTCAGTTCTGTGGTCAGGACCTAAAACTTTCCATAGCTCTAGCTATATAGAAAATCATCTCGTATCTATGTAAAATGAACGTTTCAACTTACTGACTTGTTTGTTACCCTTACAGGCTGTAAACTTACCACCTCTAAAATCATGTTGGTGTCAAACGTGGTTCTCCTGTGCCTATTGGCCACCGTGAGCGCAGACAAGACCCTCAGCAGCCATGCCACCATGTTGGCAGACAACAGCGCCACTTTGGCCTTCAACCTGTACCAGAACATGGCAAAGGAGAAGGACCTCGAGAACATCCTGATTTCCCCCGTGGTAGTGGCCTCCTCGCTGGGTTTGGTGGCTCTTGGAGGGAAATCCAACACTGCTTCTCAGGTCAAAACCGTCCTGAGCGCCACTACGGTGAAGGATGAGCAGCTACACTCTGGGCTGTCTGAGCTTCTCACCGAGGTCAGTAACTCAACGGCACGTAACGTCACCTGGAAGATCAGCAACCGTTTCTACGGGCCCAGCTCTGTTAGCTTCGTTGACGGCTTTCTGAAGAGCAGCAAGAAGCATTATAACTACGACCACTCCAAAATAAACTTCCGTGACAAGCGCAGCGCGGTCAAAGCCATCAACGACTGGGCATCGAAGTCCACCGACGGAAAGCTGCCTGAAGTGACCAAAGATGTGGAGAAGACAGATGGAGCCATGATCATCAACGCCATGTTTTATAAACGTAAGACTTGATCACCTTAAGAATGAGAAGCAATTTGTAGATTCTTTAAAAAACTAAAATGAGACTCTGTTTTCTCTCCAGCACACTGGGATGAGCAGTTCCATCATAAGATGGTAGACAATCGTGGTTTCTTAGTGCATCGCTCCTACACTGTCTCCGTACCCATGATGCATCGCACAGGTGAGGTCATGGTTAAAGCAGATATGATCCTGAAACACAAAGCTCAGTGGTAAAAAGTACATTACGGAGGATTTTTCATTAGAAATTAATTACTGTACAGTTACACTAGTTCAATTTTATACAGTTTTTGACACTTTTTGTTTTGATGGATATAAATCTTTACTTTTAGTCAATATTTAGTCATGTCATATTCTTTAATTGCATGTTATTTGTCAACAAAAGAAAGAAAAATCTTACAAGAAAGTGCAAAATTAAACCAAACATTCAAATATGTTCTATTATTTTTTTGAATATTTAAAAAATAAATATAAAATATAATTAATTAATATTTAGATAAATTAAAATATATCAACATTTAATGTTAATATATTCGTTTTTGTGTTTTGACGAATATCCTTTAAATTTAGTCAATATTTTGTCATGTCATATTGTTTAGTTTTAGTCAATTTAGCTAAAATGTCATGTCATTTTAGTCAATGAAAATTAAATATATTATATATTTAAAAAATATCAACTTTTAATGTTGTTAAACATTGATAGATTTTTTAAATACTGTATATAGAATGTAAAATACTGTATATTTATATATAATACATGACATTTGAATATTTAGTTTAAAACCCTTTTGTTAAATGGCATAACAAAGAAAGGTAATAGACTATAGAACAAATATTTTTTTGTGTTTGACGAAAATATCCCTTTTTCAACTTTATTGAATATTTCATCATGTCATATTCTTTAATTTTGGTCTGTTTATTTGAACGAAACAGCATGTAATTTAAGTCAACGATAAAAATATTTTAGTTTACAATTTAAAAAAAATATATATCATGATTTTGTTATAGATATATTTTATAATATATATATATATATATATATGACAATAATTCAATATTTTGTTTGATAAAAAAAAAAAAAAACCTTTAGTGAGTAAGATTAAAACTGGCCAGTGCGTAGAGAAAAAAAGAAAAGAAAATCTGTCCAACCTTACCTTGAGTCAATCATTTACATCCATAACTGCTGTGGGATTTGCGGGATTGCATTTTTTACACATTCGTTTATGCTGTCTTTCAGGCATTTATGGCTTCTTTGACGACACAAGCAACAAGCTTTTAGTTCTGAACATGCCGCTGGCCCATAAGATGTCATCTGTGGTGTTCATCATGCCATACCACGTCGAAGCCCTGGAAAGAGTGGAGAAACTGTTAACACGTCAACAACTGAACACCTGGATGGGTAAGATGGAACAGAGGGCGGTTGCGGTGTCGCTGCCAAAGGTCAGCATGGAGGTCAGCCACAACCTGCAGGTACGAACAGTCTGCAATTTCAGCAAGTGTTTGTTATAAACTCACCTGTGAATTCAGTTCCTTGTATAACACCTCGCTGTCTTGCAGAAACATCTTGCTGAGCTGGGTCTGACCGAAGCTGTGGACAAAGCCAAAGCAGATCTGTCCAACATCTCAGGGAAGAAAGACCTCTACCTGTCCAACGTGTTCCATGCCTCCGCCATGGAGTGGGACACCGAGGGAAACCCACCCGATGCTAGCATCTTTGGTACCGACAAGCTCAAAAACCCCAAACTCTTCTACGCTGACCATCCCTTCATCTTCCTGGTGAAGGACAACAAGACAAACTCTATTCTTTTCATGGGCAGGCTGGTCCGACCGAAGGGTGAAAAAATGAGGGATGAATTGTAGGTTAATTTAAATGTGAGTGAATGTGGTTAATAAGTGTGTGTGTGAGCAGAATTGTGAATGTGTGTAAATGGTACACCTGAGTTCGTTCCATTAGATCAGTGGACCAGCATGTGCTATCCGTTACGTTTACTTTGAAAATTGAGTTTTAGGTGCCACATAATGTTTTATGTTATAAACTATGCAAGTGTACTAGACAAAGTATCGTAAAATTTACACCTGAATAGGTTTCTGAGAAGTGCAGCATGCTTATATTAAGTATGATCTCTATAAAATTTGCTTTAAAGCACACAAACAGCATTTTTGCTCAGGGGGTTCTCTTTTTTATTTGCTTGGCTCGAGCGAATAACTCACTATGCCGAGTGTTTGATTTCCGAAAAAGTCCACTCCATGCTGTAACATTCCTCTCAGAAGTGCACACTTGTGTCTGCACTGAATACTGCGTCTGCACTAGATAGCATGTGATACGAGTCCACGTCTGTACCATGTTAAAGCTTGAATTCACATTGTACCAAAACACGGTTGTCTGAAAAGTTGGATTGTTCCTTGATTTTTCAATAAAATCAGCATCACTGAGAACATGTGTGGGTTTTTATGTATGCTGTACTTCTTTTAAGGTCAAAGTAAGTTTGCATATCAGAAATGCATACCACACTTACTATTTCTGAAGTATACAGTATGTATGAAGTGTGCAGTATGCAGATTTTAGTGGCATTTGCCAAAATATAAAGTATACAATAGAGCTTACTGTGTTGAATACTACAAGTATATCCCATAATGCACTGCGCTTGACCTGGCTTTTAATTTCCTGTGTGATGAATGCATTAGAAACAATGGCTGCATCCGAAATCGCATACTTCCCTACTATATAGTTGGCCGAAAAACAGTAAGTGATGAGTAGTATGTCTGAAATTCACAGTACTCATAAAAGAGTAGGACACTTTACTATCCCATGAGGCCATTTGTGAATGGTAGTGAAGTGACGCAACTGACACTGGTAGGCCACATGACAATGATAACATGGTGAATGTAAATGTAGTAGCCTAGATACAGATTACATTCATACTATAGAGAACATACTTTTTAGTGGTCATGAAGTAAGTAGCCTACTTATTAAAAATAAGTACCTACTCAAGTCATCCATTTTTTAACAGCTATTTCTTAACTCAGAATAACCAACTGGTTGGCACAAGCTGAATTACATAATGCCTCTGCAATGAAATAAGGCCATGTCACAAACAGTGAATAGTACTGTTTGAAACTAAAGGTTTATATTTTTATCTGCAAAAAGCTTTGGCGACATCTAGCATGATTCACCGAAATGACATCAATGCTCACTGATAATGGCATGTGAAGAGACTGTATGTGTCTGTGAAGCACTAAAAATCAGTTAGAAAGAGAATCTGTTCCGCTGTACACAGAAAACATAAATGTATTTCTCGTTCTTTCATCAAGATCGTGGAGAGACAGAAACAGGAACAGGAAAAAGAAACAGGTTTGTGTGTATTCTCACAAGTGTAAACTCTGTTATCTGATCAGATGAGAATGTGTTCAGATGTGACAGTACGTTTAACCTTCAACCCACAAAAAATAATACATATCATGATGCTGAAACTATATTGTGGGTAAAATAAAAAGTCAAATTTTTTCAGGTAAAACGGCTAAATAAGCCAGTTATAATCCCAATATTCAAGGGAAAATAGCAACAACAAAAATTTCTGATAAAAATATTGGTAACACTTTACAATGAGGTCCCATTTAACATTAGTAATGCATCAACTAACATTAACCAACAATAATACATTTGTTACAGTATTTATTAATCTTTGTTAATGTTAGTTCATTGTTAGCTCAGGTTCATTAAATGCAACTTTTATTTTGAATGCATTAGTAAATGTTAAAAATAACATTAACTCAGATTATTAAATGCTTTAGTATTACATATTTTATTTGTTAGTTAAGTAATGTAGTCAAATAATGTAAACAAATGGAACATTATTGTAAATTGTTACCAAAATATTTGAACAAAAATGTCATTTTAAACACAGTGTGTTAGGTTATTTGGTGGGTTGTTTGTTTCAGAGATATTCAGGAACTTGAACATGAAGAGATAGCTCACCCAAAAAGGAAAATTCAGTCATCATTTTCTCACCCTTAAGTTGTTCCAAACCTGTATGAGTTTCTTTCTTCTGTTGAACACAAAATAATATATTTTAAGGAATGTTGGTAACCAGACAGTTGAGCCATTGACTGAACCATAGTAGGAAAAAATAACATGGGAGTCAATGAGAACTGACAGTTGTCTGGTTACCAACATTTAGAATATCTTCCTTTGTGTTCAGCAGAAGAAAGAAACTCATACATGTTTGGAACAACATGAGGGTAAATAAATTATGACAGAATTTCATTTTTGGGTGACCTATCCCTTTAACTACACTTTTTTTTCATTAATACGCCAAATTATATAATCCTTAAGAGATCATGAACACAAAAATGTACACACATAACAATTAATCGACGTATAATGCACATTAACTATATTTTAAGCTAATACAATATTTGTAGCCTATGTGTGTGCATTGTGTATTTTTGAGCGTATAGTACACTGTCCTTTCAAAGTAGGCTACATTAGACCAGAACAACAAGCACTTCGTTGTATTGAGTTTCAGAAGGCTATTGTTTGCATTGCAACTGTTATCACACGTAGGCCGGTTCAGATTGGATGGAGCACTGAATCCGTTACCTTACAAGCAACTCCTCCCTCCGCCCGTCCAACTATCTGATCTCTGTCTCATCATGGCTCCGGCGGCGGACAGGCCGGGCTACTGGGGAACACCGACCTCAACTCTAGACTGGTGCGAGGAGAATTATGTGGTCTCGTATTACATCGCAGAATTCTGTAAGTACGTTTGAACGGGGAGCTTGTGTTCGGGACAAACTGTTCATTGTCGTGTAGGGTGGTAAACACGGATGTTAAAACGGTAGAGAGGAGTATTGTCAAATCCTACTATGAGAAGGTGGGATACTTAATATTCATGAGGGAAGCGTCAGCTATTGGACGCTTACGACGCATCGTCAGCAGAGCCTAATTAATATTGAAGAATCACTTCTTTTTACATTGGAAGGGTTTGAAGCAACGTCAAAACGACGTAATTAATATTAAAAAGCCAAGCCTTGTTCATAGCGAAGTTACCAATCAACGTCAGCGTGACATACTTAAAATTCACAAGCATTTCATTGCCATAGTAGGATTCGTAACCTAACAGCCAAGGCCAGCAACGACCCACAGTCCGCTTTGAACTCGTATCATAATCCCAATAACACATAGGAAAATCATTCAAATGACCGGAAAGAGAATGAATGAAACCTAACGTTAGTGTGTGGCGGCATTTGGGGCGGAGCACGAGCCGTCGATATACTGATTTTCAGTGAAATCAAGACTATGAGCAGAAAAAACATACTTTATTTCCCACCACGTAGATGTTGTCTTATGCTATACGTTCTTTAAATTTGCTTTAATTATAAACTGACTAAAGTATTGTCTCCAATATAGGCTACTGTTACTCGAATCAGTTGAACGTAGTTAAAGGACTAATATAGTGTAATAACTTTTACTGTAAATATGAATGAGTTATTTTACGAGCCTTACAATAGGACTATGGTGATTCAATGGCATTTTGGTCACTGCTGAAATAAAAACAACAACATTAAAACCATAAGATGATTTGCTACTCTAGTTGGTTTTCCAGCCAGATCTGGTGAACAATACCCATTTAAGTGCCATTTATTACCATCAATATTTTACAAGAATAATACCATAATTTGCATATTTCCAAACAACTAGTCAAGTTAATAAACCATAACTTTCGCCATGGTTATAGAGATTTAAATGTTCTACCTAGGCTTCTGTGGTTGCTTTATTGTGAACTTTTGCTTGACTGTTGATTATATCCCAGATATGAAAGTATGGAAGGACACAATGTGCGTAGCCATAAGATCTTTGTTGTTTGCTCAAGTACTGTACATTTCAGGTCACGTTGATACCATAGACTGTAAAAAAAAAATAGGTTGATAGGATGCTCAAAGGTCACAGAGTGACAGTTAACACACTAATAGAGCTTAAATTCCCTCCGCAATTCCCTATGGGTTTTTAGCGGTTTTTGGTTAGTCTGATTATTTGAGTTGTATTTTACAACATACATTACACACAGTCATATCTTAAATATAAGTTTTAAACACTGCTAGAACCAACAGGAATTCTGGTGCCATTGAGATCAGAGGGGTCCAGCGTAAACCTTTTGCCTTGTGAAGGAATGTGACATGTTCAGTATGATCAGCTGTAGTGCATGTATAAACAATGAAACAATAGGCCTGTATACACCATGTTAGTTAATTCTAACATAGGTTTAGTTTTCTTAGACTCAGCAAAGAAGCACAATAGCAGTCTACCAGCTGCTGGTGGTGCTAAGAGGCCAGTTTGGATGAAGTTTACTCAACTTTTGTTCAGCTTTGCTGCCGTTTTTGCTTTTATCATTTATAGAGTAACTCAAATACGGCCTAAAGTCAGCATGAAATGGACGTTGTGTCTTTTCTTACCTATTGTGATGGATATTATCCGAGTGAAATGCCTTCTCAAACAAGAAAAAATGTAGGGCAGGACTTGATTTTGTCTATCGGAATTGATTGGATGGTTGTGGTTTGCTATCGATGGATCTCATGTGAATGACAGGTTGCCCCGCTCTCACGTCAGTAAACACGTCAGAGAAGAGTAGAGATGTCACTATAAAAGGGAGGGGAAGTTATTTTGATTAAAGATTATGCATGAATTAAAAAAAAATAATGTGCACTAGGGGTGTAACTGTACACAGAAGCCATGGTTTGTTACGTACCTCGGTTTTGGGGTCACGGTTTGATACAAGTTCAGTACGTTTACATGTCTGGCAACACCCAACCCCCCAACCCCCCAACATAGCACAGTACTACAAAGTAAAAGTAACTCTTGCGTGTTATCTGAACACTTGTTTAGGGTTGGTGCCATGGTTGGTGCATAGACTGTCTCTTCTTCTTCTGCTCTTTTTCCTGTTGTGGCATATAGCAAACAGCGTTGCATTAACACACGCGCCCCCTTCTGGATTGGAGTGTGGATCGCCTGTAACTGACTGTATGACTGTTTGCACCAAACTGGGATGTCTGTTCTGTAACAGTTCGGAACGTATACATGTACCGTTACACCCCTAATGTGCACGGATAAATCATTTATAACAAATACTGCAATATTCCATAAAAAATAATAATTGTCAATTGTGATTTCATGGTGACTTTAATATTTACATTCATTAACATGAAAACATTGTTTTGTTTTTTTTGCTTTCTCCAGGGAATACTGTCAGTAACCTGATAATGATCCTACCTCCCATTTATGGAGCTATTCAGACGTGTAAAGATGGTTTGGAAGTACGCTATGTGTGGTCCTTTTTAGGACTCGCTGGTACGATGCATCATTCACATTATTACTTTTTTATACACACAAATCTCTTTTATTTCGAAAGGAGTTACCTTTCCCACCAATTTAAATGATTAAATGTTGTGTTTTTATGTTGTTGTTCTTTTTGGCACAGCCGTAGGCATTGGTTCATGGAGCTTTCACATGACATTACAGTACGAAATGCAGGTAAGCTTGACTTCTCTTCAGCCTTTCAAAGTGTGCATCTTGTTCTCAAGCACGCTTTCATTCTCGTAGCCACAAAGCTGCTTCTCTAACGGTACATGCCCAAAGCAATAGCAATAATTCACAAGTGACACACAAATGCTGTCAGTCTCTGGATTGTCTTTTGTTTCTAGTTACTGGATGAGCTCCCGATGATCTACAGCTGCTGCGTCTTTGTCTACTGCCTGTAAGTTGACCTTTCTTACACCTGCAAAGTCACACAGTCTGCTTTCACCTTTGACCTCTGAACACTTGTCTTGAGCGTTATGAGGATCAGAATTTTTTTTAAATAACTGTTTTCAATTTTCATATATTTCTAAATGTAATTCATTCTGTGATGGCAAAGCTGAATTTTCAGCATCATTACTCCAGTTTTCAAATGGTGGAGTTGCATATTAATTTTGTGATACACTGTCTGTGATGCATTATTTTCAGGATTCTTTGATGAATAGAAAGTTCAAAAGAACAGCATTTATTTGAAGTAGAAAACATTTGTAACATTATAAATGTTTTTACTGTTACGTTTGATCAATTTAATGCGTCTCTGCTGAATAAAAGTATTTGATTTCTTACTGACCCCAAACTTTTGAACTGTAGTGTATGATGATTGTGGATGCTTTTCCTCTGACTTTGTTCTGTGACTGATCTGAATATGTGTCTTACAATTTACAGATATGAGTGCTTCAAGCAAGAGCGTGCTGTTAACTATTTCTCAATTACACTTTTGCTGACCTTCAGTATTATTGTTAGTGTGGTAAGTTTTTCTTTGCTCTTATACATTTACTAAAACACATACAGATACAGTAATATGCAGTCAAAAAATTCTACTATTGTTTTTTTTAAGTACAAACTTTTTTATTTTAGGTTTACCTGATATTGAAAGAGCCTGTCTTTCACCAGGTGAGGCCAGACTCTCTCTTTAGTTTTAGTTGGTTTATCCTACTTAACCATGTCAGGTTTCTTTGAGAGCATGACAAAGTTGTGTCAAAACAACTGGCTCTTCTGCAGTTGGTGTCCGTTTCTGTTGTTTAAGGGCATGACAGTTAGGTGTGGCTCTATTCATGCTCAGGGTATTGAATGGTTCATGAGCTTCTGTAAACACACTGTGATGTCTTTTGTTTAAAACTGCCAGCACAACACATTCATGTAAAAAGAAAATCACCATTTAAACAATCATATTGTTTACATATTAGAAGCTGATGTTAAATATACAGGTTAACAGCGGTTTTATCATTTCCCCCAGGTCATGTATGCCGTACTAGTGGCTTTCTTGGTGTTTCGCTCAGTTTTCATAGTCACATGGTGAGTAAATGAATCTGTATTTGCACACCCAAAAAATAAAGTTAAGTTCATACAATTATTTTTTTATGGATTCTACATTTTTCCCTCCCAATTTGCTGGCAGCCTTGATTCCAAAAGTATTTTTCAGATTCATTTTTATCATATAAATTTTAAAAAAAGTCTTTGTTAAAGCGTTATAAGCCATGAATAAAAACCAACCAACTATGAGGTCAATCACAACATTACACATTTTGATGTGAGGCAAAAATATATATAAAAAGATCAGACAAAAAGCTACAAGACTGTGTACTTAATGGGTTTAATAAGTGAAAGAACTACAATCCTACACACAAATATTTCAGTAGTATCAATGTATTATTATATGGCAGAAATAGTAAGAGTACTTTGCTATTGTGGAGTTCTGAATTCAGCATGACTATTACATCATTCGCAGTGCTTCATGGGAGTTTGTGGGTAAAGAGTTCTTTTGGTACAATTTGCTTGGCTTCATCTGAAATCGCACACCTCCATACTATATAGTAGGCAAAAAACAGTATGTGACAAAAGAAGTATGTCTGAATTAACAGTACTATGGAGAAAATGAATGGATTTTTTACTTTCAGAACCCGAATGTTGCACTCTATTGATTGGATTGTCAAAAGTGCAAAGGCGGAATAGAGCCAGACTTGAATTCAAGTTTGCTAAAGCAATGTCTGTATTAAGAAGGTGTGATTGTGTATTAAGGAAGTAAATACTTAAACATCATGTCTGTGCTTTGCAGGGTCTATCCGTGGCTCAGAGCCCTCTGCTTTACGTCATTAACCGTCTTCCTGTTGGGATTCGTATTATGGAACATCGATAATATCCTGTGTGACTCTCTAAGGTAGCTCTAGTTCCATTCCATTTTTACATTTAGCAGTATATTCATTTTCGTCTTAGTTTCCAAGAAAAGCTAAATCAAACTAAATATTCAAATAAATATTTTATTGACTAAAAAATGTATGATATATTATGTATATTATTATATTTTATAAATACATAAAACATGTATAAAATAAATATATATTTGTTTTGCCAAAATTATTTAGTCAGTTTTACTCTTGACTGAAATAGCATGTAAATTTAGTCAACAGAAATAACGTTACAAGAGGTCATTATTTGTCATGGTTTCATTCAGAGCCACACGGCAGCGACTGCCTCCTGTGATTGGGGCGGTTACGCAGCTTCACGCCTGGTGGCACATCCTAACAGGCCTGGGGTCATATTTACACATACTCCTCAGGTACGTATCTGTGGAAAAATGATGTTGTTTGAATGGATGATGTAATTAAATATGGATATCATTTTTTTTTTTTTTTTTTTTTTGCCATAGCCTCCAGATTCGGTCAACCTACCTCAAGCACAGACCAAAAGTGAAGTTTTTATGTGGCGTTTGGCCGATGCTGCACATTGAATCTCAGAAGACGAGTTGAAAGGGACCCGAGAAGAGGAAGATGGACCAATCACAGACCTCAGACAGAAAGAGGTCCAGCCAATGAGCTTCAGCGGCAGCAGGAAGTGACCAGCGGCTGACGGTTTGGTTCCCCTGTTCCCCTTCCGACTCCGTTTGCCAAGTGCATTACTGAGAAAACTGCCAAACGAAGGAAAGATTTTGTCTTTATTATAGGTTAGATGAGAGTTTTGTAGTGGTCTTGTGATTTTGCACATGTAACATGTACATGAGTTTTCCTATAAATCGGAGGGTCTAATTAGCGAGAAAGAAGCAGCCAAAACTAGGATTCTGTTCTGGTTAGTATTACTGCCTTCATGAGGGAAAATAATATGGCTTTGATGGATCATATCTAGTCAGTTTGACAGTTTTCATATTTTGTACTTGAACTTAATGTAACTAGCTTGAGATTATGCAAAATCTTACTTATCTCGCCACTTTTAGAGATTATGAAGGTCAAATTAAACAGATCAGAAAAATGAATGAGTGTTAATAAGGAAGATCTTCATCCTTAAGAACCATTGAGGCATTTAGGGATGAGATACATGCACATTTTACTGTAATATGGTCATTTTACTGTGTTTCAGAGCATGTTACATAATTGTGTCCATGTTACACATACTACATATTAATATTTGTAATTACAGTAAGACATATTAACAATAGTCATAAGCTGCTCTGCAAAACAAATCGAGTCAATAATTCAGTGACTCACTTGTCACGTTTTTGTTTAAACCTGATCCAGTTTGTCCTTTAAACATTTCAAGGCCCTCATGTGACCAATATGCAATCAAATGGATTTAATTTATTATCATTTTTGGTAAAAGGGTGTGTTAATATGAACATTTTATGAAGGACTTATCATATATGCTTATTAACACTGAGCTGAGATACTTAAATGCTTTAATTGCTGTTACTCAGTAAATTGGTTAAAATCAAGTAAAACCTTGCTATCATTAGCAAATGAATGTCTCATAAACTATATTATATTCTCATCTCTAATACTAACTACTTGAAATGCCACTAGTCATGCTTGCTGTCAAAAAAGAAACAGTGAAGGGTGGTAACGAATGAAGTCATATATTAATATTGATTCGTCATTTGTTTATGTATTGTGCCAAGTTAATGGTTCAATAAGAACTCAATCATCTGTAAAGCACAGTTGATTAAAATAAATTGTATTTAATCCGATGAGACGTTAGGCACATGTTTCAGATAAAGTGCTGCTGTTGGTTTGGAGTCATGTTTGCACCACTAAGGATGCCTTAGATTAAACTGTGGTTTATTCCTTGTTGCCTTGATGTCCATTATATCAAATAATTATGAATTACATATTCCATCACATAAAATGATTCAAACAAAGATGTCAACATTTTTGCTGAATACAAATGAACAAACAACAGCAAAATTACTGCCACTATCATAGTTTCGTGCTTAAATCCACTGATGCAGTTAAGATATTAGTGGACCTCTAATCTTGCTTATGACTGAAATGGTGAGTTATAATATGGAATATTGTAGCTGACCTTCCCAGCATTGTCCTGTAAAGGCTGTGTAATGATTTAAGTATGTTATGTGTGTGTTTTGTGTTTTTTTTTTTTTTTTTGTGCCTCATTAAAATCTATGTTGCCAAAACATTAAATAATGTTAATATTGTTTTACATTATTTTAAATTGTTTGTGCTGCTTGTACGTCTTTATAATAGTGATCGTGTCTATAATCATTTTTTAATCTGTCATTTGTACTTGCATCCAATCATACAACACTGATGTACTGACAGCATCTAAAACTTAAAATTATTTATGTATAGCTACACAGTTTAAAAAAAATATTTTCATAGTAACATTTTACTATTAATATTTATATTAATATTTTTTCGGGACCCTGAACTTAAGCACTTATCAATAATACAAAATAATAATCAGATTAAAACAGGCCTATACAGTGACATTAGTCTTAATTAGCCATTACTATTTTATATATATATACTGTATATATATATATATATATATATATATATATATATATATATATATACAGTATATATATATATATATATATATATATATATATATATATATATATATATATATATATATATATATATATATATATTAATAATAAATTAAATTGAATGTAGCTTAATTTATTAAATACAATAAAATCATCTTTAAACTTTAATTCCTTGATTTACTTCCTTAATTCTTTCGATAAATGTATCATTTTGTGAACCTAAACGGATTCGTTTAATAATATCCATTCAGTGTTGATGCAAACATGAAAATGTAGCCTATGTGTGCCTGAACAACACTTTGGCCTGGTTTCACAGAAAGGGCTTAGATTAAGACAGGATTAGGTTTTAGTTCAAGTTGGACATTTAAGTAGCTTTTATAAACGTGCCTTAGAAAAAACATTACTGGTGTGCATCTTGAGACAAAGCAATGACACTGACACATTAATCGTGTTTGTTATATATATTTTTTATTAAAGTGGAAATGAAGCAGTCAGTCAAGTTTACATTATTTAGTCAACGTATAATATGGAACCTGGGGGTTAAATATAAATACCGATTTATGAGTTCCGGTTGGAATGGTAAAACATCATCTCAAAAATACTGGCTGCAGATCAGTGTTGTAACAGCAGAGGGCAGATCTGCAGGTTGGAGTAGTGGGCGTGACGAAAGGACTTTATCATTGGTCTCAACAGCTGTCAGTCAGGGTGTGGGCAATAGGGTTAGGGGTTAGTTTCTGTTGTAGCAATTCACTTTTTTTCGGCAAGCCTCCTATCGGCAGGCCCATTATTATTACTCCGACCTGCAGCTATCCTTGTCTCCACACTATTGACACCTGCAGTTGTCTTTGAGTCATATCAGACAGAGATGTCATTGAGTCATTTCCTGGTCTGGAAAATAAGCATGTTTGAACCTCTGGAGTCTCACGGAAAAAATTCTGCACGACGTCAGAGATTTCAGGTGAAAGCTCCTCTTCAGTTGATTACATGCAAAGACTGAGAAAAATGAGAAACCCCTTTAGGATTGTTCTTCAGGCATCCTGAGTTAAACAGGACCCAATATAGGCCTACCCATAGGTGCATGCACTGATAACTGATATGACACTTTACAGCAGTCTGACAGGTTATTAGGCCTAATTTTAAACCATACTTTTATTTTTTAATCACGATTCCTATTTATTTATTATGCACGCACTGAAAAAGAAGTCAAAAAGTGGTGAAAAATTAATCAGTGACAGTTAAAAAATACATTTCCCCCCTCATATATTCAGATAGTGTTATTTGTCATTTAGTATCCGCATCAGAAGAGGGTACTCTAGGTAAATCTGTATTTGAGTGGGTATTAATACGGATTTACACGTGCGTGTATGTCTCAGCTCCTACTTGTTTTTATTTTAGGAATGAAGAATGATCCCTGCCGGGAAAAAACATGTTGTAAATAAAAAAAATCCATGACTACATCCTGAACCAACAGACTGTCAACATAGAGCTTTATGTGTCATTAACACTATTGACAAAACTGATTACATAATAGCAGATGTAGAGGTGGTGGCCAAAGGAAGTGATGACCACCTGATTTATAGACAGGCGGTTACCAGTAATTCTGCTGAGATTAGACAATCAGTGAAGTTTGAAAGGGGCTGTTTTTGATTTATTATCTAGAATCCCTGAGTCAGTGGAAGCACTGCTCACATGTCTTATTTTGGAGCTGAGAGTACATGATTATGAACCAAAGTATTTAACAAACAAGCATGCAATGGCAACGTGTGGAAATTTGTGGCGAATGGGAGTTACATTGTTCTACATATACAGTAGATGCCATCTAGGCTCGGCTATGACTCTGCCCTAGGGCAATACCAGGTTTTTATTACATGTGTTAACTAGATAATTTGCTGAGATATCATGTGAGTCATCTGAATAATCAATTTCCTATTCCAAAATCAGATATACAGGCCAAAGGCAACAGTGTCAAGCCTCACCTGTATTAGGGACGGTTCACACAGAATGTAAGTGGAAAAAACAATATGGCAAGCCGAAAAGAGTCAGAATTATGCTGTAGATTAATCGCGTTTACATCCAAAACGCCATATCTGGTGGCATTTAAGACGGTTTTAGCTGAATTCTGGCCCTTTCGATAAGTCTTGTGGCAAGCAAAGTGCCGTATAAAGCAGTGCTTTTCACAAACACTAAAATGCCACCAAAAACATGATTCATCTACAGCGTAACTCTGACTCTTTTGTCCTGCTAAAGAAAAACAATGGAAAAGTAGGCAACGGAATGGAAAAACACAATGTATGTGAAACGAGCCCTACACTGCAAAAGCACAACAACGCATTCGACAATACACTTATAATGAAAGTCAAATTTTGTAATTATAACTGTGAGACAAGTCCAAATTATTTTATTTCTGTTTTAACATCATTTATTTAAACCAAAATGTTGCTTTAAAGGGGAACAGATGCGGTATGAATGTAGCCTATTCATAATATTAGTCAAGCATGTTAGAGTGTCTGGAGTCTGAGACAGACTTTCAGGTCCATAGTCCATTTAGAAACCATTTAGTAATTCAGGAAGTTGATGAGGACTGAGATAGACCTGTAATACAAGGAGTTGGGTTTTGAAAGTTTTTTTGTTCATCCACTTAAACTGGCATTTTTGTCCATTTAGTTAAAAGTACCATTTCTAAATAGTCCATTTCAGAAATAGTTAAAGTGGATGAAGAAATAACCCTTGATCTTAAGTAAATTTGTAATATTAATATTTTAAATTGTGTGATGTAGGTGATGTGATGTAAGCTCTGCAGGAGCTTTTCTATTCCATAATCTAATTTGTTAAAATAATTAACACAAGGTCCCAAGAATAGTTTTTTTTTTCTTTTCTTTTTTTCTAACAAGACTTAAGATAATAGGTGGATTATTCATGTGTAGTGGGACGAAAGAGATGTAGATGGCCAAGCCATAATGCCAGAATTAAGGCTATAATGGCTAAATTCAAACAAAAGAATAATGATAAATGAAGATTAAGTCTCATACCGGCAGAGATGTGAAAGGTTCATCGATTGACTACAATAAGCATGAAAGGAGCAGTTCTCCTCTCCAGACATTAGTCAAAGACTGTAAATGGGTGTTTACATGGCAATAAAATATTTGATAAGCTTCTTATCAGCTTTTTCAAAAAAAAAAAAAAAAAAAAACTCCCCTGACATACTCTTACTTAAGTCTTCACAGCATGGATAATTTTATTATTATCATATGCAAATTGGTGAATATTGCTGATAATAAACTAAACTTGATAAGCATATCAAACAGTTTACCATCAAGACTTGCTGTGTCTGGGATGAACATTTCTAGGACTCAGCGTCTGGTCGTGTCAGCAGATATTCGAATGCTTCCTCATCAACCTCTGTCTTTGATTCATCAAAGACTTTAACATCCAATCTGAAGATCAAATTTCTTGGCAACTGAAGGAAGACAAACCATTGGCAAATTGAAAAAGGCCAGCAATGACTAAGGAACTAAAGCAGTTATTTTTTTACCCTTACATACACTTATTATATTACAATTAAAAATAACTTTCAGTGGGAAAAGTATTAATGGTATTAACAATGTTAAAGTTTGTTATCACATTCCAAAATTGTCTGAAATGTAAAAGGTGTTCTTTGAATCTTTGAAATTCCCTCTGACAACGTTGTTGGTTTGCATCCTGGAGGAACCAAAAAAAAAAAAAAAAAAAAAAATTTGGTAACACTTTAGATCATTGTTCCGTCATTAATGAATAACTACACAGGAACAAATGAGTAACGCATTATTAACACTCTAGTAACTACTATTGACTAACAAGAAACTATAGATAATGAATTAGTTAGTAATAGTGCACAGATGAAATTGGTAGTTCACTATCAGCTAATCAGTAACTACTACTTTTTTCATTCCTCCCTAGGGACTTTGGGGTGGTACTCTGTGTGTTTCCACCGCAGGAACCAGGGTCTAAAAATTTCTCCCTCAGAAAGTCCCTGCTTGCGAGGTAGTACTTTTTCAAAGTGCAGGAACTTTCGGAGTTGGGACTTGGGCGCTGAACATGCTGATTGGTTGAGTTCATGCCACATTTTATTTCGTCCACCATTTTTAAAAATCTCTTGCGTTGCGTGCAGTAAAAATTGTTTGCTATTTGAATCAACAATGGATTTTAAAAAATAAGACAGATGGAACGACGACGAGGTTCAGGCTTTATTAAGCTTAAATTCAGAAGATAAAATCCAGCGGGAACCGCAGTCCTACATCACCGGACTAATTTGCCTAATCTTCACGGTACTTTAGACCTTGATGGAAACTCAGACAACGCAAAAAGTTCCTGGGATAAATTGTTCACGGTAATTTCGGTGGAAACACAGCTTATGTAATTGAACATAAGTTCCATTATAACACTAAAATACAGGTTCCAAAATGTTTTTTTTTTTTTTTTTTGCAGCAATGCAATAGAATATTTTGGTGAACATTGAACTTTTTTTCTTACATTTGAGTAATCTAAAGAATCTTTTTCCACTTTAAAGAACCTTTTGTGGCATGGAAAGGTTCTCTGGATGCTAAAGTTTCTTCATGAAACCAATGCCAATAAAGCCTTAAAACCTTTATTTGTAAGAGTGTAAAGTATTTAGTACAAATTCTCCAAAATAATACTATTGTATAAGGAGGTGCAATTAATTACAAACCTTACACCTCTGCCCTATTTACAGACATAATAGCTGCTTTTATGATGCTGATTTATGGTATTATAGACTTGTATGTCCTCATATCTCATTTTGATCATTTATTTAATAAAGCAGATTACCTAACTTTAGTGAAAAGCAAAACACCTGTAATGTTCCTGTACAGTGTGTTGAGAGATTCCTCACTGTGTGCTTGTAACTAACAACTATACAAAAACACGACCCCCCCCCCCCCCCCCTCTACCACACAACACCGCAGGGCCAAATCTTTATGTGCACATTTTGGCTTAAACTTTTGCATAGTTCCTGTACCATATAATCAGTGTTAGAAAACACAGTGTGCTGCTTGTTTTGACTTGAGCGTGCATTTAATGAAGGTAGTCTGTTTAATGTTTGGATGTCAGGACAGTCATATATAAAGCCCTTTCTGAGAGTGTTGAGTGAACAGCAGACATGGGGAATCTCTGGCTGGGTCTCTTCACTCTGCTGCAACCTGCTGTCCTGTACGCCTCCCCGCTGCGTCCTGAAGGACTGTCCAGTGATGGCCACCTGGAGTTTGCAGAGGTAATTAAGGAAAATACCTATATATACACCTATATAAAAAAGAAACTCTGAATGGTGCTTGTCTGTGCAAAACTGCACCAGCACAATGCTTTGTTGTGAGTGGTTGCAGGGTGTTGCTATTTGGATACTAGGGTGTTCCAGGTGTTTGCAGGTCTTTCCTTCAAGTTAGGTATAGATAAAAGCATCTAAATGGCTTGTCACTTGTCGTTTGAGTTTAATGTAAGACCAAATATTCACTATAGGGTTCAAACCTGGACTCTGACCAGGCCAAAACATAAGCCTGATTAACTTTTTCCCTTTCGTGGTCACTACGAGTTACGTTGTGATGGCAAATGGGGTTTCGCGTAGAAAGCCTATCACCTTTGAGTATTACAAAATGAGCCAATGGCAAGGAAATGCCATGGTTCTGCGGAATTTGCATAGCGTAAGGAGTTACGCTGTGCAAATTCCGCAGACCCATGGCATTTCCTTGCCATTGGCTCATTTTGTAATACTTGAAGGTGATAGGCTTTCTAAGCGAAACCCCATTCGCCGTCACAACATAACGTCTCTGTTCCCTACTCAGGGAACAAGGGTTATGTACGTAACCGAGACACTCTCAAGCAGTGGTGTAGTCTACGTGATACGCAGGTATACGCCGTATACCCACTAGAAAAGGCCAAGGATTTGCGTATACCCACTTAAAAAAAGCGTGCGGATACGTATCAACTTCGTTTTGTGTCAGAACTTTTACACTTTCATTCATAAATTCACCCCGTCTGTGTTTGCGAAGCGACGGATCGAATCGCGGAATCCAGTCACAAATGGAACTTGCTATATAAAGCAGAACGTCACGGAATTTGGCTATTTTTGAATGAATAAATCAAAAGTAGCTGCTGTACAATGAATCAAATCTCGATATGGACTAGTGTCTATGAATATTAAAGCTAAAAGAGACTGCAATTGTTCTACGCGTCTCTGGGAATGAGAGCTCAGTGTGTGCTCCACTACACACACACACACACACGCGGGCGGGGGGGGGGTGTTGTTATATTAGAGTATACTCACTACAAAAAACTAGACTACACCACTGCTCTCAAGCCACTTTTGGTTGTCTTTGCAATTTGAGCAGGAGCATTGTCCTGTTCAAAAAATTACATCTGATAATTCCTCTTTAGATAACAACTTTTCATTTGTGGGAAGCAAACCATTCTGTAATATTCTCCTGCAGTCAAAACCATTAAATGCCTTTTCACAGTGATGTAGCGCACCAATACCACACTATAAAAAGTTTAACTATTATTTACAAATTACTTTGGGTGAAACATTTTTACACTCAAAAAAATTTAGTAAATTTTAAAGCAGTGAAATCAATGAAATATACTGTATGAATTGAGTAAATGCAAGTAAAATTAAGTAAATCTGAGTAACTGCATCTGGTACATTAACAAATAAAATTGAGTAGAAATAATTTAACATTTAAACATTTAAAAAACAATATTTATGAGTAATATTAACTGTTTTTATTTATGAGTACTATTAACCTTTTTTAATTTCCTCTAAACCTTTGTAAAATAGTATTCCATACAACCACCAGTATACATGACTGTTACGATGAGGCAGGAATGAAGCAGAGAGAGAATCCATATGCAAGCATACTTTAATAGAACAAACAGAACACGGAACTCAGGACAGTAAACAGCTACAACAACGACAAACAACAACTGAAGCACAGAGGAATATATACACAGGCAAACAAGCTAAACAAGACAACAAGGGGGTGTGGTTAATCAGAAACACCTGGGGAGACTAATAAACAAGAAAAACTACAAAGGACTATAAAACATGGCACAGGACAGGAAATAACAAAAGTCCACACACGACAAGGGAAACACAGGACAGGAATCATGACATAGCCCCCCACTTAAGGAGCGGATTCCAGACGCTCCTCAGGAAATAGTTCAGGAGGGTGGTGGAGCGGAGGCGGACCCGGGGGAGCGGAGGCGGACCCGGGGGGCGAGATGGAGGGCCAGGCCCGTGGAGTGGAAGAGGGCCTGGAGACTGCAGTAGTACGGGAGGCCAGGGCGGAGCAGGCAGTCTGGGGTTCTGGCATGCCGGCGGCCATCTCTGGTGAGGGCTGAGGTTCTGGGATGGAGACAGGCTCAGGACTGGGCAGAACTGGACCAGCGGCGAAGGAAGCTCTGGGCTGGATGGGACCAGCGGCGAAGGAAGCTCTGGGCTGGACAGGACCAGCGGCGAAGAGGGCTTTGAGCTGGACAGGACCATCACAGACTCTGGCTCGGCGGCGGCGGCCATCTTGTCCAGAGACACTGGCTTGGCGGCGGCCATCTTGTCCGGAGACACTGGCTCGGCGGGCGTGATGTGAACAGTCTCTGGATCGGCAGACACGACGTGAACGGTCTCTGGATCGGCAGACACGACGTGAACAGTCTCTGGATCGGCAGACGTGACTTGAACGGTCTCTGGATCGGCAGACGTGACGTGAACGGTCTCTGGATCGGCAGACGTGACGTGAACGGTCTCTGGATCGGCAGACGTGACGTGAACGGTCTCTGGATCGGCAGACGTGACGTGAACGGTCTCTGGATCGGCAGACGTGACGTGAACGGTCTCTGGATCGGCTGACGTGAACGGTCTCTGGATCGGCAGACGTGACGTGAAGCTCTGGCTCGGCGGGACCGACGTGAAGCTCTGGCTTGGCGGGCATGACGTGAAGAGACTCAAGCTTTGCAGGCATGACGTGAAGAGACTCAGGCTTTGCAGGCATGACGCGAAGAGACTCAGGCTTTGCAGGCATGACGCGAAGAGACTCAGGAAGCATGAAGGCGGCCAACCTGGGAATCAGAATTAGGCGTGGCCGCCTTCTTGGCTGGAGACTCTCCAAAGCTGCTGGATTTTTGGTCGGTCGTTCTGTTACGATGAGGCAGGAATGAAGCGGAGAGAGAATCCATATGCAAGCATACTTTAATAGAACAAACAGAACACGGAACTCAGGACAGGAAACAGCTACAACAACGACAAACAACAACTGAAGCACAGAGGTACACAGGCAAACAAGCTAAACAAGATAACAAGGGGGTGTGGTTAATCAGAAACAATAAAAACTGTTTAACTGTAATAAACAAGAAAAACTACAAAGGACTACAAAACATGGCACAGGACAGGAAATAACAAAAGTCCACACACGACAAGGGAAACACAGGACAGGAATCATGACAATGACATTGGCCTTTATTGTCGATGAGTACAGCAATACAGCATATTTTACACTGTTTTAACATGTATACAATATTGCCTACATTTAAACGCATTAAACAAACATTTTAGAAGTACAAATGAAACATTTAAACATTCAGGTGGCCTAATTCAAGTGTAATCAACCAGCCTGTTATCCAATTTCCACCGGATCAGCGCTGGTTCTCGTGCCGGAGACGGACTCGCGCTCTGCGGGTGAACTTCATACCGCCGTCCTGCGTTTCACTCATAGCCGAAATATACTGCGAGCTACTGACTCCATAACCTGCCAATAAACAAACAGTGCACAGTTCTGAGGACATTTTATCATACAAATTAATTATATTCATTATCATTAGGAATAAAATTGTGTGTTTTATGCAAGGCGTTTCAACCATGCGAAAAGACAGGTGTGACTCTCGTTTAGGTGTCACATTACGCCTCTGTATGTTGTTTTGCATTAAATAAAATGATTTAAAGCACAGTAATGATTTTATAGTTAAAATAAAACATACACAAACCTGAATTTCACAGAGGAAATGCACCAATTCTGCGCCGCTGAGAAGAGAAGAAATGTTCTGGACTGGAGAGTTCAAACAGCCCACGCGCTCACTCAACCGTTGTCGCATGTCAGAGGGTGGGGGAGGGGTGCATTGTTTTAATTGAGTAAACTTACTCAATTTTAAGAGTGTTAATATATTAATAATATTGTTCTCAAATATTTTAATAGAAATTTCACTAAAAAATAAAATTAACTGTTGGAGTTTTAGTCAAATTTTTTTTTTTTTTACTCAAACAATTAAGTTAATGATATTCAGAGATTTTATTAAGTTAATAAAGTTAAATATTACTGTAATATATATTTTTTAATTTAAATTATTTTTTAGAGTGCAGCAGCTAAAAAGGCTCCCCACACAATGACATTCTTCCTCCATGCTTCACTGTGCTAGAGATGCATTTATTATTATTTCTCAGCAGATTTTTGAAGACACCACCCTTAAGCATCAGCTTTTACTCATGTTTCGTTGCGATTCATTACTCCACACACAACTTCCCATATTCTACCAAAAACTTAATTCTGTCTTTGATGTTAGACAGCAATGGCTTTTTAAGTAGTGCATTTGCTTACATTTTGCTTATTCCCTGACCAATAATTTGTGGTTAAGACAATTAAAAGCTTAGTGTTTAGCCATTTTCGGCTTGGTCCTCTGCCATGCACCCCCCCCCCCCCCTTCTTTTTTTTTTGCCCAGGAGTACATGTAGTAGCCTATACTAAACTATAAGTAAAAATACCTAAACATCTTTAAAACAACATAAAAAATAATTAAGTAAAATTGCAAAACATACTATGCAACTATAGAGTAAATGTTATTTCTCTAAATGTTTGGAAAGTTGCTAATTCGTTCATTCGGATATGATAACAGAAAAAAATGCTAAATGTTAATGAATGCTGAATGCTTAATTTTTCAGATTAAGCTTTACTGCGTATTTCCATCAGTTTCATCCATAAAGTCTTGATCTTCTGCTTTGCAATGCAGGAAGATGTATATGATGTCACATGAGGTTTCAGAGCAATTTATTTGTGACTTCATGCTTCACCACAGTATCCTTACAAACTAAGGAAGTCATAGTGTGCAATCATGGCAACTTCCACTATTCGAGTCTATCAACAACAGCTGTGTCGCTGTGTGAAAATTCGGATGTGGTGATTTGCGTAAACACACTGAGCTGTTCGATGATGGTGATTTTTTATAGGTGAATAATTGCAGAAAGAAAGAGCATGATTCAAAACACACTGATGTAGAACAGTGCACATGAATGGGCAGACTACCAAAGTTTCTGTGCTTGTCTTAAAATTATTAAGTCTATACATTTAGTTTGGCTGAAGGATATGTTTTCTCAGCATAAAATAAAAGCGGCATCTATATGTGCCGATGTCCTTTCCTGCACAGTGGTGGAACTCTTGAAACAATTACAGTAAACAGCCTATTGGGCAACAGATTCTTTGTGAGTGATATTACGTAATTCAAACAGTTTTTTAATCCTTTCAGCTTTAATTTAGGGAATCCACTAAAGCTAAAACCCCACATGCAAAAATACTATATTGTATTAATATACAATAACACTGTATTTTATAGTAAATGTATTACAGTACCTGTCAAAAGCTTTTATTTAATCAAAAATAAGGTAAAAATTACATCAAGATGTTAGGTCTGGCAACTGACCATTGGCATGGCTCAATCCGAGGGGTGGGATAAACGGTTGTCTCTCAAAATCCCTCTGCACGCAATAGGATAGCGCTACAGCTAATCAGAGCAACGAAGAAGGCTAGTTGCTATATTCGATTCGAAAGACCGCTGTTCACCTTCTTTGTTTTCAAGTCGCAGGGAACCGTCGCAACTCTGCCGTCATTATGTTAAGCTTGCCCCGCCTACTATATACACGATGTGATTGGCCTGACCTGAGTTTGGTTTTTCCAGCCCGAAAGTCAACGGAGAGATGCTAGAACACACTGGCTGCAAAATAAATTTTGTTGCCGCTAGGGTGCGTCTAGATTTCTAGGCTAGGTAAAAATAGTAATATTGTGAAATATAAAGAACTCTTTTCTATTTCAATATATTTTAAAATGTAATTTATTTCTGTTTTGGCAAAGCTGAATTTCCAGCATCATTCCTCAAGTCTTCAGTGATCCTTCAGAAATCATTCTAATATGCTGATTTGCTGCTCAAGTAACACAAAATCCAAGAAATCATGAAATGAATCAGTGCATGGAAATGAATGATAGTGATTTGTTTACTTAAATGATTTGAAGTTGGCTTGTTTGTTGTCTTGGAGTTTATGCAATGTCTGCAGTTTCTGTTTTTTTAAATGGATGAAACAGGTTTATCTGGGAAAATTCTACAACTATAAACCTGTAACTGGCCGACGGAGGCGTGCAGCGGGGCCTGACCCGTTCCAGGCCAAACTGAGGGAGATGCAACACTTCTTTGGCTTGGAAGAGAGTGGAGATGTGGATCCACAGACCATAGCAGCCATGAGAAGAGCTCGCTGTGGTCTGTCTGATGCTGAGCAGTTCAGAAAGACGATGCGATGGACAAACAGAACCCTGACATACAGGTGAGCTTCAGTATACTCTCCCAGCAGAACCCACAGTGTGATGGCTCATATTTTCATATTGTCTGTGCTCAGAATCTCCAGATACAGCTCAAAGATTACAGCTGCCCAGGTCAGGACAGCCTTCAGACAGGCATGGAAACTTTGGGCTCAAGCAGTGCCCTTGAAATTCCGACAAAAGAAAAGGAGTGATGCTGACATTGTCATTTCCTTCAATAACAAAGGTGGGGGAGAAAAGCTGAACTTCAAAATTATGGAGCTGAGTAATAGTCATGTGTATGTGTGTGTGTGTGGTTCTGATAAACCCTTTGTTTTGGGGGCAAAATATCTTAAATCCTTGTCCCTTTTGGGGCTTTTTCTTTCCTCCCATGAGGAAAAATAGCTTATAAAAATCATACTAAGCGAAGTTTTTTGAAAATGTAAAAATGCATCTGTGATGGGTAGGTTAGGGTATAAAGTATACAGTTTGTAGTACAGTATAAAAATCATTATGTCTGTGGAAAAAGTCCCCATAAAACATGGAAACCCAACGTACGTGTGTGTGTGTGTGTTTTCAGCGAGTGTAAGCCTAAATTAAAAATAAAGTAGTTGTCTGGCTACAAATTGTATTTGAAAACTGAAGCCACGTGTAAAATTGTCTGAAAATAACAAAAATAATCTTTATTAGAAAACAAAATATTAGATATACAAATTATGTATGAGTTTTTTTGTTTTGTTATATTTACGTGTATTTAATATTAATGTATTAATACATTGTGTATACATGTCTATAGTAGATGCATATCTTTAAAATATAAAAATACATTTACATATAATTATATATAATATTTTATACATATATATATATATAATATTAAGAGGTGAAATTTTAAAGAATATTAATAGAAACCAGTGCTGTCAAATCGATTAATCGCATCTAACATAACAGTTTGTGTCTACATTATATGCTATGTGTGTGTCTCTGTGTATATGTACATATTTACACATATTGTGTGTGTGTGTGTATATATATACACTCACCTAAAGGATTATTAGGAACACCTGTTCAATTTCTCATTAATGCAATTATCTAATCAACCAATCACATGGCAGTTGCTTCAATGCATTTAGGGGTGTGGTCCTGGTCAAGACAATCTCCTGAACTCCAAACTGAATGTCAGAATGGGAAAGGAAGGTGATTTAAGCAATTTTGAGTGTGGCATGGTTGTTGGTGCCAGACGGGCCGGTCTGAGTATTTCACAATCTGCTCAGTTACTGGGATTTTCACGCACAACCATTTCTAGGGTTTACAAAGAATGGTGTGAAAAGGGAAAAACATCCAGTATGCGGCAGTCCTGTGGGCGAAAATGCCTTGTTGATGCTAGAGGTCAGAGGAGAATGGGCCGACTGATTCAAGCTGATAGAAGAGCAACTTTGACTGAAATAACCACTCGTTACAACCGAGGTATGCAGCAAAGCATTTGTGAAGCCACAACACGCACAACCTTGAGGCGGATGGGCTATAACAGCGGAAGACTAGGGCTGGGTTTCGATTCAAATTTCAAGAATCGATTCGATTCCGATTCTCAAGATCTTGAATCGATTATCATTATTCGATTCGATCCGATCTGATCCGATCCGATCTTTGAGATTTAGATAATGGTTTTTGAAAAAAGCATTTTTTTCCAGCTGTTACCTGAATTACAGGACTGTAGTTATGCAACATATTGATACTATTATTATAGACATTCAACTGCAAATTAATGGAGTATTGGTGGTTGTAAAGAACAATCCCCCTTCCAGAGTGTTGATACAACTGCTTTCACAAACTTGCACTGGTGTAGACGACCGAGGACGCAGAGGTATATCAGCAGCAGTAGACCGATTATTTAGACGCGAACCTGATGTATTATTAAAAATGACATTAAGAATTTTCCAAAAAGCTGCTACAGTTCAGATGCAAATGCACCTTTATTTTTTATTTTAATGATCAACATTTAGAACACATTTGTTCTAAGCCAGTGCAAATGTAAACAGATTGTTGGTTACTGGCTTCACAGTAAACAGACAACATTACAGAATGTAAATAAAATTTGAACTTACAAAACCTTTAGAAAACCTTTGCTTTTGTCAAGCTCGTTCTCTGCATTGCTTCTGAACCCGAAATGGTGCCAGATCGCAGCTTTGAGCGTTTCTGGAGTTTTCAAAGCAACCGCTTGCTTAACGTTACTGACGTTGTTTTAATGTCCTTCCACCTCGCGCGCATGCGTGAATTCAATGACGCGGCAAGTTAAAGTTCACGGGGAAAATCGATCCTCTGAGTTACGGATCGATCTTTAGAAATTAATATGAAAATCGATTCAGAATCGGTGAATCGTTTTTTTCAACACAGCCCTACAGAAGACCCCACCGGGTACCACTCATCTCCACTACAAATAGGAAAAAGAGGCTACAATTTGCACGAGCTCACCAAAATTGGACAGTTGAAGACTGGAAAAATGTTGCCTGGTCTGATGAGTCTCGATTTCTGTTGAGACATTCAGATGGTAGAGTCAGAATTTGGCGTAAACAGAATGAGAACATGGATCCATCATGCCTTGTTACCACTGTGCAGGCTGGTGGTGGTGGTGTAATGGTGTGGGGGATGTTTTCTTGGCACACTTTAGGCCCCTTAGTGCCAATTGGGCATCGTTTAAATGACACGGCCTACCTGAGCATTGTTTCTGACCATGTCCATCCCTTTATGACCACCATGTACCCATCCTCTGATGGCTACTTCCAGCAGGATAATGCACCATGTCACAAAGCTTGAATCATTTCAAATTGGTTTCTTGAACATGACAATGAGTTCACTGTACTAAAATGGCCCCCACAGTCACCAGATCTCAACCCAATAGAGCATATTTGGGATGTGGTGGAACGGGAGCTTCGTGCCCTGGATGTGCATCCCACAAATCTCCATCAACTGCAAGATGCTATCCTATCAATATGGGCCAACATTTCTAAAGAATGCTTTCAGCACCTTGTTGAATCAATGCCACATAGAATTAAGGCAGTTCTGAAGGCGAAAGGGGGTCAAACACAGTATTAGTATGGTGTTCCTAATAATCCTTTAGGTGAGTGTATATATATATATATGTGTGTGTGTGTATGGGAACTCAGAACACTAATGTGTGGCACTTATGGTAGATCATGAAGATGGGTCACCATTTGATGGTGAGGGAGGCATCCTGGCGCATGCCTTCTTCCCTGGGCCTGGCATTGGTGGTGATGTGCACTTCGATGATGATGAGGCCTGGACAACAAATGCCACTGGTAATAAAGGAAGAAGACAGTTGCAACATCTTTTGTTCACTGATAGAAGTAAAGGTGGAATGCCCTTTCACATGACTCATGTCAATGTTACTTGTGCGTTTGAAGCCCTGACACAATCATGTTAATGTATTTGCTTAGTAAATTGCAGATTTGAGCTATACATTAAGAGTCCACAACTGACAGGTCAAGTCATCTTCATTTATATAGCGCTTTTAACAATGTAGATTGTTTCAAAGCAGCTTTACAGAGATAAACTTATAATTTAAGGTAAGATTGTACAGGTTTTTGCTAGACAGGTTTTTGCTTTGTTAATGTATACTCAAAATGTTTTCTGTGCGTACATGACGGGTGATGAAACCTGTGGATTTCCTTTAAGGCCATAACCTCCTCGCTGTGGCGGTGCATGAGTTTGGACACGCTCTCGGCCTTCCACATTCATCAGATCCTGGAGCCATCATGTTCCCAGCTTATAATTTTGGCTTGCACTCTGTTTTGCAGCTGTCTTTCCAGGACGTCAAAGATATACAGGAAATGTATGGTATGGTATGTCTGGGAATATTCCGTCACACTTGAGATATTGAAAAGAAATGCAAGAACATGCATCTATATTTTCAGTGTTGGGAAACTGTTAAGTTAAGATGTAGTATGTATGTGTAGACAGTAGTTAAATTAGAGACTACTGTTCTGAAAATGTACACTATATAAGCCTAAATATATAATGCTTATATAATTTATAATTTAAATAAAAAATAAAATAAAATAAATGTCTTGTCCAAAAACAATGACTGTAATGAAAAGTGAAAAGTACAGAAAATGTATGCTAAAGTCAAATCAAAACTAATTTATGAAATCGAGTCATGAACCGTCTGAACAAATCGATTCTCTAGAATGAATCAAATTTCCAAACATTTGATGGGATTTTGATTCATCACTTGTTCATTGATTCTTCATGCAGGTGTTATGCCAGTAGGTTCTTTATTCTCAAAAGAAAAGAAAAACTTTAAATTGTGTATTATTAAAAATGATTTATCTACAAATAAAACGACTACAAAATAACAGCCTATAATACATAACCTAATTTTAAATTGTGGTGATGCACGCTCAGAGCACCCGCCTGTGACCGAAATATGAATCAGTGCATGGAAGTAAACTAGAATGATTCGTTCACTTAAAAAATTCATTCGCAAACGAAAATAAAAATACTAGGCTACTTTTCGGCTCATACGTTGCAGCGATGTAGCCTAATGTTAGCTTGTTACTAGGAAAGCCATATTACTTAGACGATATGAAAAAGTACTGGTAGGTTAGTAGTTGTTACTTTTAGTTAGTTGGAGAGAGGCCATTCACCTTTCTTTGCACTTTGAGGCTCAGATTAGTGGAATGAAAAAATGCAAGGCCTAGAGATGCGCTTTTTATATGTTGAACTTCTTTTAAATTTAGCGCCGCGTTTTTATAACCCTGTCATGCACGTGAGATGCTGCTGCAAAGACGCCAGCGCAACGGTCAAGCCAGTCAATCTAGCGCGTTTACTTTCAAATACAAAGTAGCGCAGTGGAATGAAAAAAAGGCTTTGTATGTATACCTTTTCTTTTCTGCCAAAGGTAAGAGGGCATTAAGTTTGGACAGACTTCCTCCTAAAACACCTGATAAATGTGATCCTACGCTGTCATTCGACGCTGTGACAGGCATGCAACAGGAGCTAGTTTTCTTTAAAAACAGGTAACTTTAGTCTGGCTCCATATGTGTACATTTTTTTTAGCATTCATTGATCGTTGCACTACTACTGTGTCTAACTTGACTAATACACCTGTTGCAGGTTTATTTGGCGGGTACATCCCAGCTTTGAGAAAATAGGAATCACACTAATCACAAGTTTGTGGCCTGAACTTCCAGCTCACATAGATGCTGCCTATGAGAACACAAACCACAACAGCATGCTAGTTTTCAAAGGTGAGGCGGTCATAGCTCAACATCATCATAAAGAACTGTTTCACCTGAAACTATAGTTTCGTTCCATGTTGTGTGTCTCACACAGGCTCTCAATACTGGGAGGTTAGCTCTCTCAAAGTAAAGCATGGCTATCCAAGAAATATCTCAGAATTTACATTCCCATCCACTGTTAAGAGCATTGATGCAGCCTTGTATTTCCGAGAAACACGTCTCACTGATTTCTTCATTGGAGGAGATTGCTGGAGGTACAAGAAATTGAACAAATTGTCTCTAACAACTATTGATAATTAACAATGGCTTTTGCCAAGCACTTAAATCTCTATTTGAAGGATGTGTTTGTGTTTTCTGCTTTGTGAAGGTTTAATGAAGATGCAGGACAGATGATGGAAGGCTTTCCCAAGCCTATAGCTCATGAATGGCCAGGAATTGGCTCGCCTGTGGATGCTGCAGTGGCCCATAATGGTTGGTATCACCTGTGGAACCATTCCCACACAAACTCACCTTGACAAATTTAATTAGCAATTCAAAAACCTTAGTGACCGTTTCTACACATTTTTGGCCGTTCATTTAGACGACAACTTCATTTGGGGGCCTGAAAAGGCAAACTGAGAATGAGGTTCAATATCGTGACCGTCTCTGTGTAAACTAAGAAAAATAGCAATTTGTGACTTTGTGCATGTATACGTGGATATTTTGCGGATCCGTGTGAACGGGGATCGTTTTGACAACGGTGTCTGTACGCAAAATAAATACAAAGGAAAGACATTCCCATTTCCCATTAATGGTTTATATTTCACAATTCAGTCTCAATCCTGAGTTTATATCTATATAAACTTGATATAAGAAAAATCGACAGTGACCCAAATCAGCAAATAATTAGTCGGGCTGGATATAGTCTTTTTTCCCTTATTAAAATGTATCTTGTTATAAGAATTTTGTGATATTTTAACTGCAAAATTATAAAAATAAAAATTGTTTTGCAATATACTGTAGATAGATTTTTCAAATGCATGTTTGATACTGAAGCGTAAGAAAAATAAAGAAATGTGATGATAATGAAAAATATTTTTTATTTGTATTATTTAATTATTCCAAAAAAATACACCATGAGAATAAAACTTTCTAAAAAAAAGAAATTATGTGACCCAAATCTGCAAATAATATGATATATAGTGCCTTTTTTCCAGAGAAAAACAATGAGAATTTAAAAAAAAAGTGAGGCAAAATCAATTTAGCATCTCTATATGTTAACCAGCAATTTTAAGCCAAACTGTGGAAATATTTTCAGACCTTTCAATCATTTTCTTTTATTTTTGTTTAGGACGTGTATATTTCTTCGTAGGACCTCAACAACTGGAATTCGACCCTGAAATCAGACAAGTAACTAAGAGAATGGCCGCAAACACATGGCTTCAGTGCTGAAAAATAACGGGCAGTTGATCAGCAGAACCACACCATCTATGGTGATCGGAACCAAATTGTGAATTATTTTGTTGTGTCAACCTTGTCTGGTTTGATGGTTTTCTGTTGCAAGATTCTCTTGCATTCAAGTTTTTCATTAAAGGAATAGTTTAGCACTGAGTAGTGATCCGAGATTTTGAAGCTCTAAAAAGCGCATCCATCCATCATGAAAGTAATTGTTAATAAAACCATTATAAGCTATAATCACTGGCTTCTGACAACAGCCGTTCGCGCGTTCACGAGAGAGTCGAGTTCCAGTGGAAGGGTGACCTCTGACCTGATATAATCTCCTCTTTTCTTATATCGAAACATTTTTTTTTAAAACTTCTTGTTTAATACTTCTATTTCGTGACCCGCGTTTTGTTTTACTCTATCCTCTGCACTTTCGCGTTCGTCAGTTCTCACCTACAGTAAGCTTACGCTACGCCTACATCATACGTCCAGTCAGAGGTCACCCTAATGCCGAGTTCACACACTGAATGATTTCAGGCCCGATTTTCGCTCGCCGACAGGTTTCGTGAGATTGGGACAAATGGCTGAAATCAGGCAAATCGGTGCTCGTTCACGTGAGTGACAATCACGCTGTGTGAATTATCAAAGACGCGAGTCAAATCAAATCCTGGTGTGTAAATGTGTACTGACGGAAAACTTCATTGGTGATGACCTACCGCCAATGAGAGAGCAAGATACAGGGCTGCGGGATGTTCGGGGAGGAGTTATAGACCAGAATATCAGTTTTTTAATTGATGTATTTACAACTATATCAAACAGAAACAAAGCACAAACATTTTCTTGACTAGCAGCACATGGCAAAATTATTTATTTACTCCCAACTCTCTTTGCAGAGCACACAATCCTTGCTCCCCTCGTCTCCACAACCATTTTCTCCTGCATAATCAGTTTTCATTTCTCCTTTTCGCTGCAAATCAGCGCACAGACAATTTGGATCACAATCTTCCTGCAGGCTATCATTTTTAATAACAATTTCGGTCTCCCGCTCGCGTGATCTTGTATTATTTCCTTATCACTTCTCGCGTGTGAAACGTAGTTTGCGGACCAGACAGAAGTTGTCTGCGATTCTTTCTTTTGTAAAGTCATGCAGTGTGAAACCCCTGTCGCCGATCCATCATGCAGTGTGCACACACCAGCAACTGAATGCTACCCCAGATAGTTGTGCAGTTTGAAATCAACAGTGACCCGACTACTTTGAAAATAGTGCGGTGTGAACTCTGCATAACACGCTTACAGCCGTTGCTGAAAGCCAGTGATTATAGTTCACAAAGTTTTAAATATGGGTATTTTTCTTACAAAAACCCATCACTTCACTTCAGAAGGCATTTATTAACCCACTGGAGTCGTATGGATTACTTTTATGATGGATGGGTGTGCTTTTTGGAGCTTCAAAAAACTTGGGCACTATTCAATGCCATTACAAACCTGGGAAGAGCCAAGATATTCAATATAACTCTGACTGTGTTCGGCTGAAAGAAGAAAGTCATACACCTAGGATGGCTTGAGGGTGAATAAATTATTGGATAATTTACATTTTTGTGTGAACTATTCCTTAAAATGCTTTTGAAATAAAGCGATATACCACTCAGCAGTATATGAACCACACAACGGTGTGGTTTGAGTGATGATGAAAGTGTATATGTGTAATAATTTGGTCTAATGTAGCTTTTTGCATGTCTGAATCCCACTTCCCCAAAATATACAGTGTTGTCTTTCTTTAATTAGTGCATGCTTTATGTTGTTCTATAAAATGCAAATGAGTTCATACTTCTAACTAACGCTTTAAAATAGTCCATTAGAAACAAAAACATTCTATACTGCCTGATGTAGTTTTGTACATAAATCATGTTAATTAATTTTAGCTTAATTTTAGTACATGATGAATCTGCAAAGAGAGCACGGTAATAAACTAATCTACTAAAAATTTAACTAAAACAATAAATTAGCTTGATGAACAAAACTGCATTAGGAAGTTTAGAACTTTTTTGGTTCTAATGGACTGTATTTTAAAGCATTAATTAGAAGAAGTTTGAAGAACTAATTAAAGAAAGACAACACTGTATCTTTTTTGGAAAGTTGGATTCAGACACAAAAAATGAACCATTTATTTTTAAGCATGTGCCTAGAAAAACATACATATTGATATTTCACCATAACGAACTGAAGAAGGTACTCAAATCACCAATGATAATCTTCATATAAAATAAGCCCATAATACATTTAGTGTTGCCTTTATAGGTAGAAACACTGTCAAGAAATAGTTTCAAACCAGTCTAATCTGGCCCACTTCACAAATGACTAAGACAGAGCTGTCATAATAACACATCTGCTCATGTCACACATCTCATTACAACACTAAAGGAAAAAGAGGATGTTTTGAGCGCATTTGGGCTTCCCCTACTCAAGATGATACATGAGAAAATTTTTGATTTTTGTAACATACACGCCTAAAAAAATAATGGACCTATTGTTAATGTATGGTAAATTAGTGAGAATCAATGTTGTGTGCAAATTTTACTTGTCACTTAACAGAAGTAATATATATATATATATTTTTCACTTTGAACATTTTTATTAATCCTAAATAAAGTTAAAGATACAAATATGGCATATAGTTTCTAAATATATCAGATCACAAATTTTACTGTTTATTTTATTTAAAGCACAAATACATTGATCTAACCATGGTAATGAGGAGCCACACATAGTTTTATCTGTGCTTACTATGTTCTTACCACAAATACCACGGTTATTGCAGTTGCAGTTACTATGCAAGAGTTATAGAACGTTTTTGTAAGATTTCTCACAACCATTGCTACACAATCGTGTCAAAATGTATTTACTAATTCTTAGAATTAATGAAAATAATACTTTGTATAGACTTTGCAAATCAATATTGTATATCCAGGGTAGATTTGGAGTCCAGGCAGGGGGTGTGGATTGTTACATAAAACATAGAAATTTCTTTTAAAAATGCATTACAAAAAAGTCTGTATAATTCAAATTCAAATAACCTCATATATCAATATTAGATATAGTTGCTTCCATAGAGTATGAAATAATAAAACCATGTAAAACATATAAATCACAAATAAAATTGCACAATGATTATTAATGCCATTATTAAAAGTTATACAGTGTTTCTGGCAAAAAAATATGTATCTAGCATTTTTATATTCTCATATATTTTTTTAAACTTAAACATAAGAAAATGTGATTATTATTATTATCGGCTCGCATTTTACACATATTATTTTTATTATCAGCTGCGAAATATATCAGGGGTCCCTGGGTTGTTCAAGAGTTGATTACTCTTAGTATAAATGTTTTTTATATAAATGACACAATGAGATTTAATTAAAGGCATTGAAATATTTTCTTTATAGTCTAAATGATTTCAGTGTTAAGGAAGATGTATTACAAAAAACGCCTGTGTTTGGGGGTATGTCATTCCCTGATTTCCTTTCCTGTGGCGGAAGGTGCGACATGTGACTCAATCTCATATTGCACAATCAGTCCGTCTGTTGTGTATTTAAGAGGGGAGAAAAGCACAGATCGCATCAGTTTCTTGAAGAAGAAGCAAAATGAAGAGCTACTTCAAGCTGTGTGTTCTCATCGCTTTGGTGGTTTCTGGTTACACCAACCCAATAGCTCCATCTGCTGATGAAGACAGAGAGAGTATTGCTGAGGTAATTTGCACACTGAAAGTACTGTTAACTAGCTTAGCTTATCTATTTGATACAGTGTCCAAACTAACTTTTCTTCTTCTTTTTTTTTCAGAATTACCTGACTAGATTGTATGGCCTGCCAAAGCAGACCTCTTCTGGTATTGAAAGACGTGCCAATGCCATGAGTCTGAGGTTGAAAGAGATGCAGCAGTTTTTTAAACTCTCAGTAACAGGGAAGCTGGATGAAGAGACGATGAAAGTGATGAAGAAGCCACGCTGCGGGGTTCCAGATGTTGCGGCGTACTCCACTTTTGCAGGGGACTACAAGTGGAAAAAACATGACCTGACCTACAGGTAAGACCTGCCAACAGACTTGTTTAAGACAAGCCCGTTTAAAAAGGACTTGTAACATTTATTTTGCTGCCTTTTTTCCCACAGGATTGAGAACTACACCCCTGACATGTCAGAAGCAGAGGTGGATGATTCCATCAGAAGAGCCCTGCAATTGTGGGCAGACGTCACTCCTCTGAGATTCACCCGTATCTATAGCGGCACAGCTGACATCATGATCTCCTTTGTTGTTGGAGGTCAGTTTTTTTTAGCTAACACGCCTAAAAATAATGGAATAAATGAAGATGTACAGTTGTATACACATTTTATGGTCACTTATCTGAAATCTCTTATTTTCTGTTACTTTGAAAAATGATAGAGTTATAGTATGTTTTTGTAAAACTCTACCACTGAGTATTTTTGTCTTATTTTCCAGTTAAAATATCTAAAAATCCTTGAAAATACTATTTTACACTATATTAAGACTTGTTTTCAAAGAATGTGTTTTAAGTGTAAGATTTTGTCGAATTGCATTGTTTGTTCACTTCTTTTGAATATAAAACAGTTAAAAAGCAAGTGAAAAAGTTAATTAGTAAATTTAGATTTATATTTAAATTATATTTAAAGTCAATTTAAAATTATACAATTTTTTTTGCCGTATAGATATTTTACATATTTTTTATACTGAAACATAAGTAAAATAAGGAAATGTGACAATAATGAACAATAAATGTATATATTTTTATTTCAGTTTTATATATATATACATCCACAGTAGAATATTTTAATTTATTTATGTGTATGTATCATATATACATTTAATATGTTTTATCAGCTTTATCATTTTTTACATTAATTTCTAAGCTCGGTTTTTAAACAAATCTCCTCTTCTTTCAAGATCATCGGGATGGTTACCCCTTTGATGGACCGAATGGTTTTCTGGCTCACGCCTTTCCTCCATTCGAGGGCCTCGGTGGTGATGCCCATTTTGACGATGACGAGACGTTCATGTTCAGATCTCCTCAAGGTTAGGCTTCATTTGGAAAAGTTTCCAGTTTTTTACCAATGCACAAAATAAAGACCAACTGTATTCACAATCCGACTTATCCCTCAGGCTACAATTTGTTCCTGGTTGCTGCCCATGAGTTCGGACACTCTCTAGGGCTTGAACATTCCCAGGATCCGGGTGCACTGATGTATCCCACCTACGTTTTCAGAGACATGGATACCTTCTCCCTCCCTCAAGACGATGTCAATGGAATCCAGTCTCTTTATGGTAAGAAATTACAAATACATATACTGGTGATGAAAAGACCCTGAAAGTGACGTATCTAATGATTTGTCATTTTTATTGAACAGGCAAAAACCCTAATGGTCCAAATCCCACACCAGCAATTACCCCAAACGCATGCGATCCCAAACTGGTCCTGGACGCTGTCACCATGTTCCGTGGAGAGATTATCTTCTTCAAGGACAGGTAAACGGAGACAGAAATGCTTTCTTTCTGAGCTTATGATACTTATGACGAGCCGGATCTGACCTGCTGGTGTCTGGCTTTATTCACAGCTTCTTCTGGCGCAGCTATTCCCTGAGCACAACCGCTGAACTACATCTCATTAAAAGCTTCTGGCCTGAGATCCCAGAATATATCGATGCAGCATTCGAGAGTTCATTGCAGGACAAAGTCTTCCTTATCAAAGGTAAAACCAAATGAATATAAAAAACCGAAACACTCTTAAAAATCAAGATTCCAAATGGGGGTTTTCACAGCGATGCCATAGAAGAATAATTTTGGATTCCTCAAAGAACTTTTCACTAAATCTAAAGAATTACTATAAAAGAACCACTTTAAAGAACTTTTTGTCTATTGGAAAGGTTTCTTGAGAGTTCTTCATGGAACTATAGATGCCAATAAAGAACCTTTATTTTTTAGAATGAAGATGTCATATGAGAAATGAAATATAATTTGAAAATGTTGTCACACCTCAGGTGAGAAGGTCTGGGCTCTCTATGGCTATGATATGGCACAGGGATATCCCAAGAGTCTCAGCATGTTCAATTTGCCCAAAAAAGTGACGAAAATCGACGCAGTCCTCTACGATGAGACCAGCTTCAAAATCCTGTTTTTCGTTGGCAGCCAGGTTTATAGGTCAGTAAATCAGTCTGATCGAGTTAGTCTGCTCATCTTTTTCAAGAATCTTCAAGTAACGAGAATTTATTTTGTGCAGTTATGATGAGCAAACACGCAAAATGGAGAAAGGTTATCCTAAACCGGTGGAAGTTGTTTTCCCTGGAATGACAGGGAAGGTGACCGCAGCCTTCCAGAACAAAGGTAAAGGTTTTACAAAATGTAACAAGAGGAAATCTCATATAAAATCCCATCTAACTCTGTCTTTCATGGTAATTTTTAGGTTTCAACTATCTCTTCAGTGGATCAAAGATGCTCGAGTATGGCTCCTACAACAACAAGCTGTTCCGTGTTCTGAACAACAATTATTTCCTGCCATGTTAATCAGATGTTGAGTTTTTCTTCAAAGCTCATCAGCCTGTCTGAAGGAAATCTGAACCATCAGTATTTTAAAGAAAATTATTGAGTAAATTATTCACTTTTAACATTTTACTAAATCATTTACTAGAGAAAAATATATATTTTATATATATATATATATATAATATTTGTCTAGTATTGTTTAAAAGAGTGTATGTCCAACAATGTCTTGTGCTTTGCAATTTCAAAATAAAGATTTGAGCAGTTTCATTTCAAATCTTGTTTTATTTGTTAATATTTGCCTGTTTATTAATCTTGCCTGACATCAAATGTGGGAGTGTAAAGTATGGGAGACTGAAACACAGGATCGGTTATCTAATTAGAAATGATCTACAGTGTGAAAATTTACGGAAATGACGGAACAAACAAAATTTGTTTTAAACATTGATTTTTATTTGATTTGTGATCATCTTAATAGATGTTAAATGACAAAACATATCTAAATCAGCTGATTTTCATCTCTTAAGTACGTAGATATAACATCTAATTATAACATCTAATATAAAACTTTCACCAAAATATTTGTAATAATGTTTTACACACACAAACAAATATACAGTCATGTGAAAAAGAAAGGACACCCTTTAGAATTTTATGATTTTACGTATCAGAACATAATAAAAACTGGTTGTTAGCAGGTTTTAAAAATTAGGTAAATACAACAACACATGACATTTTACACATGTCATTATTTAGCTAGGCTAAAATGCAAATGCCATGGGTGACAAACTAACACCCTATGATTCAATTGCTCGTAGAGACACTTTTAGCATCAATAAGTTGAAGGAATCGTTTTCTGTATGACAGTATCAGTCTCTCGCATTGTTCTGGAGGAACTGTGTCCCGCTATTCTTTACAGCGTTGCTTCAGTTCATTGAGGTTTGCAGGCAATTGTTTATGCACAGTTCTCTTAAAAGGGATAGTTCAACCAAAACAGAAAATGTACTCACCCTCAAGTTGTTCCAAACCTGTATGAGTTTCTTTCTTCTGTTGATCACAAAAGAAGATATTTTGAAGAATGGTGGTTACCAAACAGTTGATGACCCAATTTCAGCCAAGATTTAGAAGTTAGACAGATGGCCTCACATTTAATTCTAGAATACTTTGGTTTACAGATGAGCTCATGGTCGACTCAATGACTGCAAGGTGCCCAGGTCCCGTGGCTGCAAAACAAGCCAAAAATCATCAATCCTCCATCAGAATGATGGACAGTTGGTATGATGTGTTTGTGCTGATATGCTGTGTTTTTCGCATAACTTGGCGCTGTGTATTACGGCCAAACATCTCTACTTTGGTCTCGTTTGTCCAAAGGACATTGTTCCAGAGGTTTTGTGGTTTGTTCAGATGCAACTTTGCAAACCTAAGCTGGGGTGCCATGTTCTTTTTAGAGAGAACCCTTCCAAGCATTCCATTCTTGTTCAGTCTTTTTCAAATTGTACTGCCATGAACTTAAACATTCAGCATGCTAACTGAGTCCTGCAGAGTCTGAGGTGTAATTCTTGGTTGTTTTGTGATTTCTCTGAGCATTACGCAGTCTAACCTTGGGGTGAATTTGCTGGGATGTCCACTCCTGGGAAGATTGGTAACTGTCTTAAATGTTTTCCAGTTGTGAATAATCTTCCTTACTGTAGAATAATGGACTTCAAATTGTTTGGAAATGGCCTTATAACTCTTACCAGATTGATGGCAGCAACTATTGCTTCTCTAAGATTATTGCTGATGTCTTTCCTCCTTGGCATTGTGTTAACACACACCTAAAGGCTCCAGACCAGCAAACTGCCAAAACTTCTGCTTTTAAAGAGTTGGTCACGTTTACTGATGATCAATTAATCAAATGCATTTGATTAGCTGCGCCTGACTGCTCCTTTTCCTCTTAATTAGAAGCAATAAGGGTGTACTTAGTTTGTCACCCATGGCTTTTCTCTTTTGGCCTAGTTTTTGTTAAATAATGACACAGTGTAATATGTCATGTGTTGTTGTTCATCTGAGGCTGTATTTACCTAATTTTAAAACCTGTTAAGGACCAGATTATTTTTTATTATGTCCTGATCATACCTGTCAACACTCCCGTTTTCCCCGGGAGTCTCCCGTATTTCACACCCATCTCCCGCCCCCCTCCAGTTTTGTTATTTCTTCCGTGAAACTCCCGTAATTTGTATGGCCCAAACCTCGTTATATGAATAATCGCATTAATATATTATTCCAAGGTTGTCCAGTTGCCAGATCTTGTATGAAACGCACCCTACTCACACAATCAACACATCATACAAATTTCAACCTGTTTGTGAGCTCAACCTGGCAACCTACAACCCTGTTGTGCTGTTGATATCTGCGGTAGTAGACACGGGAAGTTTAACAAGCACTTGTAGAAACGGGAGAAGACTCAGTGGTAAATATTTAACGCAATTAACACAGCATCCGTTTTTTCTGTCATCCTTTGGCTGGCGTTACAACGCTTTTATTCATAAAAATGATTTTAAACCATTCAAGCCAAGACAAATTGATCGAGTTCTCTTTCGGCTTGAAGTTCACCGAACACTTTGACGAGTATCCTCATAAGAGCAGACTGAGCAGTCTTAAATTAGTTAAAAGTCTATAATAAATTAGTAAATAAATTAAATTAAATTAGTAATAAGTCTTAAATGAAGGCAAAGTGTTGTGAGAGAATGAGATGCGTGTGAGATCCGCGTCTGTCAGCAGCGGGTGGTTTTAAAGGGATAGTTCACTTTGAAATTAATTTTTGATATGTTTTAGCTTACCTCAAGGCCATCCAAGATGTAGGTGTCTTTGTTTCCGCAGTAGTTTCAATTTTGATATTTTTAGGTCAAACCGTTCTTGTCTGTCAGTCATATAATGCAGGTCTACGGTCACTGTTTCAAAACACAAGCACAGAGTCCAAATTAAAACAATTCCCCATCGTCCAAATGAAACAATTCCCCATCATAAGTACACATTGATGGCCTAAGACACGAAACGAGCGGTTTGTGTGAGAAAACGAACAGTATTTATATCGTTGTTATCTCTTGAAAACAACACACGTCCAAATGATCTGACGGCGCGGGCAGGTATAGATATATTCATAGATGTCGCCTTGGCTACTGCAGTTCATTGGAACGAAACCGTAGCCAAGTGACATCTAGTGTATACATCTATACCCGCGCGCGGGCGGGTATAGATGTATACACTAGATGTCGCCTTCGCTACTGCAGTTCATTGGAACGAAACCGTAGCCAAGGCGACATCTATGAATATATCTATACCCGCCCGCGCCGTCAGATCATTTGGACGTGTGTTGTTTTCAAGAGATAACAACGATATAAATACTGTTCGTTTTCTCACACAAACCGCTCGTTTCGTGTCTTAGGCCATCAATGTGTACTTATGATGGGGAATTGTTTCATTTGGACGATGGGGAATTGTTTTATTTTGGACTCTGTGCTTGTGTTTTGAAACAGTGACCATCGACCTGCATTATATGACTGACAGACAAGAACGGTTTGACCTAAAAATATCCAAATTGAAACTACTGCGGAAACAAAGACACCTACATCTTGGATGCCCTTGAGGTAAGCTAAAACATATCAAAAATTAATTTCAAAGTGAACTATCCCTTTAAAGGGACAGCAGCCAATAAAGCTTTCTGTCCGTAAAATTAATCAAAAAACAAACGTAACAGAGAAAATCACAAACTGCTCTTGACTAAAGAACTTTTGTAACTTTAATAAGGATTAATCTATATGTAATTTAAAATGCATGCAGTGCAAACTGTTTGATAACTTTTTTATTAAATTTCTGTGTATTTCCTACCCGTTAGACAAAATTTTTAAATATACTGTCTTTATGTTGTTTCTACATTAATTTGGAGATTAACTGTGAAATTATTACATTACAAAATATATAAAAAACGTAAGTTTTTTAAATGGCGATTAATCGTGATTAATCAGAAAAAAAGTGTTCATTTTCGCAATCGATAAAAAGAAATAAAAACGATTTTTATTGAACATTTTGTATTAAATATTATGTATTTATTTATGTAAATATCTGTCGCAATTAATGTGTATTTAGCCTGCCTCTGCCATCCAGCACCCCCCATAACCCCCCCAGGAATTTATATCGTTTCCTGCAACATTCTTCCTATTTCTATGTCACTCAAATCCAGAATCTCCACTTTGGTGTCTTACTGACTCATTTGAGCCTCCACCTATTCCATGTTCAATTTCCACCACCCATAACTTTCCAAGAGATTTTTATTCTCCTGCCAGGATGTTTTTGTAAATAAGAATTCATTCTTAAAGGGAAAGTCCACCCAAATATGAAAATTCTGTCATCATTTACTCACCCTCAGGTTGTTCTAAACCTGTATGAATTTATTTCTTCTGCTGAACACACAAAAAAAAAGATATTGTGAAGAATGTCTGTAGCCTAACATTGGTCCCATTGACTTCCATGGTATTTTTACCCCATATTATGGAATTCAATGGGGCCCATTAACTGTTTGGTTACCCATAAGGGTTAAATAATGATTTTAAAAAAAGAGTTCACATGCTCCCACCATAGACCCATTGTGTATAAAATGTAAAAGTGATACAGACCTGTTATTTGGATTGTCCAGCCAAAAATTAAAACTCTGTTCCATAGTATGAAAAGAAATGCTATGGCAGTAAATGGCTACTGTTAACTGTTTGGTTACCAGCACTCTTGGAAATATCTTCTTTTGTGCTCAACATATGAAAGAAATTCATACGGGTTTGGAACAACTTGAGGGTGAGTAAATAATGACAGAATTTTTACACTATACCTGTCAGGGAAAGTGTTAAGTTAACTTCTGAAGACATGTTTCTGCAATTCTTCACAGTTGGCGTCCCGCTTGTTAAGTGATTGGCATAAATTTAAGTCTGTTCCCAACACAGAACTATCATAAGTCTTCATAAGAATTGAAATATTCTGCACAAGTCATATGGACCACTTTCATTACAGTATTATGGTACTTATGCATTATTGGTAGAAAGCCACAGTTATTATTTGTGTATTCATTATAAAATGTTACTCATTCGTCTGACAATAAAGAGTTAATTTAAGTTGAATAGCAGTCCAGTAAAGCTTGTAAAGCATTTCAAAAAATAAATGTAACCAAATGCTATTACCATGTTGCCCTTGTTTTTGTTTATAAAACATAGAAATGCTTAGAAATGTTGCAGTTAAATAAAGCCATGAGGAAAATAAATAATTCAAATATCAGGGCAGGGAGGAAAAGGCTGTGTCAGGAAAGTTGAAAATCCTGTTATTATTGTCAGTCTGTCAGTTTGATGGGTTACTCACAGAAGTTTGTGGCTGATAATTTGACCCATGGCTCAACACCTCACTGCTTTAAGAGTATATAAGCCTCCATCAGACGCTTCCAATCAGAAGAGAAGCTCAAGATCGTAAGAAGCAACTCACAACATGAGGAGGATTCAACGCCAGCTGGGTTTTCTTGCAAGCCTGGTGCTTGTTATTCACGCAGCACCGAGTGCACAGCCCGTTGATGATTATGAAATTGCAGAGGTTTGGGGTTTATATGTGTGTGTGTATATATATATATATATTTATTTGTTTTGTCTTCGATCATAGGCCTAATTCTTCCAATGATTCTGTTTTTGTATTCTTTAGAATTACCTGAAGAGCTTCTACAAACTGGATTATAATCGTCCTAATCTTTCTGGCTCAAAGCTGCATCTACTGTCTGAGAAATTGAAAGAGATGCAGAAGTTTTTTAGGCTTAAGGTCACTGGAACGTTGACCAAAGAAACACTGGAGGTGATGAAGAAGCCCCGCTGTGGAGTTCCAGATGTTGCTGCGTACACTACGTTTGAAGGCAGACCCAAATGGCAAACCAACAAGCTCACATACAGGTGTGTATAATATCAGTTCTCTTGGTGTCACAGAAAAAAGAGAAGCAGAAACCGACTGTGGTCCTTTTCCTCAGGATTGTGAACTACACCCCTGACATGTCAGAAGCAGAGGTGGATGATTCCATCAGAAGAGCCCTGCAAGTGTGGGCAGACGTCACTCCTCTGAGATTCACCCGTATCTACAGAGGCACAGCTGACATCATGATCTCCTTTGTCACAAAAAGTATGTTTCCTCTATCCATTTATGTATGTTTATATTTTGTTTATTAACCATGTGCTTCTCATTTTGATGAATTCTTTTAAACTTGGTGATATTTTATGAATAACTTGAGGATTCTATCTTACTGTTGGAATACTAATATATGAAACTTTGTTTATTAAAAATTAACATTATATGAACAATGATCAATAAAATAATTATGGCAGCAAGTTGTCATGAACTGCTCCGAGACTTTAGGTTGAAGATCCAAACGCAGCTTTATTGAGAGTAATCCATAAAATAGGTATAAGGTCAAAACCACAGGCAAACAGTCTAAACATAAAACAAGAAACAAGACACAGGGATATCCAGGAAAACAAGACACAGGGATATCCAGGAAAACAAGACACAGGGATATCCAGGATAACGCTCAGAAATGCAGTCTGACACTAAACAAGACTTCTCTAAGCTTGAGATACACAGAGTTTATATAGGCTGGGCTTAACAAGATAATGAGCAACAGCTAAAAACAATCAGGCATGATGAATCCGGAGTCGGACAAAGGGTTCTGGGAAAAGTAGTCCATAAAGACAGAAAGAGTGCCCTCTGGTGGAAATCAAGGGCACTCCAGCTGGTTCACTGTAAAAATGATTGTAGGTTTAACTTAAAAAAAGTAAGTTACCTGGTCGCATTAAATTTTTTAGTTCATTGAAATAAAAAATTTGAGTTAATACAATGTAGGAGATTGGTTTATTCAACAGAAACACAAAATATTATGTTATCAGAACCACTTTAATTATCTTATCTAATTAATATCACTTATTAATAATTATTAATAGGTTGATTTGACAAAAGAAAAAAAGTTGTGATAACAAATCATGAAAATATTTGTGTTGTATTTATTTCCATAAGTGTGGATGTAGCACTAGGGCTGTGAATCTTTGGGCAGTTCAATTCACTGGGTTTCTGATTAAATTCAAAAGAGAATTTTGCAAATTCAGAACAGTTCAATTCGATTCTATGCACAATTCAGTTTATAGAATTCTGTACTTATTTGCCATAATGTATAAACTAGACAAACTATTTTGGACTGTTTATTGCAATAAAAGTAACAATATCAAAACTAATATAACCTGATTTATATAACCTTTTATTTTACCTGAAGGCCATGTATGCAAATATAGAAAACCAAAATCATACCTTGTGCTCACCATTGATACTAACAAAATAACACAGTTTTATCTTAGACTAAATAATGGTGAAGTTTCCATTTAATTAAGGTATTTTCATTTTTATTTCGAAAATCTGGAAAATGTTTCAATGAAACAAATGTGAAACAAAAAAACGTGATAGATTATTGGCCAACATGAACGATTCAAGATTTTAAAAGTCATAAGAAAACGAATGAATCATTTTTCAAAATAAAGCCCAGATTCCTTTGATTTCTAAAATCTAATTATATTAAAAATTCAATTTAAAGCCAAACATCTTTCCTACAGATCATGGTGATGATTTCCCATTTGATGGACCACAAGGCGTTTTGGCTCATGCTTTCGCTCCCTCGTCTGGACTTGGTGGAGATGCACATTTCGATGATGATGAGTTTTTCAGCTTCCGCTCATCAAGAGGTAAGTTTTGCTAGTTTTTAGATTTTTTTCTTTCTTTGATTTTAGTGATTGAAAAAGTGCAATGACTTCATTACCTTGGCACTTTTAACTTGTACCTAATCTGTTCTACTTAATTTCTCTGCAGGTTTTGTCCTGTTCTTGGTGGCTGCCCATGAATTTGGTCACTCTCTGGGTCTTGCACATTCCAACGTTCCTGGCGCTCTGATGTTTCCCACATACATTTTCAGGGATCCGGGTCGTTTCTCTCTGCCCTCTGATGACATCTTAGGGATTCAGTCGCTCTATGGTAATAAGATCTTCAAGAGTACATCTATAATGTTTGTGTCAAACATATTTAGTCGTTTGTTTACTATGTGGTATTTCCTTCAGGCCCAAACAGAGACAGAACCCCCAACCAACCAGATCTAAAATTACCAATGGCTCCTAATGCTTGTGACCCTAACCTGATCTTTGATGCTGTTACAACTTTTAGGGGAGAAACAATGTTCTTCAAGGACAGGTAATGCACAAAAACAAATAAAAATCCTGTTTATATAGTGCCCTCCACTAATATCGGCACCCTTGGTAAATATGAGCAAAGGCGGCTATGAAAATATATCTGCAATGTTTATCCTTTTGATCTTTTATAAAAAAAATAAAATAAAATTCTAACCTTTCATTGAAGTAAAACAGTTGAATGTGGGGGGAAACTCACATTATGAAATAAATGTTTTTCTCTAGTTCACGTTTACCACAATTATTGCCAGCCGATTATTGCAACATAATTTTGCCATGATCATAGCAGCTATGAGTCTTATCTTATAATGCCTGATGAGTTTGGAAAACACCTGACAAGAGATCAGAGATCATTCCTCCATATAGAATCTCTCCAGATCCTTCAGATTCCCAGATTTATGTTGGCGCTTCTTCTCTTCAGTTCACTCCACTCATTTTCTAAAGGGTTCAGGTCAGGGGACTGGGACGGTCATGGCAGAAGCTTCATTTTGTGCTCAGCGACACATTTTTGACATGATTTTGATGTTTGTTTTGGATCGTTGTCCTGATGGAAGATCCAACTATGGTCCATTATAAAAATTTGAGCAGATGCTGTCAGGTTTTATTTTTTTGTCTGTTGGTATTTGCTAGAATCCATGATACCATAAATCTGAACAAGATGTCCAGTACCTCCAGAAAAATAGGCCCACAACATTAAAGATCCAGCAGTATATTTAACCATCGGCATGGGGAACCTTTTATCCCTGTTTGCACTAAACCCATCTGGGGGTTTGCTGCTGAAAAGCTGTTTTTTTAGTTTCATCTGACCAGATATTTTACTCATAAGAATTTCTAGGGGTGCCAATACTTGTGGCCAACATGAATTGGAGAAAAACATTTATTTCATAATGTAAGTTTCCCCCCACTTTCAACTGTTTTACTTCAATGAAAGGTTAGAATTTAGTAATTCTTTTTAATGAAAGATCAAAAGGAGAAACAATGCAGATTTAGTTTCACAGGCGCCTTTGCTCATATTTACCAAGAGTGCCGTAATTAGTGGAGGGCACTGTACAGTATATATATATACATAAATGAAATGACTTCATGTGCCTCTGTGCAGCTTTGTCTGGCGTAGTTCTCCGAGCGGAAGTGTGACGCAACATCTAATCAGTAATTTGTGGCCCAACGCCCCGGATAACATTGAAGCTGCTTACGAGGACCCAGAGGAAAAAATACTTTTCCTATTCAAAGGTATTTTCTCAATCAATCTGGGAATGCTGAAACCACAGTCACACTTACAATCTCTGTTAAATCATGTCTATTGAAGTGCTTGACAATGGCCGAAATATCACACGGTTTTACTCAATTAAGTTAGATTGCTTCAAGAGTGAGTGTTGCACTTTTTTCCAATTTACAATCCCTGTAAAATCCTTATGGCCTGTATTTATTTATAGGTAAACAAGTCTGGGCTTTTAAAAGCAGCACTGTTGAGCCGGACTATCCCAAGCCTCTCAGCAGCTTTGGTCTGCCACCATCTGTGACAAAAGTTAGTGCTGCCGTCCATGACAAAAACTCAGGAAAAACACTGCTCTTCTTTGACATATATTACTATAGGTGGGTCAAGTGCAGAATCATAAACAAAAGCCCTTAAGATTTGCTCCGAAAAGACATAAGACTTTCCCTTTTTTTGGTAGCTATAATGAGATGATGAAGAAGATGGACAAAGGAAATCCCAAACGACTGGCTGATGGATTTCCAGCACTGACTGGACAAGTTACAGGAGCCCATCTGATCGACGGTAGGTGTTTCTAACTTCCTTTTCTACAGATCTGTAACAATAAAAGACTCACTGACTTATTTTCTTCCAGATTACATGTATCTCTTCAGTGGGACAAAGGTGTATGAGTTCAACAGCAGCAGCAGGAAGCTCCTCCGTGTGCTGAAGAACAGTAACTTCCTCTCCTGTGAGTCGAGTCGCCCCAGAAACAAGAAATGAATGGAGCGTAACTACAGTACTTACTTAAATGCATTTGCATAGGAAACAGTTCAAATTAATGAATTGTTCATTGTATTTCTGCAATCTGCTGGTCAAAATTGTCACTGGACGTCTATTTTACTCTTGTTAACCTTTTAAAAGAATGTGTATTTATATAATAATGTTTATGGTTGTTGATTATTTTCAAATAAGCTAAAGTGACTAATTAAATTGAAGAGCATGTTCATTTTAGAAGCAAGAATTATTTTTGGCAGGGATATACTTTTAACATTAACTCAGAGCCTTTCCGATTCAGATAATAGAGTAAAACCAATGTATTATAATGTATATGATTAAACTTGGTAAAAGCTGTCAGATCAAACCATCTAAACACCCAACAATAAATACACCATTTAGTAAAAGGCTAGATCAGCAAATCACAGCACTTTTTGCGATTGATAAAGTGAATGAGCATCTGAGAAAAGGATGACTACGTTTCGTCACTACCATGTGTTTGGAAAATACGGTAAATGTGCCCAGTAGTTAGGTAGAAGTGTAAAACTACAATCAAAGCCTTTAAAAAAAAACTTGCCTCTGGCTATAGACTTTAAACATTTGACTTGTCATGTTTATTAAAAAATGTAACAAAAAGAAAAAAAAGAAAACATTTTCTTGATCCTTTTTTGTGGAATATGTACGTATATTATATGTATATATATATATATATATATGTGTGTGTGTGTGTGTGTGTGTGTGTGTGTGTGTGTATGTATATATACACTCACCTAAAGGATTATTAGGAACACCTGTTCAATTTCTCATTAATGGAATTATCTAATCAACCAGACAATGTCCTGAACTCCAAACTGAATGTCAGAATGGGAAAGAAAGGTGATTTAAGCAATTTTGAGCGTGGCATGGTTGTTGGTGCCAGACGGGCCGGTCTGAGTATTTCACAATCTGCTCAGTTACTGGGATTTTCACGCACAACCATTTCTAGGGTTTACAAAGAATGGTGTGAAAAGGGAAAAACATCCAGTATGCGGCAGTCCTGTGGCCGAAAATGCCTTGTTGATGCTAGAGGTCAGAGGAGAATGGGCCGACTGATTCAAGCTGATAGAAGAGCAACTTTGACTGAAATAACCACTCGTTACAACCGAGGTATGCAGCAAAGCATTTGTGAAGCCACAACATGCACAACCTTGAGGCGGATGGGCTACAACAGCAGAAGACCCCACCGGGAAAGGGGGTCAAACACAGTATTAGTATGGTGTTCCTAATAATCCTTTAGGTGAGTGTATATATATATATATATATATATATATATATATATATATATATATATATATATACATATACATACACATATTATTTTACAATAAATTATTGTAGTCAGAAATTTATAGTGAATTAATGCATGCTGGGTCATTTTCTTACGAATTACTGTTAATCAACAGCAAAATGATGCTGACATCACAGTAATTTACTGCTCTTATTTTACTGTGAATTCACATTTTACAGTTGTCTTTAACCATGCATTTAACCTGTAAGAAATGATATTGCCTAGTACTGAAATTGTTTTGAAGTCCCCATAATGTTGATAAGTGTTCCAATTGTTTGGGATCTTGGACCTTATATATTCATAATCAAATTTCTGTTCCAGCCAAGTCAGAAGTGTGACAAATGAAAACACTTGTTAAAACAATGACTAGCTAGAATAGAAAATAAGCTAATGGGCTGATTTTAAGTCATATACTATTATTAACATTATTTCAGCATAAAGATTTACCAATATCTTATTACAAATTCATTTTATCAATTGTTTGTCTATGAATACTTCACAATAGTCAAGCAGCTGCTGATTTATCATAGGTGTGACATCATCTTGCAACACTAGTATTTTTTTCCATCCCCTAATGATGAACAGACTTCAATACTCGACATACAAAACACAACAATGGTGATACTCAACAAATAATAATAATAAAACAGTGTAAAATGTGCTAAAGGTGATATATATATATACATTTAAATATACTGCATGAGTATGGACCACTTTCATGATAGTTTGGTTCCTTTACCTGTATGTCTTCAATAACACCTTAAGCACACCTCACACAAAGATGCATTATAGAGACATACTGTACATACAGCCTTGCTTAATAAACTGGGGATTTCACTTTGACTAAAATTGTACAAATTACATTTAGTACAGACCAACACTTTAACCAAAACCCTAATGCTAAAAATAACAATGTGTTTTAGTTTTTTTTTTTGTTGGATGTGTGTCTGCTTTTCAATCCTCCATAAGCACTAAACTGCACGCACACACAAACACAATGGAGCTATTATTACCCTGGCAGCTATTATTGGATGACTGAGGTCACAGCAGACAGTGAATCAAAACCAAAGAGGAGGATGAATGAGGAACTTCCTCTTAGACCAACCATGTCTGACATGTCCTTGTATGTCTATAGATTTCTTGCTGCTGTCATTCTGATAAAGGAACAAAGGTTGCATTATTTAAGTGGAATGAGAATAAATATTAACAGCATGTTTCACTTCTGCTTTTGAGTTTTTATTGCAAATCATCAGTATTTATAAGTCGTCAGACTTACCAATACAATTTTGCATATATATATATATATATATATATATATATATATATATATATATATATATATATATATATATATATATATATGCAAAATTTTATTGGTAAGTCTCATCAAAGAATATAATATATATATATATATATATATATATATATATATATATATATATATATATATATATATATATATATATATATATATATTATTTGATGAATAGTCAGTTCAGAGGAACAGCATTTATTTGAAACAGAAATGTTTTGTAACATTATAAATATCTTTAGTGTCACTTGAATCAATTTAATGCATCCTTGTTGAATAAAAAAAAATATATATATATATTTTTAATTAGGTGTACCTAATAAAATGGCCGGTGAGTATATATATAAAATTATAAAGTATATATACACATTCATATGTAATCATGAATTACATTACAATTTATTGTGAAATTATTGTGAAATTATCATTTGAGTATTTAACAAAGGCAATATGTATACTTTATGTTAAAATATTATTTATTTATTAAAACATTTATTTGGTTGTCTGAAAATTAATTTACCATATATGGTAAAACAAAAAAACTAAAACTACATATACTTTTACTTTCGAATATAATAAAAAAAGTCTATATTATTATATTATATTGTTAATTTATTATATATTATATATAATTTATCAAGGCAATGTACATACTTTATACATTTTTGTGACTTAAAAATATGAATGGTCATTCCCAGTATTCCCTCCATGAACCATTACATTTTATAACATTTAATTTATTAGAATTTTTTTTTGGGCATAAAAAAGTGTATGTAAATGTAAAACAAAATAATAGAATAATAACATAATGCTTCTAACATCATAACAATATTTTTTAACAGGAAAATTCTTCCAGGAAATCTTCGAGTTTATTACTTTAAAAGCGTTGTATTGCCCTTGTGTTTATAATAAATTATAATTTTATAATTCTCAAGAAGAAAGAGATTAAAGATTAAAATAAGCTTAAAATCTTGTAATTATTGTCAGTCTGTCAGTTAATGAGTTACTCACAGTCACAGAAGTTTGTGGCTGATCATTTCCCACATTGCTCAACACCACACAACTTTATGAGTATATAAGCCTCCATCAGACGCTTCCAATCAGAAGAGAAGCTCAAGATCGCAACTCACAACATGAGGAGGATTCACCGCCAGCTGGGTTTTCTTGTAAGCCTGGTGCTTGTTATTCATGCAGGACCGATTACAGAGCCGGCTGACAAAGATGAAACCACTGCAGAGGTATGATTTTTTTAATATATAGGACTGATAATTTTGTTGGTCATTACTCTTACATTACAATTCCTCCTATAATTCCATGTTTTTTTTCTTTTTTTTCTCTTTAGCATTACCTGAAGAGTTTTTACAATCTAACAGATGTAAAAACTGTCTTCCAACGAAGTGCCAGTCCACTGACTGAGAAGATGAAAGAGATGCAAAGGTTTTTTGGAATCAAGGTCACTGGAACGCTGGACCAAGAAACACTGGAGGTGATGAAGAAGCCCCGCTGTGGAGTTCCAGATGTTGCTGCGTTCTCCACGTTTGAAGGCAGACCCAAATGGCAGACCAACAAGCTCACATACAGGTGTGTATAATATCAGTTCTCTTGGTGTCACAGAAAAAAGAGAAGCAGAAACTGACTGTGGTCCTTTTCCTCAGGATTGTGAACTACACCCCTGACATGTCAGAAGCAGAGGTGGATGATTCCATCAGAAGAGCCCTGCAAGTGTGGGCAGACGTCACTCCTCTGAGATTCACCCGTATCTACAGAGGCACAGCTGACATCATGATCTCCTTTGGAACAAAATGTAAGTTTTACTCCTCCTTTTTACTTTTATGTCCATCCATCTATCATCTATCTATCTTCAGTGTAAGTCATTTTAACTGATGATATTTAGTGCAGGCCAATTAGTCCAATTTAATCGTAAGCTTGCTTGGCGAACAGCTTTGGAGAATTTGATGTTTCCCCATTCAAAGAGATAAGAGCTGTTAGTACTTGCGTGACTGAAAACATTGCTGCCAAGAGAAATGACTTGCCTTATAGGGACTTTGATTGAGTGTGTGTAGAGGCTGCTCACTGTAAAGCCAATGGGTGGAACTTGACGTCCAACCCCTCTCTGGATGTAATGGGTGAAGTTTGAAGGTCACGCCACACCCTAACCCTACCTATAACCCTATTCCTAAACCTAAATTAGGTCAAGATCCACCTATTACAAAGAGGTAAGAGGAGGTAAGAGGATGATCCACCTATTACATGAGAGGTTGATGGATGTCAGTTAGCTCTGTATTGAGCACCACTTGGAAGCGGGAGCGATAACGTAAAGGTGGAACTAAAAAACGGGTACTGCAAGTGCGACACTGCGCCAACCAATGGCACCATTAAATTGCACTTGTAAAATCATTTATTGAATATATGTCTGTTTGAATTACTGTACACCAAACTGAAGAATCCCAATTCACTTGAATTTGTCATTTCAAATGGTTAAATAGCTTAAAATTCATGATTTAACAGCCATATATGAAGATAGATGCATCAGCAGGATTATTAATCGCATCAATATTTCTTTGAAGTATGTCTTATCTGAAGCCCAGGTTCTTTGATTTATAAACATTTTTTATAAAAGAAAATTGTGTATTAAAAAATAAAACCTAAATTCTTTATTAAACATTAAATGTAAAACATCTTTCCTACAGATCATGGCGATGCTTTCCCATTTGATGGACCACAAGGCGTTTTGGCTCATGCTTTCGCTCCCTCGTCTGGACTTGGTGGAGATGCACATTTCGATGATGATGAGTTTTTCAGCTTCCGCTCATCAAGAGGTAAGTTTTGCTAGTTTTCAGATTTTTTTTTTTCTTTGATTTTAGTGATTGAAAAAGTGCAATGACTTCATTACCTTGGCACCCCTTAGATTTGTTTAAATGTGTTTAACTTGTACCTAATCTGTTCTACTTAATTTCTCTGCAGGTTTTGTCCTGTTCTTGGTGGCTGCCCATGAATTTGGTCACTCTCTGGGTCTTGGACATTCCAACGTTCCTGGCGCTCTGATGTTTCCCACATACAGCTTCAGGGATCCGGGTCGTTTCTCTCTGCCCTCTGATGACATCAGAGGGATTCAGTCGCTCTATGGTAATAAGATCTTCAAGAGTACATCTATAATGTTTGTGTCAAACATATTCAGTCGTTTGTTTACTATGTGGTATTTCCTTCAGGCCCAAACAGAGACAGAACCCCCATCCAACCAGATCCAAAATTACCAATGGCTCCTAATGCTTGTGACCCTAACCTGATCTTTGATGCTGTTACAACTATTAGGGGAGAAACAATGTTCTTCAAGGACAGGTAATGCACAAAAACAAATAAAAAATTGTGGATTTTTATATAGATTTTTATATAGACCTAAAATGTTTAAATGAAATGACTTCATGTGTCTTCCTACAGCTTTTTCTGGCGTAGTTCTCGAAGCAGAGGTGTGGCGCAACTGATCAAGAGTTTCTGGCCCAACTCTCCGGACAATATAGATGCTGCTTACGAAAATCCAGTGCAAGGAAAAGTTATCTTTTTCAAAGGTATTTTCTCAAACAATCTGGGAATGCTTAAACCACAATCACATTTACAATCTCTGTATCCAGAAAACCTCTTAGCATAGCTGGTCTTTGTTTACAGGTAGACAAGTCTGGGCTTTTAATGGAAACAACGTTGAGCCGGGCTATCCCAAGCTTCTCAGCCGCTTTGGTCTGCCATTATCTGTAAGAAAAGTTAATGCTGCCGTCCACGACAAAAACTCAGGAAAAACACTTCTCTTCGTTGACAAGATGTACTACAGGTTGGTCAAGTGCCAAAGCATAAACAAAAACCCTTGGATTTTGCTCTGAAAAAACTATTGGAAAGAAACTGTTGGAATATTACATTTCTCTTTTTTGGGGTAGCTATGATGAGAGGACGAAGAAGATGGACACAGGGTATCCCAAACGACTGGCAGATGGATTTCCAGGGATGACCGGAGAGGTTACAGCAGCCCACCAGTCCAAAAGTAAGTGTTTTTAACCAATTTTCTACAAGCATTTAAGTACAATGATTAGACCTCATAAAGATAATGATTTTTTTCTTCCAGGTTACATTTATCTCTACAGCGGGACAAAGATGTATATGTAGGAGCAATTACTTCCTGTCCTGTTAGTCAAGATTTAATTAAAAATGGAATGCAGAAGTTTATTTTAAAACTACACTGTAAAAAAAGTACAATCAACTTGGTCATTTCAAGTTAAATCACATCAAACTGACTTAAAAAGTTAGTTGAATCTTGTATTACTTATTTTTATTAGTTAAAGCAATGTAAAAACATATGTTATTGTCATAACTTATTGATCATATATTTTTTTAACGTTTTATACCACTTTTTAAAAAAAGAAATGCATGTGCATAATCCATTGTTCATTGAATCGGTCTGTTGTTCAAATTTGTTATTGGACTCTAATATAGCTGTTAACTCATTTTAAAAGAATGTATATTTACAGAATCTGTTTAATGTTATTTTCAAATAAACTAAAGTGCCTAATTCACCTCAAGAAGAGTATGTGAGCATGTTCAGATTGGAAGCAATAATTGTTTTTGCCAGGTTAAATACTTTTGAATTTAATGTTAAAGAGACTCAGAGACGACTTACTGAGCAGACTCAGATTGTAAATCCAATATCAGTGATCGGCTTTGTAAAATCTTGAATATCAAACCATCTTAACTCCCAATAATAAATAAATCTCTAAAGCTTTATAAAAAGTCATACTTTTTGTCAAGGCATGTTGATGCTTGTTGAAGTTGATATATTATTAGGCGTTTCTGAGTATAGAGCTATCAGGGATAGATTAGTCTCATCATCACTGTGTTTGTAGTTCAATAAAAACAAGTAGAATTTCTGTTAAAGGATCACTGGGACATATATGGACAAACTTCATTTTAGGGGATAAGTAAGGGTGTTTTGGATACCTCTGTTAAACAGCCTCAGGGTTGTGTTTTTGCATTTGCGTCTTTCATTCGTCATTCATGTCAGGATTTAGAAAACTCGTATAGGCACTGGATGTGCCCTGAAGGGAATTCCAGTGGTTATGTAAAACTTCAATCAAAGTCTAGAAAAAAAAGAACATCGCTTCTGTCCTGCCATTGTCTATAAAAATGTAATGCTTATTAAATTAAACATTTACAGGCCACAAGCTCTGCCCACTTTGAAAAGAAATTTGTCTGAAGTGCATGATGTAAAAATAATGATTGGTATATACCTTGCAAATAACACATTATATGAACTATATTCAAATTTAAATATTATAGCTGGACCTTTAAGTTAAGAAAAGTAATAAAGAAAAAAAAAACATCTAGGTATCTAAATGACATGCAAAAAGCAGCCCACTTTATCTGCATTCACTTTACCTGCATTATATATATATATATATACACTCACCTAAAGGATTATTAGGAACACCATACTAATACTGTGTTTGACCCCCTTTCGCCTTCAGAACTGCCTTAATTCTACGTTGCATTGATTCAACAAGGTGCTGAAAGCATTCTTTAGAAATGTTGGCCCATATTGATAGGATAGCATCTTGCAGTTGATGGAGATTTGTTGGATGCACATCCAGGGCATTAAGCTCCTGTTCCACCACATCCCAAAGATGCTCTATTGGGTTGAGATCTGGTGACTGTGGGGGCCATTTTAGTACAGTGAACTCATTGTCATGTTCAATAAACCAATGTGAAATGATTCGAGCTTTGTGACATGGTGCATTATCCTGCTGGAAGTAGCCATCAGAGGATGGGTACATGGTGGTCATAAAGGGATGGACATGGTCAGAAACAATGCTCAGGTAGGCCGTGGCATTTAAACGATGCCCAATTGGCACTAAGGGGCCTAAAGTGTGCCAAGAAAACATCCCCCACACCATTACACCACCACCACCAGCCTGCACAGTGGGAACAAGGCATGATGGATCCATGTTCTCATTCTGTTTACGCCAAATTCTGACTCTACCATCTGAATGTCTCAACAGAAATCGAGACTCATCAGACCAGGCAACATTTTTCCAGTCTTCAACTGTCCAATTTTGGTGAGCTCGTGCAAATTGTAGCCTCTTTTTCCTATTTGTAGTGGAGATGAGTGGTACCCGGTGGGGTCTTCTGCTGTTGTAGCCCATCCGCCTCAAGGTTGTGCGTGTTGTGGCTTCACAAATGCTTTGCTGCATACCTCGGTTGTAACGAGTGGTTATTTCAATCAAAGTTGCTCTTCTATCAGCTTGAATCAGTCGGCCCATTTTCGGCCACAGGACTGCCGCATACTGGATGTTTTTCCCTTTTCACACCATTCTTTGTAAACCCTAGAAATGGTTGTGCGTGAAAATCCCAGTAACTGAGCAGATTGTGAAATACTCAGACCGGCCCGTCTGGCACCAACAACCATGCCACGCTCAAAATTGCTTAAACCACCTTTCTTTCCCATTCTGACATTCAGTTTGGAGTTCAGGAGATTGTTTTGACCAGGACCACACCCCTAAATGCATTGAAGCAACTGCCATGTTATTGGTTGATTAGATAATTGCATTAATGAGAAATTGAACAGGTGTTCCTAATAATCCTTTAGGTGAGTGTATATATACACACACACACACACACACACACACACACACACACACACACACACACACACACACACACACACACACACACACACACACACACACACACACACACACACACACACACACACACACACACACACACACACACACACATATTTTGGCCTGAGCCAAAGTCTGTCATCACAATGATTAGGTATAATTACCTCTCAGAACTGTCTCACATGATTGCATTCCTAAACACCAGATGCAAGATGACAGCGTTTATTTCGTTTCGTCTGATGCAAGTCAATTATAATGTAGACTTCCTTTTTTTATTACAGATATTTTTACATTTTTTCCAGGAAGTGACGATTTTGTTCTCTTGAACATGTGATGGAAACCCTGCTTTATTCGCATTTTTTTTTATGTGCAACTTTTAATGGAAACTGCTGAATACTGAATACCCTGCAGATTTATTTTTTTATGAATTAATGTGTTTTCTCAATTGCTAAGACACATTTCATGACATTTTTGAAATTTTAATGTAGACATTTAGACAATGTTGAAACATAGTGTAATGTCTACACACACACACACACACACACACACACACACACACACACACACACACACACACACACACACACACACACACACACACACACACACACACACACACACACACACACACACACACACACACACAAAAAAACAGTTTAAGTTGAGTTTACTTACTAAATTTAACAATTAACTTTTTCACAATAAATGTATTAAAATAATTTACAGGCCCAATGAGGGATTAAGACAAGCTGTCAAAGGAACATGAAAAGCCAGCGTATCCAAAAATGTCTCAAATCCAGGTGCATGACAAAAAAGTACATAGAAATGCAAAACAAAGTCAGTACATTGTTGCTTTCACGGTCTGAACAAGAGCTGATTTGCTCAAAACATCATATTATAGTATTCTGGTGATTTTACTTTTTAACTTTTTGTGTGTGTGTGTGTGAGCAACAGTGTGCTGACTTTGCATTAATATAAGCTGTCAAACATTTTGAACACATTTCAACCATCTCTCCTTAAAAAAAGTAGTATCTTCATTCCATCATTGCAAGTCATAGTGTTTTACTGCTGCTTGCAATGTTGAAAAGAAAATCTGTTAGTGAAGATTAAAAAAAAAGAGATCTAAAATAAATAAATTAGATCTAAAGGTATAACATAATATTAATCATACCTTTCCACTCAGAAACAAAAATGCCAGTAAGAAATTGGAAATGCATCCCGTCTAACCAGAAACGCGGATAAAATAAATTTCCTCTGGGGATGAAAATGACCAGAAGGGGGGGATATCAAAAGCAGAGTCAGTGAATACAAAACCCACAATCTTCCTATTCAGTTGAGTCATAGGTGAAGTCATCGTCAATACAAACTTTTGTCTGACATGTTTAGACAGGAGCTTAAAACCCCCTGAAGCTCTGAGAGTTTCCCACTCCCATCCCCGCTAATACCACTGCTGATTGGAAATGATAAAACACGGGACAAGCCCCTTTTTAGACGATCTAGACTTATAAAAGACAGAAACAGAGACTCTGGAAGACACTTTTCTTTCCCTGCAGAGGAAGAGGACTGCAGTATGGGGCACTTGACAGCTCTTGTTCTGACACTTGTGGTGTATTTGTCTCTTTGTGATGGCGCACCTACGACTGCATCATCAGAAGACCATCAAATAGCAGAGGTCAGAACCCAAATGCTTTATATGTACTATGTTTCTTATCTAATCTATACATTAATGTTATAAAATGTTCCTTCCTCGTTCTCCCCAGGCTTATCTGTCACAGTTCTACAGGGACAATAACGCAACTAAATCCCGCAGCAGAACAATGATCCTCCCAGATCTAGAAAATGAACTGAAGGTCATGCAGGCGTTTTTTGGACTGGAGGTCACGGGCAAGCTGGACTCGAACACTCTTGAGACGATGAAGCTGCCACGCTGTGGAGTCACTGATGTGGCCAAATTCAGCCACTTCCAGGGGAGACCCAGTTGGAAGCAGAGAATATGAAATAACGAAAATATATGAAATAACAAATCAGACAAGTTTGCTCCCAGAAATTCAACCAATCAGATTAGACCTTGCCAGATATAGAAATGCTTTCCAGTTTTCTGTGCAAAATGCATGAGACTGTCAATGAAGGGGTTTGCAGTTCTTCTCTATTGTGACGTATATCTGAGTGAAACTGCTTCTTGAACAAGAAAAAGTGTGGGGCGGGTTTGGATTGTTGTGGTTTGCTATTGGTCGATCTCATATGAGTGACATGTAGCCCCGCCCTCACATCACTAAACATGTCATCAGAGAAGAGACTAGGGGCCTTATTTTAACGGTCTAAGTGCATGGTCTAAAGCGCACGGTGCAAGTGTACTTAGGGCGTGTCGGAATCCACTTTTGCTAGTTTGACGACGGGAAAAATGGTCGGCACACCCAGTGCCTGGTCTTAAAGGGTTGTCCCTATTCTCTTAATGTGTAATGGGTGTGTTTTGGCCGTAACATGCAATAAACCAATCAGAGTCTCATCTCCCATTACCTTTAAAAGCCAGTTGCGCTTGTGCCATGGTGGATTCGCTATTTATAAGGTGGAATTTGCAAGTGGAAAGACTGAGTCCAGAGAGGAATCTAATCTGCTCATGCACAAGGTTAAAGTGCGCAAGTAGACCATCTACGGGACAAGCCGGATTCCACCATATCTACACAATAACATACATACACAATAATAGTCTTTTACATTGTATACATTAAAATGTATAAAATTTACATTTTATATTTGGCATGTTTGTGTGCTGCTGTGTGTCCCTGTGTGTGTAATAAGCAGAGTGTACGCGCGTTGTGCACCCGCCTATAGGCTCATATTACTAAAGTGCTCTTTAAATAACAAACAAAAATACTGCGCCATTGACTTTAGACCAGGTTTCAGTTGGTCAATGGCACAGTCTATTTCAGTTGCCTCAAAATAGCAACGCACCAACGCCTGAACACACCTCGTTTTCAGACCGGCACGCCCATTGGCGAACAAATGGGCGCAAATGCATTTGATATTTAAACAACGTGGCGTAGGACGTGAAAATGAAAACTGCATCGGGCTGAAACTAGCCAAAAACACTTGCGTCGCGCCTTGCGCCGGGTGTATGATAGGGCCCTATGTCGCTGCAAGAAGGAGAGGAAGTTATTTTGATTAAACACTATGAGTGCGCATGGAAATGATAATGTGCATGGATAAATCATTTATAATAAATAAATAAATACTGCAGTATTCCATAAAAATATGAATTGTCAATTGGTGTCATGGTGACTTTTAAGGATACTAAACATGATTTGCTTCTTTGTCTCTTGCCAGAGAGATGTGGATGCCATTATTGCCAAAGCTTTCCAGCTCTACAGTGATGTTATTCCACTCGATTTCAAACAGATCTACAGTGGCACAGCTGATATCATGATTCTCTTCAAAGCTGGATGTAGGTTCTAAACACATCCTTCATTTCCAAATATATAACATTTTTTTTCTTTCTTTTCTTCCTTTTAGATCATGGAGATTTTTACCCATTTGACGGGCCTAATGGGGTTCTGGCTCATGCCAACTCACCCGGTCCAGAGCAGGGAGGAGACACACACTTTGATGATGATGAGACAAATCACATAGAATCACATGTTTATGTGTATGTAAATTATTACAAGTTTATTTAAAAAAAATCAATAATTGCTTTAGATATATTTGGTGGCTGCTCATGAATTCGGACATGCACTGGGACTAGATCACTCCAGACAACCTTCAGTTCTCATGTGTCCAACTTACCGATACGTCACCACTAATGGCTATACACTTCCCCATGATGACCGACTTGGGGTCCAGGCCCTGTATGGTAAATGTTTTTTGTTTTTGTTTTTGTGATACAGAGAACTATACTGTAATAGCAATAAATTAAATTCAATACTTATTATTATTGTTATGGATAAAACAATCAATAAATATGTATTTTCCACCAATTTTCTATAATGTTTCAGGTGTTCTAACGTCAAAAGATAAACCTGAACCAAAACCAAAACCAGAACCAAAACCAAAACCAAAACCAAAACCCAATCCTGAACCAAGCCCACCAGAACGGTGCAAGCGTGACTTAGTATTTGATGCAGCAACCAGCGTTCGTGGAGAACTGTACTTCTTTAAAGATGGGTAAGAATATAATTTTAATTTATATTGTTTAATATTATATATATATATATATGAATAATAATCTCAATATATATATGGGAAATGCTGAAGATTTATTTATTTTTTATCACAAAATTATAAACCTAATGTGGTTTTGGCAATGTCATTGGTGCAAGCACAGCCAAAAAGCCAGTGTACATTTCACTCAATTTCCAAACTTCCTATGGTGGTTTCGTCTCGATCGGTCTAATGGTTTCGAAGATATTGGCAAATGTTTTAAGCGCTAAATCACAACGCTACACAAACCGTAAGGTGAAACCTAGCATATCTGGTAACGTTGGACTTGGCAAGGATTCAGGAACCTAAGGAGATGAGTAGGTGGCGCTGCACCAAAACGCACCATGTTGCCTCAGGTCATGGTTGTGATGACATACCAAGTTTGGTCTGAATATACGATAAAGTGTTGTGGACATACAGGCTTACGTCTGTTTTCACAAGCGCTACGTAAAATTAGTTTGTGCGGTATTCAAGAAAGGTTAAAACGAATCAACATGAATTCCATAAATGTTTGTCGGCATTCAATTTTCGTGACAATTGGAGCAATGGCCTAGGAGGAGTTTGAAAAAGTATGTTTTTCAGAAAATTCAAAATGGCGGACAAATTTTCATGACGGAGAATGACGTCAAAGGTGCAATCGAATCGTCTTGAGGAAAGGAATAATTTTTTAGCATAAGTTATTAGCATAAACATGAGTGCAAATTTGGACAGTTGATGGCGCTAGAGTGATTGATTTGGAAACTCCAAATTTGCTATGTTGACAGATCAGACTGTCCTCTATCAGTGTGCCAAGTTTCATAAGTTTCCTGCAAACGGGTCTATGGGACTTCCAGAGCAGAATAATAATAATAATAATAATAATAATAATAATAGGAACGGGAACGGATACAATAAGTGCCTACGCATCTTTGGTGCTTGGCCCCTAATAAAGCAGATAGCAAATTCATTCAACATTAAAGTCCCCGTGAACCGGAAGTTGCAAACGACTTTTCTCCAGTGTTATGACGTATTTCCCAGTGAAACGGAATGTTGAACAGAGGGCAGGGTTTTACTCTAGCGCTCCTCCTCTCCATCTCTGCTCATAGCAGACTAACGGTTTGAGGGGAGTGGTTACGCGTTGCCCAAACCAATTCCTCAAACCTACGTCATCGGAGAAGGTCCTCCAATGCAGAGGGGAGGGGCATTTTCAGATTTTGATTAAAGATTACCATGGTAAATTTTTTTTTTAAAAAATATTTTCTTGCACGGATTAATTGTTCACCACAAGACTAGTAATATGCGCTAACAAAGTAAATAGGGTCAATTGTGATTTCATGGGGACTTTAAACAATTCCTTCGCATATTCACACAATATAAAACAATAAATTCTAATTTGCAGTCCCTCCATTGACCACAAGATGGTGACATTTCTTACAGAAACACCGACAAGGAGATCAGAACGCTCTACTTGGTAATATTCTACTAAGAACTATTCAAACCTTTTTCAAAGAAAATATAACTGAAATGTATTATTAACAAATACATGTAATTAGAAGTGTATTGTATATTTCCTTTTCACTACTCAAATCCAAATCAATATCATGATGTTAACTTGAACATTTGGGACAACTCCATCTGGAGAAAGTCTGTTTTCCCACTGGGGGACGCAATTGCGAATGGCAGTGTTTAGCTCAAGGAGAGCTAGGCTTAACTCAGAAGTTTAGCGGTCTGGATGTTTTTACACATAAATCAGGTACGATGGGTTAAAATGGGAGGGAGGGGTGTTATATTCTTATTATAGGATTAAAGGTATTACAATTCCGTGTAGTAATGTTTCCAATGAGACAAACAACCTCCTCATATTTGGATCGAGAATGTTGCTATTTAAGCTCCCATTACGCCCCTTGGCAGAAGGGGAGCATGTCTATGTTCCCACAGCCCTATGTTCCCACAGCCTTATGTTCCCACAGCCCTGAGACTTGTCTGGGATGTTATTGGGCTATCCCTGTACCAGTACAAGCACTAAAACCTACCCTTCGTGGGGGAATTAGGCTTGATTGTTTGACATACCTAAAACCTACCCCTCACAGGAGGGAGACTTGTCTGGGATGTAATTGGGCTATCCCACCAGCACAGGTACTAAAACTTACCCTTCATAGGGGACTAGGGCTTAATTAGTTAACATACCTAAACCTACCCCTCACAGGAGGGAGACTTGTCTGGGATGTAATTGGGCTATCCCTGTACCAGCACAAGCATTAAAACCTACCCTTCATAGGGGAGAGAACATAGGACTGTGGGAACATAAGACTGTGGGAACATATGGTTGTGGGAACATAGGGCTGTGGGAACATAGGACCTAATTTTCAAAATTTTCAGTAAAAAAAAATTCTTAGAAATGTGGGAACATAGGGCCGTGGGAACATAGGGCTGACCCCGGCAGGGGACTATTCTGGCCCTGTCCCAAATGGCACACTTCATATGCACTTTTGGTCTTGTGGACTTACAATGGCTGTTGCGTGCGCGTGTCCGTTAAGTCCGTGAGACCGTAGGGTGTCGCATTTGTCATTTTAGGCCTCAGAAGGGTGCTTGCCAGCGCCCCCTTTGCGGTTGATATGCACCCTCGATGCGCACTTTTGCCATAGACAGTAAAAGAAATGGACACAGCGACCCCATTGGATTCAACGGAGAAAAGTGAAGTCAATTAGAAGCACTCACTTCCTGATGGCTGAGCGTACTGCGCAGACTCAAACTGAGCTTGACGACGTAGTTGTGACGTGAGCAACCCGTCTGTCTTCTAGTAGCTGTGCCAAGAGAAATCTGAATCATTCCCTTCAGAAACTTGCAGAGACGGAGAGCGTGAGTAGGAGGTGTCCATGAGCTAGGAGCAGGAACAACTTTTGCTAAGTATTCTGATGAATTATTTTGTCATTTTGCCTCCACGTCCCCCCGTTTGCCCGCGAGCTTCTCCTCCTGTCCATTCGGTAATTTCTCTTCTGTGCGACAGAGAGTCGCGTGGTTATGACGCAATCGTTAGCCTATTCTTACAAAAACTGCTTCTACGGGGCCATAACGTAAGATACAAGGTAATGGACCCTTTTATACATTTTCGTGTTTCTTTAGAAATAAATAATGGACAAATGGAGTCTTTAAACGCCTCAGATGTAAAGTTATTCGCTGTCAAAGTGACGCCAAAATGAATGGGAGTCAATGGGGCGCAACAGCCGGTGGGGGTCTGCTAATGAATGGCGGCGCCCAGGGAAGCTTCAGTTTTTTATGAAAGATTACCCCCCTGACCGAGCCCGCACTAATGCGGCAGACTTCTTCCCGACAGTCAAAGCGGCATTAGGTCATGAAAGTGCAGACTAGTAGGAAGACCACGAGTGCTTAGGGTGCCATTTGGGACAGGGCCTCTGTCTTCCCATTAGAAATGGTTGCTGGCGAGTAGCCTAACATTCGCCATCCAGTTACACCTGTTGACCACACGAGGGATCACGCTAAGATTTCTAAATAAAGAAAGATTGTATTTGATTCTCTTTTACAGTTCCAGCCAAAAGTTCTGATACACTGCATGTTTAATATGACCCTTTGATCTAAAGATTTATACTTAAGTGCTTGAAATTTAGACTTATTACAAATATAAAATTAATTTAATAAATAATTTAATAATTAATTGGACAAGAGTGAAGAAAAAGCACCCATTAAGGACCCAATACTTAAAAGAATCTAGTTTTGTGATTTTAATCCACTGCATAATAGCCATACTTCAATTTTTTTTGTCTTCACTATTTTTCTAAAATGTCATCTAAATGTATCAGTCAACAGGATGACTGGCCTTTGTTTCCCCTTTGGGTCTACCTTAAACTTTCTTTAACATTTTCATGTTAAAGTGAACAAATAAAATGCATTCTAAAATATAGACAGTTGTTCGGAATTCATACACCCTTGTTATTTAAAAAATTAAATGACCCATGAGTCATAAAAAGTTTAAACTGCAGCAGTTTAGAAACTATGAAAAGAAGAGTAATCTTTAAACTGATTAATTCAATACACAAAAAAGAAGCTACCATTAAATTAAACTATACGTTGCCTTTAGTTTGGTTATCAAGAAAGTGAATTTGTGAAGGGCCTCAGACCTAATTTGTCATATAACACGTCTTGCTATAAATAATTTATTTGAAATAAATGATTTAATATACAAATATACAAAGCTCAAGACTGCAGTTAACTAAATTATGCCAGGTAATTAGTTGGTGCTGATCTAAGCATGCAGCTGTTTGTTCAAACTCTCCTTATGGTCCGTGTTAGCAGTTGACACGGTCAGAAATAAATGTAGCTTTGACAGCGGAAACCAGATAGAGGAATGTGGGTGTCCGGTTTAGACGCTTTTCACGTGTCAGGACAGGAGTCGTTTGATTGGGGTCACTGCACCCAAGTATCATAATTCAGGACCTTGTATGGAACACGAGTCACGACCAATAAAATAAAACTTTGGATGTCTTGATGACTGTCTTGATAAAAAAAAGAATAAAACATTTTTCCTTCAAACATGATAAACAAAGTAATCAAACATTTATGGCTTAAAGAAAATGTAGATTGAAAAGATTGTTCTTTCTATTGCAACCTTATGCAGCTGAATTATTCAGTTTGTGGATCATTTAAAATATTACCTTTGATTTAAAAAGTTAGAAATTATAACAAAGCAAAATTATTTATATGTATCAACTCTAAATGAGGGCAGATCAATGAGTTTTGACATTTCACGTGTTAAAACATTTAATGCACTTTTCTTTAATTTGTAAAATGTATTTTTTAGAACTCAAAACACAATATATGCTGTGTGTAAATCATGTTCTGCTTTATCTGTTTATTTCTGAGCTAAACACTATATCCCCTGAAGGTATTTAGGGCTGTGAGTGATGAGAAGCTTAGTTGTTGGCTGTTTGTGGCTATCAATTATTGCTGTAGAGAAGCCTCGATGAGCTGCTGAACTCAGGCTATTTACAGTTTCACAATGAGAGCTATTCCAACACAGCAGGTGTGAAGTTGTCAACCTCTCATCTTAATGTGATTTAAATGTTAAAGAGTCTATGAAGCCAAGCTGCCTTACTGCATACTCCCGTAATATGTTTTGGCACATTACTGACAGTACTTTCATACAGTTCATTCACTCTGAGGGCATTGCAATGTAGGCCTGAATATACTTTACATACACAACTATGTACAGGTCATTCCCACTACAGTCCCTAACAAACATTTTGCCACTACCATACCTTGAAAATGTCTCACATAATTCTCCACTTTTTGTCTCATGAGATAAAGAAAAAAAGTGACTATATTTGTATTTAGTTTTAGGCAGGGTTGTAAACATTACTGACATTGACAACATTCAGAATAGCGTTTAATTTTTAAATGTATGTTTTCCCTTATATTCTTTTATAGGATTATTTACCATAATTGAGCAAGTTTTGACCCCACCCTCTGAATTCCTTTTGAACATCACACAGGCATATGTAACACGTCCTGTAAGATAACCAAGAGAGCAAGTATATATAGTACATGTTTCTGAAGACTGTTTGGCTCGGACAAGACTGAGCTGCAGGGCACAAGTCGTCACGGTTGGCATTTGGCAACATTTGCAGGAACGTGCAAATAGGATGCCAAGCAAGTTTTGAAACATTAAGGAAATGGCTCTGAATGCGGTAAAGACCTTAAAGCATAGCAGATTTGATTTCTTCAATAACATCCGACTTTTGCATGGAATTACAAATGTAATTTATTACTCAAAGCCAATTAGTATTGAATGCATGATGGAAAAAAATATTACAAAATAATATTTTTTTTCGACTACTAATTGGCAGTAAATATTGAACATTTATCTAACTGTACTAATATATATATATATATATATATATATATATATAGTTTTTTTCAATTTCTTTATAGAAACATGACATTTATTGAATACAAACATCATTATTGCCCATGCAGGAAAAAATATACCATTTATGATGAATGCCTTTAAGTGGTGTATGGGGAATGTTGACACAGCAAACTTTTATCAATGTTTTTTATGTACCAAAGGTTTTAGCAATATTTTAAGCAAGTACGTCTATTGTGGAAATACGTTTAGTAAAAGCTCAAAAATGCAAAAGTAACATACAACTAGAATTTTGGGAAAATCTACAAAGGAAATGTCAGTGGTGCATGCCCATGCAAACTTGTTCTGGATGCTTGCAATAGTGTTACTATCCAGTTGCTAAGGTGTCTTCAGTGGTTGTTAGCATATTGCTATGCTGTTTCTAGAGTGTGCTGGGTGATTGCTATGTGATTAAGTACTGGACTTAATTGTAGTTATTGATTTGTAAAAATTACAACATGTACAGTACAACAGAAACAAATGAGAAAAGTTTGTCTGTGTGTTTATGTGTGAGTGTGAGAAATCAATGTGACATGTAAGAACAAATTTTATGTTAAACTTTTCAGGTCAGTGATATAGTTAAGCATTGTCTTAAGTTGCCTGGCCTTTAGGCAAGTTTACTCAATGAATGATACAAAAAAATGAATAAAGAGATGTTTAAATGTGGCAAAAAGGTGTTTGAGACCAACATAGATAACATTGCTAGACAAAAAGCGTTTATGCAGTAGGGCTTGTCCTCTGTCCCATGACTCTGCTCAAATTATGGGAGTAACTTCTGTTAAACTGTAACAATCAGCAAAAGGTTTGCTCTGTGAATGCAATAATATCCATTTTCAAAAACTGGGTACAATAAGATATTATTCTACTGACCCTTCAATCATCGAACATTAAAAATAAGTTTAAAATATTTCACTGTAGTAATATATATCTGTATTGTGTAACATATGTTGCCTTAATCAAAAATGTTCATTAACTGGAACATTAAGTGCCAATATTTCAGTGATTTCCGTAATTTTGACAGTTAATAAATATTGTGATTTTCTGCTTTAGAAGCATTCCAGTAAACACTTCTCATAAAAATCTGTATTATTTTTTTCTATTATTATAATTATATTATCAATACAATTACATTTTAATGCATCTGTGAAAACAAACCTGGAAGGAGATGTGAGGATTTGTGGAGAAAAACAAGAGATTCTTAGTGCATTTCAGTGAATTATTCATGGTTATTTAATAAATCAGGGCAGCAGACCACAAATGTGCAGTATATGTTGTCTTTATTCATACTGTTACAGTGGAATACAAAAGAAAAAAAGATAAAAGAGCTCTTGCCATATAGATATTCTTGATGTACCATATCATCCTCAACTGACAGATAAAGATTATTTGTAGCACAACCTTATGATCTGAAATGATTTGTTTCAGTGTTTTTGAGTGCCTCCCATAATCTAAAAAGTAGTAGGCTTGTTAGGAAAAAGGTGCATAGCCTCTGTGACAACTAACCTCTGCCATAGGAATACACACACATGCATCCACTACATTTACATTTACATTTTACATTTAGTCATTTAGCAGACGCTTTTATCCAAAGCGACTTACAAATTAGGACTAAATTAAGTGAGTCATCGTGAAGAGGCAAAAACAATGCAAGAAGTGCTCAAAATACAAAGTGCAGGCATTGCTCAGAATAGTATAAGCCAGACAAGGGAGGATTAAGGGAAAAGGAAAGGATTTTTTTTTTTTTTTTATAGAGGGTAAGTGCTCCACTAGTAGCCATAAGTATGTTCATTCTTAAGAAAAATGGTTTTAAACAGTACCCGATTAGGGTCCCTTGGCTTGTAACAATAGCAGAACTCTTTTTTCCCCCATAAAGAATTATGTTTTGAACTGTGCTATAAAGGACATTAATGGTAATGGTGTAATAAGCAATACATTGTTATAAGCAATAAGCCCCAAAAGCCATGGTTTACAGTGAATTTAGAACAGGTAAGGGTCGTTGTTAAATCAACTAAAACACTCTGTTCTAAATTCACTGTAAATCACAGCTTCACTGGGCTTATTGCCTTTATAAAATGGTTATTTTGCAGACCTGGCAAGGTTTCATAAAATAAACACGCAGACACAAAAATGTAAAGCTATTGATAAACAAAATATTCTTCCGCCATGCAATGTAGTTCTTCAGAAGTGGAATGGCTGCCAAACAACGGACAGACGCTGCAACACAACACAAGACAGTGGTGCAGTAACACTGATGTCATGAGGCCACAGGTATGTTTGTAGATTACATGGCTCAGCCAATTATATTAATCAAAGACTGGAACTATCCATTTTGAAAAGAACCTTTTGAATAATACTTTATCATTTATTGATATTATTTATTGATAATGTTTTGATATCTTTGTCTTTACATCCTTCATTATGTGTGTATTTTGGTATAATTGAGTGCTGATGATAAGGTTGTTGGTCATCTCTCTGGGTAGAAATACACCTGTTTTTTTTTAGTCTTTGCATCTCTTCCATTGAGCAGTTATTGTTATGATAGCCATAAGAAGCAATTGTAATATGACAGTATGTGAACCCTTCATGCTGAAATATCCCAAACAGTTGCCTCAATGTTGAAACCCGAAATTCTCTGGAATGTAATGCTGTAGTATGTAGATCTGCATTTTTTTATTTCTATAAAAGCCAAACCCATTATTTATAAGAGGATGTCCATATATTTCTGGTCAAGTGTACATTTTCCAGGCTTGCATGCAAAACATTTTTGATGTCTTCTTTTTGTGAAGTTTTGCTGCTACAACATTGTAATTTTCCCACCCACAGAAATGAATAAAGGCGAACCCTACTCACTTACACTTCCAATGAAAGTGTGCGTTAATGGTTTTCATTATTTGTAACTCCACCATTATAACACAAGTAGATATATTCAAGCTGTATTTATATACGGTACCTGGTAGACAGACAGAAAGTCCACTGGAGAGTTCCTAGTCACTGCAGTACCCAGTCAGATCAAGAATATCTGTTTTAACCAGTCTGAGGATTCTGTTGCATTTTATTGAAATGTTCACAAAAATACACAACATAATAAACAGATCACAAACTATCATTGTGTCATTCCATCCAAATCATAACTAAACTTTTAATTTAGGCAAGCTAATTCATTTCCCTGATCATGTTCACAGTGTGTATATCAATTGGTTGTATAAGCTGAAGTTTTTTCAACAATGTACATACAATCCTAAACCATTCTTTTGCCTTTGAAAACAATGAATGAATTAAAACAATGTATAAGAAAACGAAACACCAACATGAGTATCTTCCTGTATGTCTAAAGAAGTGTTTTCCAAGCACATGTTTTTGCTAGAGTGGTAGGTGAGCTAAAAACACTTTACCCCCCTTTACCATTTACCCTGACCTCAAGTAACATCAGGTCATTTTTACCATCATGCAAGTCCATCATCATGCAAGTCCAATGTCCCCTTAAGTCCTACTGATTACATTTCTTTCACATTGTTGATTTAGCTATTAAAAGACCCCTTGAATATGATATTGATATACCCTTGATATTGTAATTACGAACAATAACTTAGAATTGATATTAAAATACTTTTTTGTGTGGGTCCCATTATATTGTTAGTTGCATTAAGGTCATTGCACACTGAGTCCGAAATTTTCGCACATAAAAAATAAATACGACCTCACGCTGTGTCAATCACATTTACACACTGCCTCCAAAACTTTCATCCGTCATAAAAAAATTCGGATCAGGTTCGATTTTCTGCGTTTTTCGCATCCGTAGCAAGCATTTTGAATGGTGTTTTGACAATTCAGAGCCACCGAATCACAAATACTCAGTGTGCAAGGACCTTTAGCCTTGCAGTTCAGTGCAAACTCACTAAGGGTCTGTGTGCAGAGTTATTTACACCATGCCTATTCCATGTCACATTCAAAAATCCCGTAAAAAAAACCCGGAAAGAGTCTGGCAGCAGAGTTTCCAGATGGATTCCAAAGTGACTTACCAATTAAGAGAACAATAGCAACAACAAGTGCAGTGACAAGTCCCAGTTAGTCTAGCACAGTACCCTACACATAGCAAGTTTTTTTTAAAGTTTTTTTTTTTATTAAAACTAAGATTTAGTATCATTGGATCAAGTGTTTACGAAAAAGATGGATCTTTAGCAGTTTCTTGAAAATGCAGGAAACAGTCAAGGTAAAGGTCAGTGAATGTGAATTTGTGTCTCTTTGGGATGATGGCACCACAAGCCACCGTCCACTTGCAGAACACCAGCTTCTGGAGGACACATAGATCTGAAGTAGTGAGTTTAGGTATAGGGCTACCTTTAAAGACCACTTTTGCTGCAGTATCTGAATCAGTTGCAGAGGTTTGACTGATGCTGGAAGGCCAAGAGAGCATTACAATAGTCTAGTCTGGATAGAACAAGAGCTTAGACAAGGAGTTGTGTAGCTCCGATAGGAAGGGACGGATCTTTCTGATGTTGTATAAGGCAAATCAGCAGGATCACACAGCAAGGATGGTTTGGCTGAAACCATAATCAGTTCTGTCTTGGCAAGGTTGAGTTGAAGGTGAAAGTCATTCATCCAGCAAGAATTTTTCATCAGGTAGGCTGAGATGCGAGCAGCTACCGTCAGATCATCTGGCTGGAATGAAAGGTAGAGATGTGTCATTAGGATAGTAGTGATAGGAAAAGCCATGTTTCTAAATGACAGAGCCTAGTAAAAAAAACAAAAAACAATAGATGGGTGTAATCTAACACAATCATGGTCTTACTGTAGCAAAACCAAACTTTGTGCAGCCACAGTGGCCTCACAAGGATCAAATGAATCAGGGGTTCTCAATCCTAGTCCTCGAGGGCCACTTTCCTGCATCAAACACACCTGAACCAGCTAATTAAGCTCTTCAGGATTACGAGAGAGCAGAGAATGTCTAATAGGAAGAGAATTGGCACTCTCTGGTTACTTCCGGTTTCTGGACTGGCTGCAGTAACACGTCTCTGTCCATGCGGGGGCGCTCGCAGGCGAGTGCAGAATGGATGGGAGTCTATGGGGTTTCACCCCCAGAATCCACTTTTCTCAGGATGTGATTTTTTGTCAAGTAATTTGTCAACATTCCCTCCCAGGTGCAGCCCTCCGGTAGCCTATGACCATTTAAACAGGAGCAAGAAAGAACATTACCTTTTTTTGTCCTTCGGGAATAAAAAGAAGGACAATCCATTCCCACTGTTGGAACAATGTATTGCTGCACACCTACGAGGCATTTTCAATCTTTATTTCTAATTTATGCTATGATCAATGAAATGTTATTGAGCGGGATATTGACTGGATTATTTAAGGTTGTCATACCATACCATGTATATAAACACATTGAACATTGAACACAAGAATAGAAAAAACACTCAAATTCCATGCACTTTTTACAATACATATATAACGATATGAAAATAAAAGTGCCCGCAGGAATATATAAATACAGTACACAAAAATTAACTTCGACAGAAAGTCCTCCTTAAGATAATGTTTCTGATTCTGCTTTAGCTTCAGGTGCCACCAAACGGGGTCTCTGGTCATAATCAGTCGCAAGTCCGTCACTGACCAATCAGCATTCATTAGCAGAATGCTAGCGTGTTCCGGCCAACAACGGCCCAACCTGTAAGAAATCGAAAGCACATAAGTACTCATTCATTCGACTTTTGGACTATAATCTCTATTGAACTTGTGGAATCAACAATAATATGCCAGTGATAAGCAGATCACCGAGAACTGTGGCTTTCTTCAGAAGCTCTCGCCTGGAGACCTAGTGTTAGCGGACCGTGGATTTGATATTAAAGAAAGTGTTGCCCTTGTGGGTGCTACACTGAAAATACCTGCCTTCACCAGGGGCCACAGCCAACTTAATGCAAAAGATGTGGAAGAGACCAGGAAGTTAGTCATGTCAGGATCCACGTGGAGCGAGTGATAGGGTGTATGCGCTCTAAGTTTAACATATTAAATGACACAACACGCCTGGGATTTGTGGTGCCTTGTGAGGGGGAGGATAAGACTTTGCTAGATAAAATTGTGGTTGTGTGCTGTGCTTTGACCAATATGTGTCCAAGTATTGTTGTGAAGCCTTCGTGTTAGAATTATACACCATGCTCACATCTAATATGCAAATATGTTTTTTTGTTTTCCAAAAGATTTTGTAATGTCACTTCTCACATGTGATGATTTTTAGCCATCTCTGTAAATAAAATACACAAAGACTGAATGAAATTCTGCCTCCTTTATCTGTATTAAGGAAGAATTGTGCAAAATCAGTGTTCTTTGGTTGCAAACACAATTACATAACTTAAATAGTAGTAACAACCAACTTAATTTCAGTTTCTTTACATATTTAACATGTAAATACATTTAGATGAAGACATTTACATTATAAAGAGTCCATAGAAAAGATAACTGGAAATGTATGAGGTAGGTTGTGGGTGATAAGTCACAGACATGTGCAAGCATCGCATTGCCATGCCTCTTCTCTGGCTGGTGCGCTGCTGAGTCCCACGCAACCTAAATGGAACCACTGTATAGGACAGTTCTAATTATCGCAAGCAACCATGTTATCAAGCTCTTCAGGCTGTCTGCAAAAGCACCACAACACAGCCTTTTCACATGCCCTTCTTTTGGGCTTGGGGGTGTTAACTGGCTGCAGTGTGGCCAATGGTGTTTTGATTGTGTTTTTTCGTGCTCGTTTTTTGTTTTTGTCTGTGGGCTGTGAATCAAATAATGGCACAGGTAGCTCAGCTGGAGGCACAGGTAGGTCAGCTGAAGGGGTGGGGGGTGTGCTGGTAGGGGCTGGTGGGACAACCTTGTGCTTGGGTGTTTTTCCTGGCTGTAATGTGGCCAATGTTTTTCTGACTGTGTTCTGTGCTCGTTTTTTGGGTTTGTCTGTGGGCTGGGAATCGGCTGATGGCACAGGTAGCTCAGCTGAAAGCACAGGGGGTGGGGGTTGAGTGTAGTGACGAGCTACAAGCTCAGGTAGGACAACCTTGTAAAAAAAAATGTGTGCGGTTGGCAAAAGTGTCTCCCAAAGTTCTACGTCAGGCATGACACGCACAGTTGCAAGGCTTTTGGTTGTCCAAAAAACAAAGTCACAGAACTGTGACTCGGTGACAAAGATCTGAGTTTGTACCTGTTTGTAGTACTTGTGGGTCTGCTTCAACTCCATCCTTCCTTCTGTGAACTGCAGACAAAACTCCTTGTCAGTACATGCCTGCAGAATGTTATGGTCCTGGTGCTTAAAAGGGCATTTAATCTCCACACATCCTTTCCCGCAACATGCACAATGCAGAAGTGCATCAGGAGTCGCGCCTATTTCAGAGAAAGAAGGGTTGATTATGAATCCACAGTGTTCCACTTTCATGTCCCTGTGCCGCAGCTCCGTCTGTGTGAAGTAGGAGACCCTTGCCGTATCCTCTTTTTCTCTCCCCCATTTAATGGCCTCTGGGCCATTGTCAGTCTGTCTCAGTGAAGGTTTCTGTGGATAGCACACCTTCTCCACAGTTGACTTTGCTGGTCTGGTTATGGAGGTGGAGACAACAGCATATATGATGGAGGCGGTTATCCTTCCAGCCCGTGTGCTGTGCCATATGTCAGACTTGTGCTGCTGTCTTGTGTTCTTTTCAAGTGCAGCTGCCTCTGCCAAAAGGTGTGTCAGGCCCTCACAGTGTTGAAGCAGGACCGACAAGTCACAGCCATCCATTCGTGGCTCGCGAAGACGCAGCAGTGACTTGGGCAGGACACATGGCTGAATGGGGTCAGCATAGAGGTGGCAGAATTCCTCCATTACAGAGCACAGTCCGGACCTGTGTGCATGCATGAGTTCTGTGAGGGGTTTTAAATCAGCAAGTGTCTTCTGCGGTAAACATGTGCCACCTGAGCGGGTCCGGATCTTGGGTGCTGTGCTGGTGTCTCCACAGACTGACCGATCAAGTGCCTTTTTTCGGGCTGAGCTTGCTGTAAAGTCAACAGTATGGCCAGGCACTCCCTGCACTTTGGTTATATTGGAGGGCATCACCCAGTACGCTTCAACATCTGTTGGAGTCACATTTCCCTGCAGACGCACAGCAGTATCGATCTTGTACAGGAGGGCTGCCACATGTGCGCACTTCTCTGCCACGCCAGCCATACAAGTGCAGTGAGCGCTCTCCACTTCCCCACATGCTGTAAATATGACCAATGGCTGTAGGGGCTTCTGGCTGAGTCGCATGGAGTGATTCACCTAAGACAATAAAAGCATTATTAATAGCTTGTAGAGAAATACTCTATCTTAATGCAACCCTTAGCCACCCCGACCCTTCCTTCCCCACTTTTACAATCTCCAGGTCCTGGACCCATCCATCTGTAAAAAAGACCTGGGCCTGCTGCAGTGACTTGAAGTTACTGAAAACTTTGTGTGTGTGTGTATGTACTAACATTTAATATCATGTAGTTGTATATATATGGGTGCTGGAAGTTGGGCAACAGGTTGACGTCCCCTGACCAGTCGCTATGCTCGTAAGGATCCAGTCCTTTGATCTCCCTTTATTTTCTCATCATATCTCGTCTTTGCATTAGGATTTAGTTTTATTCTGGCGGTATGTCGTTTTAGACAATGTTTTCTTTAGCCCACTGCATTTTGTAGGATTATATTCTGTTTTTCATGCTAATTTTTAATTATTTTCATGCCAGAACACTAGCCTGCTATGCCAGCCCATGTAAACGGGCCAAACATACCCATAATTCTTTGCGTTCTGATGACGTTGCCACCCAGTTGGTCACATGTCTTAGCGATCTCTATAGTGACGTGCCTCTAGGCCCGTACTACTATAGCGGGTTGTGGGGGGGACTTTGAGGTAATCATAATGTGAAACACCTGCAGAGAATTATAAAAGGTGATGGTTCTTTTATCAATTAATTATTTTATCAATTGTCAGGGTTTAACAATCAAAATAGTTTTATTTCTATGAATGGCTCAGCAAAACAGGCCAATAAGACTATTAACTACCATTATTCATTTTAATTATACTAATGTCTAATTAAAACGTCTACAAATGGATAAAACGTCTACAAAGGTAAAACCCACAGACACTTGTTCATTGGTTCTCAGCAACTCCTCATGATTTATGGGTTGATAGGGATCATCAAGTGTTTCGAAACAGTTATGACGTAATGAAGCCTCGTTTACTGAAATCACGTGACTCTGGCAGTTTGATACACGCTCTGAACCATTGGTTAGGAACAAAAGATTTGTAAAGGCTTCAAAGCTTTTTGTTTTGAAATTGCCATCACTAGGAATAAGGACATTTCACCTGTCTAATAAAGTACATGCAAAAGCGTGGTTACTACAATTTTACTATAATAAAACTAAGGATATTTTTTAAGAGAAGAGTTTTCAGCTGCCAGACAGTGTTTCAAAATGTCATGCCATTTTAGAGATTGATTTACTGAGGGATACTATGTATTAACGAAGATTTTATACTCAATTGAACGGACTTTGATATGAATAACAAGTCTACTAAAGCTTGTTTTTATGGAGGACCAAACCTGCAGAAATTAAAAATGAATAAATAAATAAATAGAGATAAATAGATAAATAAATGTGATAATAAGTTTGGAATGCCAAACCAGACTTAATAAATAAATAAATATTTGTACTTTTATTTCCTTATTTATGTATAATTATATTTTTTTCCACATTTATTTTTATATTGACCAAGTTCAGAGGCTGTCATATGTGGATCAACTTTGTGTATTTTTAACAGTTTCAATATGAAAAATAACTTTTATATTGATTCAATGGATTAATTGCATTTAAAAAAAAAAAAAAAAGTGTCATGGATTTATTGCATTTTGGGGGAAAAATAATCAGTTTTTATAATAAATCTTTGAAAATCCAAATCTGGATTTTAATATTTTTTTATGTTATTATAATCTAAAGATGCTTTGTGAAAGTTTGAAACAGAAATAATGGTTTTCATCTTGCCACTTTCTTGGTAAAGAAAACACATTTACTCAACAGTTACTCAACATTAAACTTCAGGTTAAATGATGAAACTTGGGGGTGTAAAAATAAATAACCTACAGTATATATGTGGCACACATACTGTACGTGGGAAACACCTGATAACACATTAAAGCAGAACACATCATTTTTTTATTAGGTTAAAGGGAATACTATGGGTTAAAGCAGTCCAAAAGGACCATGTGTGTTTCACTGGCTGGAATAGAAATGGGATTTTCCAGCATCTAAACTCATGTTTCCATTTAAGAAAGTCCTAATAGAAAATAAATTAAAAGATATAAATACCAGATATGAATCTTAAGATGTGGAAAAGCATATTGAGGAGGCTGAAATTACAGCTTGGTTAACTGAAAGGTCAGGCTAAGGGAAATGACTCTGATACTTGCATGAGGTAATCTTTCCAGCAGGATCAGGGGAAGGTATCTGTTGGTATAGAGTGTTATTTTTTTTATGTAAAAAGAAAAAGAAAAAGACAAATCTTGCATAATAAATAAAATCTTGAATTTTATTATGTTTAGTGACAACATGTTACAATGTTTACATGGTACAATTTCTGGTAAGCTAAGTTTTTATTATTATTGCTTGACACAAATTTCACAATTTCAATTCAATTCAATTCTTGTGATTTGATTTAATATCGACTCATTTGGATAAATATTAGGTAGGCTGTACAAGATAGGCGTTAATTTTTCTCAAGAAAAAAAAAAAAAAAAAACCTCACCTAATGCTGTAATCATACAGAGAGCCCTTTCAGCTGGCAGTATTATTTAAGGTTAAAAATAACTCAAATTAAATATAATGCGTTTTTTATTATAATAACAACTTTATTTAATGATATAAGTAAAAATATAATAAATATGTAATATAGTAGAATACTCGATCTCAATAGTTTTTTTTTTTTCTAGCCAACTAAGGCGCTATAGCTATATTATGGTCATTAAATGGCTTTCCTGAGGCAAATGTCGTGACATAATTGTTCTCCAGCTGTTTTATTGATCCCTTCCACGGTTGAAAAACACTGATTGGTCGATTTATGTATGATGAATATACATTTCGGTAAGTTGTACATCTTTCAACATTGTTCATTAGTGTTTATTAGAGAGATGATCGGTTCGGTAAGCTAGGGATCTGCCACGTCACATTTACAAGCGCCAAAACGGTATTTATTGTTTGAATTTCGTAATAAAATTGACAGAATCTGAGAGCTGAGATGGACTTAGATTTTTTTTTTTTTCATAAGTAGCCTGCTCTGGCTCTGTTTAGTCTGTCGGTCTCCGTGTCCTCTTTGCTTCGCGATTTTTCTGTGCATGAGAAAATGAATGTGTGGCGTGAGAGCGTGTGAAAACTGAAAAGTGTAAATTGCGTGAGTTTCACGGTGAATGCGTGAGAGTTGGCAGCTCTGACTGCTGCTGCTGCTGCTGCTGAACAAGTAGCCTACCGAGCCCACCTTCACAGATGTTTATGAGCATGTAAGACATGCTTCTGTTGCTGCACACGTAAAATACATGAATTAACCCCGTAGTAGATTTATACTAAGCGGCAACATTCTAATCTGAAAAATGAAGCCTACCCGGAAGTGCGAAAAACTGCAATACATCGAAAATCCGCTAGGGGCAGGTCCCAAAAGTGAGCAAATGTCCATAGACCCCATGTTAAAATGTCCGTTTTCACAGCATAAATTCATGTTTTTACAGGTTGGTCTCATGGACTTTTATTGTATTTTTCGATAGGTTCCGAGTGCCTGACAACTGTGAGGGGGCTGCATTTTTTTCTAACTCGTTAGTTTAGATCGTATTTAGACATAAAATGTATGACAAATAAGGGCGTGGTTAACTTTGATTGACAGCTTGATTGACAGATGATAACGAGCATAGGCTGCGCCAAGGAGAATGACAACATAAGAAGCGCCATTTTTGAATATACAGTTGAAATATAATATTACTGTTTTTGTATCATGAAATGTAGTTTTAAGAGTTTTTCAGGCGAGAATGTAGTTGTTAAAGCTCAAATCTGTGGTTTATTTATGAAGATTTATGAAAATTTTATCCAGGTTGTGAGATCCAGACGATCACCGGGCGCTCAGCGCTCAGTACCCCGCCTGGAACAGCCTTTCCTCGGCTAGTCGTTCTGACGTTTGCCGCTGGCTCTGGCGTCTCTGTAGTGGTTAAACATTAGATATAATTCGTCTTGTGTATATCTAACGGGCTATTTTTGGTTTCGTGAATCTATAATTTGTTCCCTGGCCAATCGTTTTGGCTGAGGGCTAAGTGAAGTTTCATAACTTTATAAGCTATTTAACTTTACCGTTGTATAGTTAGACTAGAGCGCTGACTTTGTATGTTTGACTGAATTGTTTGCTTTATTTGTATAGCTTCTTGTACCTTTTACTTATACTTTTATAATGGCTAATATTGATAAAACTGAAATTTAACAAAAAGAGACTGGGTTGAGTTTTGTTATTTTACATTTTAATACAACAAAGATGATCTGTAATGTTGTTTATTGCAACATCTGTTGTTTAGTACAAATGCACATATTGCCTGGACCATATTAAAATGTTTAATATTTTTATATTATATTTAAACGAAAAGAGGCAGGGTTGTGTTTTATATTTCGTTTTGTTATAAATAGGCTAACGTTATATGCAGTGAATATAATCAATACGCGTTGCCTGAACCACATTTGTGTGGCTATAATGTTTAAGATTTCTTTAAATGAAAACGAAAAGAGTTAGTGTGGTGTTTTATAACATATTTCATTTTATTGTTGCCTAAAACATACATACAGAGATAACCGGAGTAGCAGAGCGAGCTGAGTGACGCGCGCTGTTCCATTTGCAGAATAACCGGACTCATTTACCCATATATGGATTGGCCAGAAGGTGGGCGGGGTTAGGATTTCCCAAGATTTTCCAAGATGGCGCCGCCCATACCCCCCATAAACGGCCTCAAAACCGTTCTTCAGAAAGTCAATGGGTGACGTCACAGACGCTTTGTCCATATTTTTTACAGTCTATGATTTATACAGGCAAAGCTGGGGAGGGGGGAGGTTTCTGAAAGTGCACTGCAGACTGTAACAGCAAACAATGCCAACTATTTGAATATTTGAGCAGCAAGCTCATTGGCCGCTGATGCAACAGCAACCAATCAGCTGTGCTATGTAAATAACAACATGATTGCTACCAGAGCCATAGAGAGAAATTTCTTTCTCTATTTCCATTTCTCTCTATGGCTCTGATTGCTACCAATAAGTTAAAGACCTATCAGCCTGTACCATTCAGACTTTCATGCCAGAACTACGTAATTAGTAGTCACAGAGGAAGGCAAAGAGTGTTGCCAGTGAGAGGGTGGTTGTGGTCACCGTCTGACCCTTGGTACTTTTAATTGAGTCTAGTGGGCTTCTGGGTTTTTAAATTAGAATTTTATCAGCCATGGCTCACTTGAACATTCCATCAATGTTAGTCTATGGGATTTTTCTGAGTATTGATTATCATTTTAGGAAAACCGAAAGTCCCAATTAGTTAGAAAAGATATAGCAACCCAAGTCAGAACAGTCTGAAGGTCTGAGCCGAGTTTGGTGGATATAGCTTTATACCTCTAGAAGGAAGTTTTAAGGCCACGTATACATACTGCAGCTAAATTCAGCTGTCAGTTCACCTTTTAGTGCTTAATCCTGTTCTGTACACACACAGTTTAGTAATTTAAGGTAGTGACAACTGCATTTACAAAAATTTTACAAACATCTAGTGACGTACAACGAGAGATATGAGAGACGGCAGATGAGATATTCAGTTTACAGCATGGTAATTAGCATTGTTTGCTGGCTTTGACCACTCAAGGGTGAACATGTGGTTTTGAATCATTTTAGTCTCCATGTGGCTGAGGCTTAGACTGTAGCTGTTGAAGACCAAGAAATGTCTACAATCTTTGAATATTTTCAGAAATTATAACAAAGGGATTTTTACAGGATGGGAATGTGCCATTTTTATCACTACTGGCTTTCTTCTACAAAGAAAAACTGACACTTGTTGTGTGTTTTCACTGTATTAGACATATTTTACAGTGTTTTTCTATATTCTTGAACAATATATCTTGTCAGATCTGTAACATAGTTTATTGTTTAGCCCAATTGCTGCCATATTAGCCTTCAACAAGAACTTCCATGGGTGAAAAGGTGAAATGTTTTCTGATTCAAAAAAGGGGGAGGGGGTGGGTGGGGGGTTGGGGGGGGGGGGTGGCTGAATGTACCCCTCATCCCAAAAAAGGATTTATTTACTCCAGTGTGTGTCATATGTCAAAGTAAGATATTAATAGTCTAAAAATAAATAATTTTAATACACATGCACTTTGAGATGGAAGCTGTGACCTATATATTTTGAAGCAATACAAGTTTCAAGAAAGCGCATCATATATCAAAATATATGAGGTTGCCCATGTATAGATTCTGCTTAGTGTGCATGATCAACTTCTATAAAAGCCAAGAGGGTAGACCAGAGATGCAGAGAAGACCTCAGAAGTTCCATCAAGTGGTAAGAGCCTGTGCTGACTGTGACTGAAAGGAATTTAACATCATCACTTATGCGCCTGTACTCAAAGTATTTGTGTTTTTATTTATATTAATACATTTTAATAAATTGATTTTTTTTTTAATCCAAGGGTAGTGAACATTTCATCTGGTCTCAAGGACAAAAGACAAGTGAGTTTATGATTCAGTGTGTGGATTAGGGTAGAGGAAAACAGTTGTTATAGTCTGTATTATAGATGAAAACTGGTGAAGCATGCTGTTTTTAAAAACCTGTAATTTATTTACAAAGAAATGTGTTTAAAATGTATTAGTAAGATGAATTTAAGGAAGGGGTCTCATTGACCCTTTATTTTTGACCCAAATATACCACCTATTGTATTCGCTTTTATTGTGTTGTATTGTATTCTGTTTTTCTTCCACTTTTGAGTCTATGAGAGCCCATAGAACCTCTTGTGGGAAAGTTATATAAATTTGGCCCAAATGCAGAGGACATTTGACACATTTCTGTGCAGACTCAGTCTGAGGAAACAGAAAAAGAAGCGGGAAAGGGTCAATTGATGATGCTATAATAGAGCAAAACATGAAATTGGTTCAAACTACAGAACCGATGGTCTGATTATATTCAAACTTGGGATGCGGTGTTGCTATCATAATCATCATGAGATTTGCATAAATATAAATCATTAGAAAAGTTAATATAATGAAACCAAATCTGTCACAGAAATTTCGTAATATTTGTCAGGAAATATTTGTCTGTTTCATACATACTCGTAGCAGGAGGATGCACTCAGGCAGAGAGACCACAAGTGAGACTCATAGTCGGCAGTGAAAATCTCTGTATTGTCCTGAAACTTCATATATGCCACAATTCATATTGTACTGTATGTGCCATCCCCTGACACCAGCATTTCAATTTCATCACCAGAAAGACATATTCAATCGACATTTTTGCCATTAATGGGCCCCTTATGCTTCTTGCTTTCTATCTAAATGTTTATCTAGTATTGTTTTATGTGTCTGTATTCATGTGTAAGCCTACACTTAGGAATATGCCTCTTTCCTAACACAATTCATGTGTTTTATATTTTATGTGTCTTGCCTTTGTTGAATATTTATGAAATTTGTAATGGATAAGTCTCTCTTTAGTAAGCCGCCACCATGAGTACAGACGCGGAGATGGCCGCTTATGGCAAGGCTGCCATTTACCTTCGTAAGCCTGAGAGGGAGAGAATGGAGGCTCAGGCCAAACCGTTTGATGCCAAGGCTGCCTGCTATGTGGCTGATGTCAAAGAGTTGTACCTCAAGGGAACAATCAAGAGCAGAGACGGTGACAAAGTCACAGTTGTTTTGCTTGACACTCAGGAGGTAAATTTGAATTTCCATTTCATGTAGATACTCATTAAATTACTTATTACATTGTTTTCTTTTATATCTAATATCTAATTTATCAAATTTATAGGAGAGAGTTGCTAAGGAAGCAGATGTCTACCCAATGAATCCTCCCAAGTATGACAAGATTGAGGACATGGCCATGATGACCCATCTCAATGAAGCCTCTGTGCTGTATAACCTCAAAGAGCGTTATGCTGCATGGATGATCTACGTAAGTTCTGAAACGACATATAAAGCATTTAAGTTCATTTTTTCTGTGTTGTTGCAATCTGACCACGTCTCTGCTCATTTCAGACCTACTCTGGACTCTTCTGCGCAACTGTGAACCCCTACAAGTGGCTCCCAGTGTATGATGCAGAAGTGGTGTCTGCCTACAGAGGCAAAAAGCGTATGGAGGCCCCACCCCACATCTTCTCTGTCTCTGACAACGCATATCAGTTCATGCAGTGTGGTAAGACATTATGGAATTGAATGTTATAGAATTCAATAAGATGAATTAGATGTTGCTGTTAATATAATAAATATTTACCAGATATTTTACAAATTTCAATCAACAGATAGAGAAAACCAGTCTGTCCTGATTACGTAAGTATTTTAATTTAATTTCAGACCATGACAAAAATGAAAAGTATAACATAGATGGAAAATTTATGGAGATATTTACAAAATAGAATTTAAGACTGAACAAAGATTGAATATACGTTGAAAAGTCTACATGTCTTTCAATCTTCTGTCTTCTAATCTCTTACAAACCAGTGGAGAATCTGGTGCTGGAAAGACTGTGAACACCAAACGTGTCATCCAGTACTTCGCCACAGTTGCAGTGTCAGGTGTCAAGAAAGAGGCCAGTAAAATAAAGGTACGAGATACAAAACTATGTCATATATATTATTTTAAAAGATGATGATTTACACTCATCTCACAAACTATACGATATGTGAATTTGTGAAATGCCTATAAATTGTGTTTAGTCATGAAATAGAAAAACAATTGAAAATAAATGAAAACCCTTCAAACATCACAGGGCTCTCTTGAGGACCAGATCATTGCTGCCAACCCTCTGCTTGAGTCTTATGGTAATGCCAAGACTGTGAGAAATGACAACTCCTCTCGTTTTGTAAGTTAACCACTGTTTATTTACAGTACAGATGGTCAGTTGTGTTCAATTTTACAGTACACAGTTTTCTATAAAGAGATTATAATAATTATTATTTATGTATAATGCTATTATGATTTAAACAGGGTAAATTCATCAGAATTCACTTCGGCACCACTGGAAAACTGGCTAGTGCTGACATTGAGACATGTAGGTGGACATGATTTCATTGATCCATCCTGAACAGTTGTCTTTGTCTGTCACTCTTCAGATGAATGTGACTCAAGTACATTCTCTCAACAGATCTGCTGGAGAAGTCTAGAGTGTCATTCCAGCTTCCAGATGAGAGAGGCTACCACATCTTCTTCCAGATGATGACCAACCATAAGCCTGAGATTGTTGGTAGGTGCACATACAGTATTTCATTCATTCAATGTTTCAGATAATATTGTAAGATGCTCTTTCATTAATGCTGTGTATTTTACAGAAATGTGTCTCATCACCACCAACCCCTATGACTTCCCCATGTGCAGTCAAGGTCAGATCACAGTGGCCAGCATTGATGATAAAGCTGAGCTGGATGCTACTGATGTGAGTCATTGCTATTTGAATATTGACATATTCTATTTAAATATGGCAAATCATATATTTTATTATTCTCTGTAATTTACAGGAAGCTATTGACATTCTTGGTTTCACAAATGAGGAGAAAATGGGCATCTACAAGTTCACTGGAGCAGTAATTCATCATGGTAACATGAAGTTCAAGCAGAAGCAGCGTGAGGAGCAGGCTGAGCCTGATGGCAATGAGGGTGAGACTTGTGTTATCCTGGGCTTTAAAATAGTAACCATTGCACTGACTTTGCTGATAACAGAAACTGTGTATAAAATGTTTAGTGTAAATATAAACTAGAAGTTGCGTGCATATCAATAAATCTAAAAATAAAAGGGAAAGTACCTAGTGCCTGATTTATTATAATTTTACACTACAGACTCTATAGAGCAAAGATAATTTATTTTAAAATGTATTTAACAGAGGCTGACAAAATCGCCTATCTTCTGGGTTTGAACTCTGCTGAAATGCTGAAGGGTTTGTGCTACCCCAGAGTCAAGGTCGGAAATGAGTATGTGACCAAAGGTCAGACCGTGCAACAGGTATAGTAACATTTCCAGCATGCCATGTGTTTAACCTCAAATTCTGTCTAATTATTGCAGAAGCAGAATGAAATATCCACTCTATTCTACTTACAGGTGTACAACTCTGTTAGCGCCTTGGCCAAATCTATCTATGAGAGGATGTTCTTGTGGATGGTCATTCGTATCAACCAGATGTTGGACACAAAACAACAAAGAAATTTCTACATTGGCGTGCTGGATATTGCTGGCTTTGAGATCTTTGATGTAAGAATGATTCTTTTATCTCTTTTTATGTCAAAATGAATGATATTCAGAAGGTAGTAAATGTTTCTGTCATTTTTTGTCCTCCAGTACAACAGCATGGAGCAGCTGTGTATCAACTTCACCAATGAGAAACTGCAACAGTTTTTCAACCACACCATGTTTGTGCTGGAGCAAGAGGAGTACAAGAAGGAGGGCATTGTTTGGGATTTCATTGACTTCGGCATGGACTTGGCTTCTTGCATTGAGCTCATTGAGAAGGTTATCAATGGTTTATGAATTTATTAATTTCCATTTATCCTATTCTCAAAATCTCCAATTTTTGACAATAAACAACATTCTTTCATAAACAGCCCATGGGTATCTTCTCCATCCTTGAAGAGGAGTGCATGTTCCCCAAGGCTTCAGACGCTTCCTTCAAGAACAAGCTATATGATCAGCATCTTGGCAAGAACAAAGCTTTCGAGAAACCAAAGCCTGCCAAAGGCAAGGCTGAAGCCCACTTCTCCCTGGTTCACTACGCTGGAACTGTGGACTACAATGTCACTGGCTGGCTGGACAAGAACAAGGATCCACTGAATGATTCTGTTCTGCTGCTGTACCAGAAGTCTTCTGTCAAACTGCTGGCTACTCTCTACCCACCTGTTGTTGAGGGTAAAGAAAAAATCTATTTAACCAAACTTGGATTCAGTTTTGAACTAACTTTCTTGTTTTTGCATTTATACATGTTCCTTTGTATTTTTATCTCAATAGATAATACTAAAAAGGGAGGCAAGAAGAAGGGTGGCTCCATGCAGACTGTGTCCTCCCAGTTCAGGGTATGTTTAGAGATGACATCACAGCAATATTGCATTATTTTAGAAAAAAAAAAGAAAATAAAGAAATACAAAGCATGCCAAACTTTTTCTATTCTCCACAGGAGAACTTGGGCAAACTCATGACCAACTTGAGGGCCACTCACCCTCACTTTGTGCGTTGCCTGATTCCCAATGAGACCAAGACTCCAGGTAAAGTATATATATAAAAAAAAAAAAAACGTACAGATATTTTGGTTCTCAATATATATGATGAAGTTAATTTACCAAGTTCATGGTGTAAACTGTTCGTTTTAGGTCTTATGCAGAACTTCCTGGTTATCCACCAGCTGAGGTGTAACGGTGTTCTGGAGGGTATCAGAATCTGCACAAAGGGCTTCCCCAGCAGAATCCAATATGGTGACTTTAAGCAGAGGTAAATGGGACCACATGAAAACAACATTTCCTAGGAGGCTCCTAATTAAAAGATATGAAGTATTTTGATAAATTTTCCACAGATACAAGGTGCTGAATGCCGCTGTTATCCCAGAGGGACAGTTTATGGATAACAAGAAGGCCTGTGAGAAACTCCTGGGATCCATCGACATTAATCATGACGACTACAGATTTGGACATACAAAGGTTCTTTACAAATTTCAAAGATTCAGTGATCATGGTCATTTAGCTTATACAGTTTAAATCAATATATTTTGATTTACTGTTTTACATAAATTCAGGTGTTCTTCAAAGCTGGTCTTCTGGGTGTTCTTGAGGAGATGCGTGATGAGAAACTGGCTGCTCTGGTCACAATGACTCAGGCTCTCTGCCGTGGCTACGTGATGAGGAGGGAGTATGTGAAAATGACAGAGAGGAGGTGATTATTGTCATGAGTAAATATGACATCAATGATAACTGCAAACTTAATAATGATTATGCCATTTAATGATGAATTATTCACAGGGAGTCGATTTACACCATCCAATACAACATCCGTTCATTCATGAATGTCAAACACTGGCCATGGATGAAGGTTTACTACAAGATTAAGCCTCTGCTTCAGAGTGCCGAAACTGAGAAGGAGCTGGCAAACATGAAAGAGGACTATACAAAATGCAAAGAGGCTTTGGTTAAGGCTGAAGCCAAAAAGAAGGAGCTTGAAGAGAAGATGGTATCACTGTTGCAAGAGAAAAATGATCTGCAGCTGCAAGTAGCATCTGTGAGTATATTTTATGATTAACTGAATTTTGGCTACATTAAAAATGAGCAAGGTTGTTTCCAATGAAATAGCAATCTATTTTACTAACAGGAATCTGAGGGTCTCTCAGATGCTGAGGAGAGGTGTGAGGGTCTGATTAAAAGCAAAATCCAACTTGAAGCTAAACTCAAGGAGACAACTGAGAGACTGGAGGATGAGGAAGAAATCAATGCTGAACTGACGGCCAAGAAGAGGAAACTGGAGGATGAGTGCTCTGAGCTGAAGAAAGACATTGATGACCTGGAGCTCACCTTGGCTAAAGTGGAGAAGGAGAAACATGCCACTGAGAATAAGGTTAGAGATTGAGTTGGTTTAAGATTAGATTTAATCTCTATTTTATATATTGATTTAGAATATGAATTGTAAAATTTAAGTTTACTTGGAACAAAAAATCCTACAGGTCAAGAACTTGACTGAGGAAATGGCAGCTCAGGATGAGAGCATTGCCAAGCTTACGAAGGAGAAGAAAGCCCTCCAAGAGTCACATCAGCAGACACTGGATGATCTTCAGGCCGAGGAGGACAAAGTCAACACCCTGACCAAAGCCAAGACAAAGCTTGAGCAGCAAGTTGATGATGTAAGTTGATTATGTAAATTAATTATATTAATTCATCAAATCAACTGTTTTCTGCTGTGAACATATTTTATATATCATTGTCCTGTAGCTTGAGGGTTCCCTTGAACAAGAGAAGAAGCTCCGCATGGACCTGGAGAGAACCAAGAGAAAGCTTGAAGGAGACCTGAAATTATCCCAAGAGTCTGTCATGGACCTGGAGAATGACAAGCAGCAATCTGATGAAAAAATAAAAAAGTAATTAAAGCAGGAAATCTTTGAAAACATTGAAAATTTTTATTGTTGTGTTATGTTTTTTTTTTTTACAAGTACTTATTGTTGAACAGGAAAGACTTTGAAACAAGCCAGCTGCTCAGCAAGATTGAAGATGAACAATCTCTAGGTGCTCAACTCCAGAAGAAAATCAAGGAGCTTCAGGTATTTTGAGATTTTTTTCAAACATTACATCATTATGATCAAATACAGATAACCAAAAATCGAATGAACTACTTACCACCATAGGCCCGCATTGAGGAACTGGAGGAAGAGATCGAGGCTGAGCGCGCTGCTCGTGCCAAGATTGAGAAGCAGAGAGCTGATCTCTCCAGGGAACTTGAGGAGATCAGTGAGAGGCTTGAGGAGGCTGGAGGAGCCACTGCTGCTCAGATCGAGATGAATAAGAAGCGTGAAGCTGAATTCCAGAAGCTGCGTCGTGATCTTGAAGAGTCCACCCTCCAGCATGAAGCTACTGCTGGTGCCCTCCGCAAGAAGCAGGCAGACAGTGTGGCCGAGCTGGGAGAGCAAATCGACAACCTGCAGCGTGTCAAGCAGAAGCTTGAGAAAGAGAAGAGCGAATTCAAAATGGAGATTGATGATCTTTCCAGCAACATGGAAGCTGTTGCCAAAGCAAAGGTTGGGAAATATTCTAAAGAATATATGTGACCCATGCTGGCAAAATGTGTCGGAATACGCATGTTCTAATTACGAGCTACAGGAAAATGTAAATTTTGTTCGAATTTCATTTTCATTCACAAAAATTGGTTCATTAAGCCCTCTTCTAGCGATCCCAATGCTCCAAATAGCAATTAAACATCTAAAATGATCTTTATTTTTACTTTTTCTGAGAGGTGTACCTTCCTAAATCTTTCCTTTGTTCTAATAATCCATGACAAAATTTTCTTTACTCTCTTCTCAACGACTGGTGCTTCCCCTCAGCACAAGTTTTAATATTCATAGCGAATTCTCGATGGCTTAAGTCTGAACCAATGAAATATGATTTTTAAACTCATGCTGATATAAACAAAATGATCTTACTTGCACTGACTGACAGATCAACACAAAGCACAAAGACGCCTCTCAGACAGCACGCAATCCCAATATACACATGTCCACAGAATTGCAGTATTTCAAAATATCTGTCTTGGCGAATACTCACGTAAACCTTATCTGTTATGCCTTAAGTGAACGTTTGGTTAACTGTAGGGGAAAAACATCTGCTATGTAACATTATATTAGATACGTGCACTAAAGTAGGTCTCAATATACAGGCTGCTGTCTCATTAATGTTAATCAAACAATTGTGGTATCATGGAAAGATACCTATAGACATTTGGTTTTGATTTGGTGTGTGCCACATTTGGTGGTATTACCATGGATTTTAAGGTATGGTTGCTGGGTGATTTTGTTTTGGATCCTTCAGAAAACTTTAACTAGATTTTTCTCAAAATATACTTTGCTGACTCTATTGACTTCAAATAGGTGTAGCACAGTCCTTTTTTGTCTGATTCCAACTATTCATACATCTTCATACATGAAGGCTTTTTGATAAGAATAAAAGTAAATAACAATAACTCATTTTTTAAAATGTGCTCATTGTGACTCATTTTGCCAGCACGGGTCACATACAACAAGTCTTGAAGTTCTTTCAAATATCTAATGACTTTTGTATTTGCAGGGCAATCTTGAGAAGATGTGCCGCACACTTGAGGACCAACTTAGTGAAATTAAGTCCAAGAATGATGAGAACGTTCGTCAGTTAAATGATCTCAGTACTCAAAGTGCAAGATTTCAAACTGAAAATGGTAACTCATGAACAAATTCATATTATATCAAAAGTAATTAATGTCAATAATTAACAATAATTATCAACAATACTTAATCAAAAATTATAGTGTATTAAGATTGTTCAGCTGTAAATTTCTGACTGTAACACTGATACAATCTTACATCCATTTGTTTTTAAATAAACTGATAGAGACATAGAAAAGTCTGACACAGTGAATCTAAATCTATACAGGTGAGTTTGGCCGTCAGCTGGAGGAGAAGGAGGCTCTGGTTTCTCAGCTCACCAGAGGCAAACAAGCTTCCACTCAGCAAATCGAGGAGCTTAAGAGGCATATTGAAGAGGAGGTTAAGGTAATACAGCATAATCAATTCATGCACATACTTGTCAATTACTTTACTGTAGAGACAATAATACAATAATATTATGCGACTTTGTCCCTTAGGCTAAGAACGCACTGGCCCATGCTGTGCAATCTGCCCGTCATGACTGCGACCTGCTCCGTGAGCAGTTTGAGGAAGAGCAGGAGGCAAAGGCTGAGCTGCAGCGGGGAATGTCAAAGGCCAACAGTGAGGTTGCTCAGTGGAGAACCAAATATGAAACTGATGCCATCCAGCGCACTGAGGAGCTTGAAGAGTCCAAGTATGTATATCGCTGTATAATATTCCTAACTCTCACAGCTATTTTATAGATTAGAATTAAAAATAATGTGTATTACTTAACAGGAAGAAGCTTGCTCAGCGTCTCCAAGAGGCAGAGGAACAAGTTGAGGCCGTAAACTCCAAATGTGCATCTCTGGAGAAGACCAAACAGAGACTCCAGGGTGAGGTGGAGGACCTCATGATTGATGTGGAGAGAGCAAATGGTTTGGCTGCCAACCTTGACAAGAAGCAGAAGAACTTCGACAAGGTAAACAGTTGTAGTCATATTATATTCTCTTTGTAAAGTATTGCTGGAATTGGCTTTGTTCAACATTTTTTAAACAAACTCTATCCTAAAATATCTCCACCAAAGGTCCTGGCAGAATGGAAGCAGAAATATGAGGAAGGTCAGGCCGAGCTGGAAGGTGCCCAGAAAGAGGCTCGTTCACTCAGCACTGAACTGTTCAAGATGAAGAACTCCTATGAGGAGAGTCTGGATCATCTGGAGACCCTCAAGAGAGAGAACAAGAATCTGCAGCGTAAGAATGAAACCGTTAAATTCGAAAAAAAAAATTAAAGGGATTGTTCATCCAAAATGAAAATTATTTTACTAATTACTGACCCTTATGTTGTTCCAAACTCGTGAGACTTTTGTTCATCTTCAGAACACAAATTAAGATCTTTTTGATTAAATCTGAGAGCTCAATTCATATGGATTAGTTTTATGATCTCTTTATAACCTTTTTGAAGTGTCAAAGAATCAATTATGTAGCGGTCTATGGAGGGACAGAAAACTTTCAAATTTCATCAAAAAGATCTTCATTTGCGTTCCAAAGATGAACGAAAATCTTACGGGTTTGTAATGACACGAGGGTGAGTAATTAATTAATGATAACATTTTCATTTTTGGGTGAACTATCCCTTTACATGTTCTAATTCTCAGTGAACATTAAAAAATAAGCACAAATGATTAATGCATGTGGATTATGATACATATTATATGTTTTTCTCTCTATAGAGGAAATTTCAGATCTGACAGAGCAGTTAGGTGAGACTGGTAAGAGCATCCATGAGCTGGAAAAGGCCAAGAAGACAGTGGAGACTGAGAAGTCAGAGATTCAGACGGCCCTGGAAGAGGCTGAAGTGAGTATCTGGAGATCAATATGGAATTCTTGCTAGAACCATCATACTGTGTTGTTGTATTCATCAACACACTGTGTATTTTCATTCTTATATTTAAATGTTGTTTTATTTTTCATAGGGTACACTGGAGCATGAGGAGTCCAAGATTCTTCGTGTCCAGCTTGAGCTAAACCAGATCAAGGGAGAGATTGACAGGAAGATTGCAGAGAAGGATGAGGAGATGGAGCAGATCAAGAGGAACAGCCAGAGAGTCATTGAATCCATGCAGGGCACTCTGGACTCTGAAGTCAGGAGCAGGAATGATGCCCTGAGAATCAAGAAGAAGATGGAGGGAGACCTTAATGAGATGGAGATTCAGCTGAGCCACTCCAATCGCCAGGCTGCTGAGGCCCAGAAACAGCTCAGGAACGTTCAGGGACAACTCAAGGTATGCATAGGAATTCTTCTTTTTGACTTTGGGATGCATTCATATTTTTTTTTTAAATAATCTAACATATGGTAAGGACAGCCTAGCAGAAATCACATCGAAAGCTCATTCTAAAGCTATTGTTGTGTTCAGGATGCCCAACTGCACCTTGATGATGCCCAGAGAGGACAGGAAGACATGAAGGAGCAGGTGGCCATGGTGGAGCGCAGAAACACTCTGATGCAGTCTGAGATTGAGGAGCTTAGAGCTGCTCTGGAGCAGACAGAGAGAGGCCGCAAAGTGGCTGAACAAGAGCTGGTGGATATCAGTGAGCGTGTTGGGCTGCTGCACTCTCAGGTAAGGGCATATTGTTTCCCTGAAATTAAGGAAATTGAGAGCATCATTCAAAATGTTCAAACTGTTGCTTTCCATTTTGTAGAACACAAGTCTCATAAACACCAAAAAGAAGCTTGAGGCTGACCTTGTTCATGTCCAAAGTGAAGTTGATGACACTGTACAGGAAGCCAGAAATGCAGAGGAGAAGGCCAAGAAGGCCATTACTGATGTGAGAAACAGTAGCTGCCATAAGACGCTTACATACATTTTGCATAAAAAATGTGGATCTAATGACTTTCTGTATTAATGCAAAAGGCTGCAATGATGGCAGAAGAGCTGAAGAAGGAGCAGGACACCAGTTCTCACCTTGAGAGGATGAAGAAGAATCTGGAGGTCACAGTGAAGGACCTGCAGCACCGTCTGGATGAGGCTGAGAATCTGGCCATGAAAGGAGGAAAGAAACAACTCCAGAAGTTGGAGTCCAGAGTAAGCCTCTTTATAGTTATGATATGGGCAAGGTGAACTATGTTATATTATGATTTGTTTGAAAAAAAAAAAATGTTCTTTAGGTCCGTGAGCTTGAGGCTGAAGTTGAAGCTGAGCAGAGACGTGGAGCTGATGCTATTAAAGGTGTCCGCAAATATGAGAGGAGAGTGAAAGAGCTCTCTTATCAGGTATGACCATATTCCTCACAAGTTTGTTCAGACAAAAGAGTCTGTATAATAGTGTATGCACTGACAATGCCTATTTTTAGTAAAGGATCAATGCTTAATTTTGTAAATGTGTCTTTTTTGAAGACTGACGAGGACAAGAAGAACATCACCAGACTCCAGGATTTGGTTGACAAACTGCAGCTGAAGGTCAAAGTCTACAAGAGGCAGTCTGAAGAGGCGGTATGTAAAATCGAATTGAACATTTTGACACTGTAATTATTTATATTGGAATGCTAATTTGATGAAACGTGAAACATGAACCATATTTAAAAAAAAAAAACCCTTTAGGAGGAGCAAGGCAATGTACACCTGTCCAAGTTGAGGAAGGTGCAGCATGAGCTTGAGGAGGCTGAGGAGCGTGCTGACATTTCTGAGTCTCAGGTCAACAAGCTCAAAGTAAAGAGCCGTGATGCTGGAAAGGTTAGACTAAGTAGATTATGTATTCAACTTGTTTATCCAAATATATGAACTACCTCTTAGACGTAGTAGTGGAACTATAATAATTTTATTTTGCTGATGTTACATATCCTGTAAGACATTTGCACATCTTTATTCTCTTCATTATGTAAAGTGAAGAAAATTTTTGTTAATAAGACTAATGTTTAACTCTTCCTTCTTTCCCAGGTCAAAGAAGAATGAATCTTGAACACTTGAAAGGAGCATTAAAGTCATATAATATGAATGTTTAATGTAAAAGTACCTTTCTTAATAAAACTGTTTATTTCAGCAAATAATTAGCCTTTGTGTGATTTTTCAACAAGATACACTAGTACAACACTAATATCGGATCTATATGATTATTAAACCTTATTATTCACATTACAAGTTTGCTGAGTATCAAGAGTGTCTTGAAACCAAATTTGAACTTTTAAAGGTTCCATAAAAGTTCAAAAGGTTTCATAAAATTTAATTCTCATGTTTACTGAATGCATTCGCTCAAACATTTTCGCTATAAAGTTTCCACCCTGGACTGATGTTATTGACTATTGCAATATTCTGTGAACTAGCCTTCCAGTTAGCACAATTAAGCCTCTACAGATGATCCAGAGATCTAAAAAGTAAATATAATACCTGGAAAAAGCTATCTGTAATCTATCACATTTATCATTTTCATTAAATTATATTATATTATAATATATATTTTATATATATATATATATTTATTATAATTATTATATTTCATATAATATAATTTAATTCATTTATAATATAATGCATGCATTTAAAATATAATAACCTATAATGAGCAAGCAACAAGGTGTTTTTCTGAAATACAAAAATATGAGTGAATGACACGTGTGGAGTACTATGATGTATCACACAACGCTCCCACACCAAGCACTGAATGAGCCAGAGATGGCTCAGTCACATCCAGTCTATAATATCTCTCAAATGTTTGCGGTGATGTTTGAGGCTCACTTAAGTATCTCCTTTTCCCTTTTCCTTCACTCTTTTTATCTTATTGTTCACCTTAAACAACATGTGCTTTCAACACATTACTGTTATCACTCGGCAACGCCCTTTCATCACGCTCAAAAGGCAGCGCAATACTGCCAATCTGCGTCCCATTCTCTCATCCGCACACACTCCTCTCTCTCTTTCCGTGGGTCTATGGAATTGCCAGTCAGCAGTCAATAAAGCTGACTTCATTCCAGCCTTTGCATCTCATTCTACTCTAAATATCTTGGGCCTGACTGAGACCTGGATTCGTCCAGAAGACTCAGCAACCCCCGCTGCTCTCTCTAGCAATTTCTCCTTCTCTCACTCCCCTCGCCAGTCTGGGAGAGGCGGGGGTACAGGGCTCCTCGTTTCTAACAATTACAAATACTCTGCGCTCTCTTCTATATGCAACAACAACTCATTTGAATATCATGCTATTACACTTACAACTCCCATTAAGATCCATATTGTAGTCATTTATCGTCCCCCAGGTCAGCTGGGTAATTTTGTGGATGAGCTGGATGTACTGCTGTCCTCCTTCCCTGAGGACGGCACCCCACTTCTAGTCTTTGGTGACTTCAACATCCATCTCGACAAGCCGTATGCAGCAGACTTCATCTCTCTCCTAGCCTCTTTCGATCTCACACAACTCATCACCACAGGTACTCACAAATCAGGCAACCAACTGGACCTGGTTTACACACGCAACTGCACCACAGACAACATCTTGGTGAGACCTCTCCATGTCTCAGATCATTTCCTCATTACCTTCAGTCTACAACTCTCTACCCCTGCACCACCAACCCCACCACCAGTCACTTTCAGGCGAAACCTGCGCTCACTTTCCCCCTCCCATCTTTCCTCTGCCGTCTCATCTTCTCTTCCCCCACCCTCACAATTCTCATCTCTGGATGTGAATACCGCAACGGATACCCTATGCTCCACTCTAACCTCTTCTCTACACATTATCTGCCCTCTCTCCTCCAGGCCAGCACGCGCCACTCCCTCTAACCCCTGGTTTTCTGAGGTTCTTAGGGAACACTGGACCGAACTCAGGGCAGCGGAGAGGAAATGGCACAAATCAAAAGACGCATCTGACCTGAGTATCTATCAATCTCTCCTCTCTTCCTTTTCTGTTGATGTTCATGCTGCAAAATCTTCATACTTCCACAACAAGATCAACAACTCCTCCAACACACGATTACTCTTCAAGACATTCAACTCTCTCCTCTGTCCACCTCCACCACCACCCGCCGCCTCCTTAACTGCTGACGATTTTGCAATCTTCTTCACCAACAAAACAACATCTATCAGCAGTCAGTTCTCAGCTCCACACACACAGGAACCCAGACCGAACCCTTCCACAGCCAACATCCCTCTGCCCTCCTTTTCTCCACTAACCGAGGAAGAAGTATCTACACTTCTCCTCTCCAGTCACCCTACCACCTGCCCTCTAGACCCCATCCCCTCACACCTTCTACAAGCCATCTCTCCCACACTTCTACCAGCACTCACACACATCATCAACTCATCCCTCCATACTGGCATTTTCCCTACAGCATTCAAGCAGGCTCGGGTTACTCCACTGCTTAAAAAACCAACGCTAAACACATCATTTGTAGAACATTACAGACCTATCTCTCTCCTACCATTCATTGCGAAGACACTTGAAAGAGCTGTTTTCAACCAAGTAACATCCTTTCTGTCTCCCAACAACCAGCTGGATGTCAACCAATCCGGCTTCAAGAAAGGGCATTCTACTGAGACTGCATTACTGTCTGTCACAGAAGCCCTACGGATCGCAAAAGCTGCTTCCAAATCCTCAGTCCTCATCCTCCTGGATCTGTCTGCTGCCTTCGACACTGTGAATCATCAAATCCTTCTGTTCAGCCTCTCAGCACTGGGCATCACAGGAACTTCACTCCACTGGTTTGAGTCCTATCTCACAGGTAGGTCCTTCAAGGTCGCATGGAGAGGCGAGGTATCCAGAGCACATCAACTGACCACAGGGGTTCCCCAGGGTTCAGTTCTTGGTCCCCTCCTCTTCTCCATCTACACCACATCACTGGGACACATCATACAAGCACACGGCTTCTCCTACCACTGCTATGCTGATGACACACAGCTCTTCCTCTCGTTTCAACCAGATGATCCCACAGTAGCTGCACGGATCTCAAGCTGCCTGGCAGACATCTCGACGTGGATGAAGGAACATCACCTGCAGCTCAACTTGGCAAAGACTGAGCTTCTCGTCCTCCCTGCCAATCCGTCTCTACAGCACAACTTCACTATCCAGCTAGAGTCATCATCAATCACCCCATCAAAGTCGGTGAGAAATCTTGGAATAACGTTTGATGACCAGCTGACCTTCACAGATCACATTTCAAAGACAGCTCGATCATGCAGGTTTGCACTGCACAACATCAGGAAGATCAGGCCTTTCCTAACTGAGCATGCAACACAACTTCTCGTCCAGGCCCTGGTCATTTCTAGGCTTGACTACTGTAATGCTCTTCTGGCCGGACTTCCAGCATGTGCAACTAAACCCCTACAGATGATCCAAAATGCTGCAGCCCGTCTTGTCTTCAACGAGCCAAAGAGGGCCCACGTCACTCCTCTGTTCAGCTCACTGCACTGGCTACCTCTCGCTGCTCGCATCAAGTTCAAGGCATTGACGCTTGCTTACAGATCTATCACAGGCTCAGCTCCCTCCTACTTTCACTCACTCCTACGAGTCTACATCCCTGCCAGAAGCCTACGATCGGCCAACGAGCGACGTCTCGTGGATCCATCCCAGAAAGCCACAAAATCACTTTCCAGAACATTCTCATTCACAGTTCCATGCTGGTGGAACGCTCTCCCCACCCTCATCCGGAATGCAGAATCCCTGACAACCTTCAAAAAACATCTGAAAACCCATCTCTTCCGGGAGCACTTAACCTCATAAAAAAAAAAAACTCTAAACCTCACTTATCGGGCTTATGCTACTCTGAATAATGCCTGAACTTTGTATCTTGAGCACTTCTTGCGCTGCTTTTTGTTTTTTGCCTCTTCATGATGACTCGCTTAATCTAGTCCTACTTTGTAAGTCGCTTTGGATAAAAGCGTCTGCTAAATGACTAAATGTAAAATGTAAATGTATGATGCCCAGCTCCAAATGTCCTAAATAGACACCCCTGAACAGTGCCCAAGAGGTAACCATTCCTGGAGTGAGCTCGAAGCCCTGATAAATATTGTAAATTTTTGCGTCTTTGTAACACATTACAATCGCGTTTACCATTCAGTGAGAGAGTGGTAAAACGAAATGGGTCCCCCCTTATAATTGTCAGCACAAGAGACGAAGAGCGGACTGCTCTTTCGTAACAAACTCATCCTCTGCACGTAAGGGCGGGCACAGATAGTTTAACCGCTCTTCTTCTGATGTAGAAAAAGGTGTGCTTCTGATGTCTCATTGACTTTAGGAACAAACTCCGGATTAGTTTTCAGTGTAACTTTCGATCCACCCACTGAAAACCGCATACAGTGAGAATGTACAGACAAAGCGTGTAATTCACTCACCCGCTTTGATGTAGTGAGAGCAAACAGTAAAGCTGACTTTAAAGAAAGACACTGTAAATCAATACTCTTTAACTGTTCAATAGGGGGTTGGAAGAACACGTCCAGAACCACAGATAAATCCCAGGATGGGATCAGAGACTTAGTGACCGGAAGTAACCGTCTCACACCCTCATAAATCGTTATGCTGTATTAAGGGGTGCTAGCTTATTGTTTCTGAATCCAGCCCCAACTGACAAGCTGAGATGAACTTTTACTGTTGAAAAGGCTCTACCTTTATCTAATAGTTCCTGCAGAAAGCAGAGAACATCTGATACAGAGGATAAGAAAGAAAGGATTCATCTCTCTGCGCACAATCGTTCAAAAATGTCTCGGGTTATGACTGTAACTCCTGTTCCCTGAGAACAGGGAACGAGACACTGTGTCCTGAGACACTTTGGGGAACGCCTCAGCATGACTAATGACTGAAGTTCAGTATAATCACTGAAATCGTATTGGCCGGCGATAGCCATGACGTCACTACTAGTGTGACCAGGAAGTTTAAAAGGGTGCCTAGAGAACATACTAGTTATCCATTTCTTCGTCTGAAGGGAATGTGCAGGCAGCCTGGAGGCATGGCGATGAGATTCACTGTGTTTTCAGATCATCCGTGCTTCTTCAGCAGTGTAGAGAGAGTGCGCGCGCATGGTTGCCAGATACTATTGAAAAGACCGGGTAAAAACGTGTTCTTTTAACAGAAAAGCTCTGACTGGGGGTTTAAATGATTGAAATCTGGCAACCGTAAGCATGAAGCTCGTAAAAACAGTCAATGTGTTGTCGTCTCCTTTATATGACAAAAACAAGTAGTTTTGGTCAAGTTTTTATTTTTTAAACACATTTCAGTCTCGTCTTTTTTCGTCATCGATATTGCATGTGTTGATATAGTCACAATTATCGTTTAATGACGTGGGTGTCGTCTCTCATCGTCTTGTCTTAGTCAGGGAAAAACAGGTCGTCAACGAACATTTTCCGTCATAGTTTTCGTTAACTATGCTCTCAGTGATATGTGTTGGGTCCCCGCTATAATAACATTAACTTTCTCAAATGTTTACAGAACAAGCGGGAACCCAGTGTGCCTGTATCTTTCTATATTGCTGTTCTATTACAAGATAGAAAGTCTAAGGCCTTCAATAGCGTACAGCAAACCCAACTAATCTTGTGCCTATTACACGTCAAACTAACTGTTAAGTTAGCACTTTTAAACATCCACTCACTTAATCTGTTCAATAAATCACTTTTAGTCAACAACTTAAAGGGGGGGTGAAATGCTCATTTTCACTCAATCTCCTGTTAATCTTGAGTACCTATAGAGTAATATTGCATCCTTCATATCTCCAAAAAGTCTTTTGTTTTATTATATTTTTATTTGAAAGATAAAAATATGCTGTACCGAGTCTTTCCGGAAAAAAACGAGCGGCTGGGGGCGGGCCGTGTGGGCGAAGCTTAGCTGTGCTTACGCGCCGAGCTAACAACACACAGAGACATTTGTTCAACAGTTTTACTCACCGTTCCAACGCACGACCGCGAACCTTTATCATTGTGACTGCTCGATCCTTAAGCATTAGACGATCTGCAAATTCTTCGATCTGGGCTTTGTTTATAAAACAATCATCGTCGAAATGCAGGGAACAACAGTCTACACAACTCCGTTTATGCTCAGGAAAACAAACTCCATCCACGGGTTCCTTAACGCTGGGTTCTTTGGGAATCTGTGCAGGGTTGTCTTGCCCTGGCAACCAAAAACACACTTCTTTGGTGACACTGACTTCCCAAAAGCCGGGCAGGGCGCTTTGATGGGCGAACTGCTTTCACTCTCTTGCTCTGTTTTACGAGTGCGCGCGCGCCCGCGATCTTACCGGAGAAGTGCCCTTAGGACCCATATAAGGAAATTCTGCTCTATCTTACGTAAGACAGAGCCATACTCGAAAAAAACTTTCCGAAACTTGTGACAAACCGTCTTTTTATTTTTGTTCCAAAAATACTCCTTCAAACGTACAACTTAGTTTTTGAAACTTTGTCCATGTTTAGCATGGGAATCCAACTCTTTACCAGTGTAAAAAACTCAGTATGCATGAAATAGCATTTCACCCCCCCTTTAATAACCACAAACAACCTGGATTTTATGCTAAAGGAAACCTGGCTAGAAGACAGCTGCAGTGCAACAGTCCTCAATGAAATATCCCCTCCTAACTTTACTTTTATGAGTGTCTGCAGAGCGGGTAGGAGAGGTGGGGGTCTAGCTGCTCTTTTTAAAGATATCTATCAATGTAAGCAAATATCATTTGGGAATTACCCGTCTTTCGAATATCTGGGTATTGTGTTAAAAGGTGCTCCACGCATTTTACTTATCATTATTTACAGGCCTCCAAAATACTCTCCAGCCTTTGCTGAGGATTTTACAGAACTGTTATCAACAATTACCTCAGAGTTTGACTGTTTTGCCATTGCTGGAGATTTTAACATTCGCATAGATAATGCAGAAACCAATCTGGCAAAAGAAATCAAAACTGTTTTAAAAACTTTTGATCTGACTCAGCATGTACATGGACCCACACACAATCATGGACACACTCTAGATTTACTTATCAGTAAGGGTCTAAACATTTAATTGATTGTTATTAAGGATGTAGCACTGGTCATTTCTGTATTTTCTTTGATATATTGATCTCTCCTGCCATTGAAGCTAGATCAGTGTCTGTTAAGAAGTGATGCTTAAATGAGAACACAAGTGTACTATTTATGAAGGCTATATCTTTAAAACCAAGCATATCTGCTGACTCTTTGACTTGCCATTGTGTATGAAATGTGCTATATAAATAAACTTGCCTTGCCTTGCCTTAATGAAATTAACACTGCAGCTTAGCAATGAAAAAGTACATGCAGCACCTTGGGAAGAAAAACACCTTGGCAAGAATTCTAAAATTGTAAAATTACAAAAATTCTGAGAAAGCCAACTGTAGCTGCACAGTAAAAGGGAGAGAAGCTTAAAAGGCTGCTGGATCAACGATGGACTGGACACCTTGAGACGGTGTCTGTGGTGCTGAAATCGCACGACACACTTGTGGATTATCTGAATGAAATCACAACACAAGAAAAGGTGCTGGCGTAAAAATTTAACCTGTTGGACTTCACAAGGCCATCACAGAACCGACTTTCAAATTTCTTGCCTGTGTGATGTACAAAGTTTTGGGCCTGATGGATCCACCGAATAGGATGCAGCAAGCTGAACAAACGGCAATATATATATATTGACGGCAATTCGGCTCATTGGCAGCGCTTCTTGCATTGAAAGTCTATGATCAGATGCAGAGTTTGCGAAACTGTAGGCTAAAAGTATAGCTGCAGATGATGTGGTTCCTGCCCCTCCGAAATGGCAGATACAGCCCAGTAAGACTCTGCAAGACTACATTGTGGATGAAAGGTTTGGTCAGTGTGAAGTGAACATTGAACAGGAGTGCAAGCGGCAGTTTTTTAGCATTATTGACTCCGTTTTGGGAGAAATGTCTGTGCGTTTCAGCGAAGGTAATAGCAACTACATGACAGCTTTGGATGCACTGGACCCTGGTAGTGAGAACTTTTTGAATGCGGGGGAAAAAGTGCAACTACTACTGGATTTAACGAACACCAAAATGGTGGAGTCTCAGTTCACCGTTGCACGTCAGTGTTGGCAAACACTGTGCACAGGCCAGGACGAGAAAGTGACGTTGTTCAAACTTCTTTCAAATAACTCCAGCGTTTTCCAAGCCATGCCAGTGGTGCTGACTGCCTTAAAACGCACTAACATTTGGGGCCTCGACTGCTATGTGCGAGAACTCTCTCAACGTTGAAGAATGTATTTTCTGAGCGCAGACGCAGCATGTTGCATAGATGAAAAGCACATTTGATCCAGCTGGCATTTGAAAATGACCTAAGTAGAAAATTCAGAGACAAATTGAAAGAGTTACTGCTGAGGAGTTGTCAGCGTTATATTGTCTTTGTAGCAGTTCAGGTTGTTTTAATCGTAATATTCCGTTAAACGGGTCGCAATGAGCTGAGCATGTGGGTTAAGCAGGCATACATTGATTTTGGTGGTGTTGTCGTACCATGGTAACGTGATTGTGTAGGCCTTATATACACTGCATATCTGGGGATCGCCCCCTCTCAGTATTTCAGATGCCCCCCCCCCCATCAAGCCATGCCTTACTTTTTTTTTTTTTTTTTATGTGATATAATCACTGTCTGTCTGCCTGTTCATGTCATTATCCTGATTGTATATTTGTTACTGTCAATATTTTGTAAAGCTCTGGGCCCCTTGTACTCATTCCCAACTTTCCCCCTACAAGCAATGCCTCCGGCTGTGATGCTGGAAATGTGAGATTGAATAGATTAATTCAGTGTTTTTAATCAAATACAAGTGAGTCTTTAAAACCTTAATTTTTAAAAAATCCTTTAGGCCCTTTTATTCATACACGACAATATCTTTGGCATTTGAGGTTAGACGTTCTTTACTGTTGTGATGACTAATTGCAACAATACTTTGTCATTTGTTCCATGTTAACTTAAAATTCATGTAAAAGTATAAACTTTGAATGAGTCCAAATTATTGTACCACTTCTAATTAAGTTTAAAGATGTCTAACATTAAAATATGGAAACATTGCAATAAACAGAAATAAAAATGGAAACACAGCAGTGTTCACGACAAAGCAAATGGAAAAATCACTGAATCTTTCCCCTCATTGAGCAATATAGTCTACCCATCCCAATCATAAAAAACATTAGGTATAAATAGACACTAGACTCATACACTGGGAGGGAGCTTTTATGGTATTATTTAATGAGCCAGCTTGGATGGCGATCTTCCATGCAGTCAATCACTTATATGGCCATTTCTGTTATACTTGCTTGACTTTGTGAAAAATATTAGATATCAAATGTGTCTATATATGTTTGTTTTAATATTATTCCAATTTAATCTGCAACTGAAAATAATTCCCCACAAATTAAAATCAATAGATTTTGTTTTCTTGTCAATCAATTCAAAATTAAATATTTATGAAGTATAAATGTAAAAAAATATTTAAAAATATGTAAATTAAAAAAATATATGATTATGACTATGACTATCATGTAATTTATTTAAATTACGGACACATTATCAAACTATTGCATTGTCAAAGTTATGTGATACCTATAACTGATGTGTAAAATGATGTCATATCTGTTGATGACTGAGAATAGGTGTACCTTCTTACCATAAATTAGGACTCTAAAGCTTATCCATTTATAGCCTCTGCTTAGTGTGCAAATTGACCTCAATATAAGTTTTGAGGAGAGCACAGCCAGTCTCATAGGAGCCTAGAGGAGTTGCTGCTTGTGGTAAGAAGCTGAAATACTTTGCATTTGATGTTGTTATTAGTATGAGATTATACTGTGAATTGTAAAAATTGTATTGTAAGTGAATTGATATGACAGAAAAAGTCTTTAAAAAGATATTATTTATATATGCCTAAATGTAGTTTTTTTTAACTCAATTCCTTTACAGGGTGTTAAAATTTCATCTGGTCTTCAAAAGGAGGAAGGTAGGTGGTAGCAACACATTGCATTACTGCATTAAAAAGACGTGGTTGAATATTAGCATGTTTTCAGATGCATGTAGACTCTAGTTTATCGTAGATGTGCTGGGTTTTTTTTATTGATAAATTACTTAAGAATTTTATACTTGTCTATTGGCAGATTTTAAGTGGGACTCTTGACACTTTTTATAAATATGGACACTGTGGTATATAACTGATATAACATGTGGTACATAACTGAAACAAAAAAACGTGTTGAAAAAGTTTTTTTATGTATTATAATGTATCAACAAAATGCATATTGTGACAGATGATTTAATTAGAGACGCCATAAATTAAGGACTATTGTGTTCACACTTTTTACATTTGAATAGGCCTTTTCACTTTAATATTCTATAAAGACCTTAACTGCATGAGACCCTCTATAAATACTGTTTGTGGACAGTATGTTTGATTATCAATACTTATTTTATTGATTCAAAAAGCATGTCAATGTTTCTTATCCAAATTTTAGTAAGCCGCCACCATGAGTACGGACGCTGAGATGGCCGTTTATGGCAAGGCTGCCGTTTACCTTCGTAAGCCTGAGAGGGAGAGAATTGAGGCTCAGAGCAAACCGTTTGATGCCAAGACTGCCTGCTATGTGGCTGATGCCAAAGAGTTGTACCTCAAGGGAACAATCAAGAGCAAAGACGGTGGCAAAGCCACAGTTGTTTTGCTTGACACTCAGGAGGCGAGTTTTAATTTCTACTTAATGTAGAGGCTCATTAAATTACTTATTACATTGCTTTCTTTTATAACTAATATCTAATTTATCAAATTTAAAGGAGAGAACAGTAAAGGAAGATGACGTCTACCCAATGAATCCTCCCAAGTATGACAAGATTGAGGACATGGCCATGATGACCCATCTCAATGAAGCCTCTGTGCTGTATAACCTCAAAGAGCGTTATGCTGCATGGATGATCTACGTAAGTTCTGAAACGACATATAAAGCATTTAAGTTCATTTTTTCTGTGTTGTTGCAATCTGACCATGTCTCTGCTCATTTCAGACCTACTCTGGACTCTTCTGTGCAACTGTGAACCCCTACAAGTGGCTCCCAGTGTATGATGCAGAAGTGGTGGCTGCCTACAGAGGCAAAAAGCGTATGGAGGCCCCACCCCACATCTTCTCTGTCTCTGACAACGCATATCAGTTCATGCTGACTGGTAAGACATTATGGAATTGAATGCTATAGAATTCATTAAGGTGAATTTGACGATGTTAATATAAGAAATATTTATCGGATATTTTACACATTGCAATCAACAGATAGAGAAAACCAGTCTGTCCTGATTACGTAAGTATTTTCATTTAATCTCAGACCATGACAAAAATTAAAGTATAATGTAAATGGCAAATCTATGTGGAGATATTTACAAAACAGAATTTAAGAATGAACTTCTGAATATACTTTGAAAAGTCTACATGTCTTTTAAACTTCTGTTTTCTATCATCTCTCATAAACCAGTGGAGAATCTGGTGCTGGAAAGACTGTGAACACTAAACGTGTCATCCAGTACTTTGCCACAGTTGCAGTGGCAGGTGGTGAAAAGAAGAAAGATACTCCTGGCAAAATGCAGGTATGATATATACAACTACATACATTTTATTTTGAATGATGGTGATTTACACTCATCTCACATGATATGTGAATTTGTGAAGTGCCTATAAATAGTGTTTAGTCATTACATAGAATATAAATGAAAATAACTGAAAACCCTTCAAACATCACAGGGCTCTCTTGAGGACCAGATCATTGCTGCCAACCCTCTGCTTGAGGCTTATGGTAATGCCAAGACTGTGAGAAATGACAACTCCTCTCGTTTTGTAAGTAAACCACTCTTTATTTACAAATAAATTTAGTCAATTGTGTTGGATTTTTCTATACAGAGTTTTATATGAAGAGATTATTTATGTATTGTGCCATTTTGTTTCAAACAGGGTAAATTTATCAGAATTCACTTCGGCACCACTGGAAAACTGGCTAGTGCTGACATTGAGACATGTAGGTGGACATGATTTCATTGATCCATCCTGAACAGTTGTCTTTGTCCGTCACTCTTCAGATGATTATGACTCAAGTACATTCTCTCAACAGATCTGCTGGAGAAGTCTAGAGTGACATTCCAGCTTCCAGATGAGAGAGGCTACCACATCTTCTACCAGATGATGACCAACCATAAGCCTGAGCTGCTTGGTAGGTGCACACATTTCATTCAGTGTTAAATGCCAGATAATATTGTAAGACACTGTTTCTAAAAATCTGTGTGTTTTACAGAAATGACGCTAATCACCACCAACCCCTATGACTACCCTATGTGCAGTATGGGTCAGATCACAGTGGCCAGCATTGATGATAAAGAGGAGCTGGTTGCTACTGATGTGAGTCATTTGAATATTGACATACTGTATGTTTATATGGCAGAAATGATCCTAGAGTGCATTCTTCTCTGTAATTTTCAGACTGCTATTGACATTCTGGGCTTTACTAATGAGGAGAAAATGTGCATCTACAAGTTCACTGGAGCTGTGCTTCATCATGGCAACATGAAGTTCAAGCAGAAGCAGCGTGAGGAGCAGGCTGAGCCTGATGGCACAGAGGGTGAGACTAAATTGTACTAATATGTGTCATAACATGCAATGCTTTGAATGGAGAGATCCTTATTTCTATTTTCACAAAGAAAAGGGTGGTTTTCATTTAGTTTTCATGGCAAGAAAGGGGATGGATTTTTGTGCAACTTTTTTATTTGCAGAGGCTGACAAAGTTGCCTATCTTCTGGGTTTGAACTCTGCTGATATGCTGAAGGCTTTGTGCTACCCCAGAGTCAAGGTCGGAAATGAGTTTGTGACCAAAGGTCAGACCGTGCAACAGGTATAGTAACATTTCCAGCATGCCATGTGTTTAACCTCAAATTCTGGCTAATTATTGCAGAAGCAGAATGAAATATCCACTCTATTCTACTTACAGGTGTACAACTCTGTTAGCGCCTTGGCCAAATCTATCTATGAGAGGATGTTCTTGTGGATGGTCATTCGTATCAACCAGATGTTGGACACAAAACAACAAAGAAACTTCTTCATTGGTGTGCTGGATATTGCTGGCTTTGAGATCTTTGATGTAAGAATGATTCTTTTATCTCTTTTTTAATGGAACATTGAGTGATAGTCAGTAAATGGTTCTGTTTCTTCATCCAGTTCAACAGCATGGAGCAACTGTGTATCAACTTCACCAATGAGAAACTGCAACAGTTTTTCAACCACCACATGTTTGTGCTGGAGCAAGAGGAGTACAAGAAGGAGGGCATTGTTTGGGAGTTCATTGACTTCGGCATGGACTTGGCTGCTTGCATTGAGCTCATTGAGAAGGTTTTTACTGGTTTATGAACTTATTCATTTCCCATTTCTATGCTTGAAATCTTAAAATTGTAATACTTAAACAACATTCTTTTATAAACAGCCCATGGGTATCTTCTCCATCCTTGAAGAGGAGTGCATGTTCCCCAAGGCTTCAGACACTTCCTTCAAGAACAAGTTATATGATCAGCATCTTGGCAAGAGCAATGCTTTCCAGAAACCAAAGCCTGCCAAAGGCAAGGCTGAAGCCCACTTCTCCCTGGTTCACTACGCTGGAACTGTCGACTACAACATTTCTGGCTGGCTGGACAAGAACAAGGATCCACTGAATGAGTCTGCTGTGCAGCTGTACCAGAAGTCTTCTGTCAAACTGCTGGCTACTCTCTACCCACCTGTTGTTGAGGGTGAAGAAAAAATCTATTTAACCAAACTTTGATTTAGCTTTGCACTTTCTTTCTTGTTTTTGCATTTATACATGTTCCTTTGTATTTTATCTCAATAGAGGCTGGTAAAAAGGGAGGCAAGAAGAAGGGTGGCTCCATGCAGACTGTTTCCTCCCAGTTCAGGGTATGTATAGAGATGACATCACAGCAATATTTCTGTATTTGAAGAAAAAGAGAAATACAAAGCATGGTAACCTTTTTCTATTCTTCACAGGAGAACTTGGGCAAACTCATGACCAACTTGAGGAGCACTCACCCTCACTTTGTGCGTTGCCTGATTCCCAATGAGTCCAAGACTCCAGGTAAAGTATTAAAAAGTCTACAGATATTATACCACTCAATTTATATGATGAAATTAATTTACCAAGTTAATGGTGTAAACTTTGTTATAGGTCTCATGGAGAACTTCCTGGTTATCCACCAGCTGAGGTGTAACGGTGTTCTGGAGGGTATCAGAATCTGCAGAAAGGGCTTCCCCAGCAGAATCCTCTATGGTGACTTCAAACAGAGGTATAAATGACACCACATGAAAATACAATTTCGTGTTGGAGACTCTTTATTAGAAGATATAAATCATTTTGATAAATCGTCCCATCTTCCATAGATACAAGGTGCTGAATGCCAGTGTTATCCCAGAGGGACAGTTTATTGATAACAAGAAGGCCAGTGAGAAACTCCTGGGATCCATCGATGTTAATCATGACGAGTACAGATTTGGAACCACAAAGGTTCATATTTAGCTTTACAAATTTCAAAGATTCGGTGATCATGGTCATTTAGCTTATACAGGTTAAATCAATATTTTTTGATTTACTGTTTTACATAAATTCAGGTGTTCTTCAAAGCTGGTCTTCTGGGTGTTCTTGAGGAGATGCGTGATGAGAAATTGGCTACTCTGGTCACAATGACTCAGGCTCTCTGCCGTGGCTACGTGATGAGGAGGGAATTTGTGAAGATGATGGAAAGGAGGTGAGTACTGTCATTAGTAAAGATGACATCAACAATAACTGTGGAAACAAATTATAATTTATATAATTATAATGATTATGGCATTTAATGATGAATTTTTCTCAGGGAGTCCATTTACACCATCCAATACAACATCCGTTCATTCATGAATGTCAAACACTGGCCATGGATGAAGGTTTACTACAAGGTTAAGCCTCTGCTGAAGAGTGCCGAAACTGAGAAAGAGCTGGCAAACATGAAAGAGGACTATGTAAAATGCAAAGAAGATCTTGCCAAGGCTGAAGCCAAAAAGAAGGAACTTGAAGAGAAGATGGTAGCACTGCTGCAAGAGAAAAATGATCTACAGCTACAAGTAGCATCTGTGAGTATTTTTTGAGATATATTAAAGTGAAAGAATATACTTATTTTGTCTATTATTGGACGGGAGGAGCTACAAATAATGTTTGATGTAGGGAAAAAACGTAGATCTGGCAACCCTGGCTTGACATACGGGTGATTCATAGCTTCAAATAAAGCCTACAGTACATTAACGTCACTATTTTTTTTTTTAACTGTTAAAGCGTTATTGTCGCGTTAACTTGCCCTAAATTTAACGCAAGAGAGATTTTCTTCACACACAGTATGAGTTGCAGTCTGACACGTTAAAATGAGCAATGTGGTTTCCAACGATATAGCAACCAATTTTCTTAACAGGAATCTGAGAATCTCTCAGATGCTGAGGAGAGGTGTGAGGGTCTGATCAAAAGCAAAATCCAGCTTGAAGCTAAACTCAAAGAGACAACTGAGAGACTGGAGGATGAGGAAGAAATCAGTGCTGAACTGACGGCCAAGAAGAGGAAACTGGAGGATGAGTGCTCTGAGCTGAAGAAAGACATTGATGACCTGGAGCTCACCTTGGCTAAAGTGGAGAAGGAGAAACATGCCACTGAGAATAAGGTTAGAGATTGAGTTGGTTTAAGATTAGATTTAATCTCTGTTTTATGTGTTGATATAGAAAATGAAGTGTAAAATATAAGCTTATTTGGAACAAAACTCACACAGGTGAAGAACTTGACAGAGGAAATGGCAGCTCAGGATGAGAGCATTGCCAAGCTTACGAAGGAGAAGAAAGCCCTCCAAGAGTCACATCAGCAGACACTGGATGATCTTCAGGCCGAGGAGGACAAAGTCAACACCCTGACCAAATCCAAGACAAAGCTTGAGCAGCAAGTTGATGATGTGAGTTGATAATGTAAACATGTTATTAATTCATCAAATTAGCTTTGTTTTGTTTTTTGCTGTGAACATATTTTATTTATCATTGTCCTGTAGCTTGAGGGTTCCCTTGAACAAGAGAAGAAGCTCCGCATGGACCTGGAGAGAGCCAAGAGAAAGCTTGAAGGAGACCTGAAATTAGCCCAAGAGTCCATCATGGACCTGGAGAATGACAAGCAGCAATCAGAAGAGAAAATAAAAAAGTGATTAAAGCATAAAATCTTTGAGAAAATCATTAAGTTTTGCTTTTGTTTTGCAAACCACTTATTGTTGAACACCCACAGGAAAGACTTTGAAACAAGCCAGCTGCTTAGCAAGATAGAAGATGAACAGTCTCTGGGTGCTCAACTCCAAAAGAAGATCAAGGAGCTTCAGGTATTTTGAGATTTTTTCCACATCAGGATCAATATAATTAAATGCTGAACAATAAAAATCAAATGAACTACTTTCCACCATAGGCCCGCATTGAGGAACTGGAGGAAGAGATCGAGGCTGAGCGCGCTGCTCGTGCCAAGGTTGAGAAGCAGAGAGCTGATCTCTCCAGGGAACTTGAGGAGATCAGTGAGAGGCTTGAGGAGGCTGGAGGAGCCACTGCTGCTCAGATCGAGATGAATAAGAAGCGTGAAGCTGAATTCCAGAAGCTGCGTCGTGATCTTGAAGAGTCCACCCTCCAGCATGAAGCTACTGCTGCTGCCCTCCGCAAGAAGCAGGCAGACAGTGTGGCCGAGCTGGGAGAGCAAATTGACAACCTGCAGCGTGTCAAGCAGAAGCTTGAGAAAGAGAAGAGTGAATTCAAAATGGAGATTGATGATCTTTCCAGCAACATGGAAGCTGTTGCCAAAGGAAAAGTAGGACATTTTATGTTTAAAGAATACATAACATGTTGAAGTTTTTCAATAATCTAATGACTTTTGTATTTGCAGGGCAATCTTGAGAAGATGTGCCGCACACTTGAGGACCAACTTAGTGAAATAAAATCCAAGAATGATGAGAATATCCGCCAGTTAAATGACCTCAGTGCTCATAGAGCAAGACTTCAAACTGAAAATGGTAACTAATGACAATCATGAATAAATTAATAGTATTCCAACAGTAACTGAGTGTGGTGTATTAAGATTATATATAGCACTGAATTTCTGACAGTCTTATCAGAAGAAAACACACTTATTTACATTTTGCTTTCAAAGAGTTTGTTTTGATAGTAACTGAGAGACAGCACAATCTGACACAGTGAATTTAAATCTACACAGGTGAGTTTGGCCGTCAGCTGGAGGAGAAGGAGGCTCTGGTTTCTCAGCTCACCAGAGGCAAACAAGCTTTCACTCAGCAAATCGAGGAGCTTAAGAGGCATATTGAAGAGGAGGTTAAGGTAATATAGCATAATGAAAACAAACACATAATTTCCACTTACTACACCACAAAGCTAATATAATGCAAAAAAATTAACACAACACTATACAACAAAGCTAATGTAATACAATAAAGCTATCACATTTTGTATTGCTAATTAGTAAGTCGCTTTGGATAAAAGTGTCTGCTAAATGAATTAATGTAAATATTCGGTGACTTTGTCCCTTAGGCTAAGAACGCACTGGCCCATGCTGTGCAATCTGCCCGTCATGACTGCGACCTGCTCCGTGAGCAGTTTGAGGAAGAGCAGGAGGCAAAGGCTGAGCTGCAGCGGGGAATGTCAAAGGCCAACAGTGAGGTTGCTCAGTGGAGAACCAAATATGAAACTGATGCCATCCAGCGCACTGAGGAGCTTGAAGAGTCCAAGTATGAACATCAAAAGAAGTGATATGTGTTAATAATTTGTGCAATTGCATGCATCTTCTGACTAAATGTTACAAAAAATATAACAGAAAGAAGCTGGCTCAGCGTCTGCAAGAGGCAGAGGAACAAGTTGAGGCCGTAAACTCCAAATGTGCATCTCTGGAGAAGACCAAACAGAGACTCCAGGGTGAGGTGGAGGACCTCATGATTGATGTGGAGAGAGCCAATGGTTTGGCTGCCAACCTTGACAAGAAGCAGAGAAACTTTGACAAGGTAAAATCAATTTCTCTTTTAAAAGCATGGCCAGAATGGGCTTTGTTCAACATGTTACATATGAACCCTGACCCTGAAATATCTCCACCAAAGGTCCTGGCAGAATGGAAGCAGAAATATGAGGAAGGTCAGGCAGAGCTGGAAGGTGCACAGAAAGAGGCTCGTTCACTCAGTACTGAACAATTCAAGATGAAGAACTCCTATGAGGAGAGTCTGGATCATCTGGAGACCCTCAAGAGAGAGAACAAGAATCTGCAGCGTAAGATTCGAGATATCCAAAGCGACTTACTAATTAGATGTAGTGATTCACAATATATTTATGTTGATAATATTTTCTTTATAACTTGTAGAGGAGATTTCAGATCTGACAGAGCAGTTAGGTGAGACTGGTAAGAGCATCCATGAACTGGAAAAGGCCAAGAAGACAGTGGAGACTGAGAAGTCAGAGATTCAGACGGCCCTGGAAGAGGCCGAAGTGAGTATCTGGAGATTAATATGTCATTCTTGCTCAAACCATTTGACTGTGTTGTTAAATATTATTTTAATTCTGAAATTACATGCTGTTTTTATATTTCATAGGGCACCCTGGAGCATGAGGAGTCCAAGATTCTTCATGTCCAGCTTGAGCTAAATCAGGTCAAAAGTGAGATTGACAGGAAGATTGCAGAGAAGGATGAGGAGATTGAGCAGATCAAGAGGAACAGCCAGAGAGTCATTGAATCCATGCAGGGCACTCTGGACTCTGAAGTCAGGAGCAGGAATGATGCCCTGAGAATCAAGAAGAAGATGGAGGGAGACCTTAATGAGATGGAGATTCAGCTGAGCCACGCCAATCGCCAGGCTGCTGAGGCCCAGAAACAGCTCAGGAATGTTCAGGGACAACTCAAGGTATTTGACTTCTGTTTGACTTTGGGATGTGGTAATATGTTTCTATAATCTAACTTTTGTTAGGTTGAGGTCACCAGAAAGCACACTGAAAGCTCATTCTAAAGCTATTGTTATGTTCAGGATGCCCAACTGCACCTTGATGATGCCCAGAGAGGACAGGAAGACATGAAGGAGCAGGTGGCCATGGTGGAGCGCAGAAACACTCTGATGCAGTCTGAGATTGAGGAGCTTAGAGCTGCTCTGGAGCAGACAGAGAGAGGCCGCAAAGTGGCTGAACAAGAGCTGGTGGACGCCAGTGAGCGTGTTGGGCTGCTGCACTCTCAGGTAAGGGCATTTTGTTTTTAGGGATGCATTGATCGGGATGCATTAGGGATGCATTGATCGATCAGCCGCAGATTGGTATCGGCCGATAGTCTATCGGTAGTCACTAAATTTGGCCAATTTCACAAACCGATCGCAATTTATTGACATAATACCATAAAAATGGTAAACAGTAATGTTGTAAACATGTAAACAGTATACAGATGAGGCTTTTGTGCCACGTTTTGTTTTGCAACTTCGCGAAACATCAGTAAAACATAGTAAATCACACATCTTTATTGAGAACAGGCTGTCTCGATTCAAATGAGCCCACACAACATAACATGATGCGTAGCTCTTAAGAAAATCCTTATGGAGCAACATGACATGCTGCTTGGCTAAAGCTATAGGACTTCCAGGATCTGATCGTGTCGCGATAATGACACAGTTTTTCCATTGTCATTTGAAAGTTCAAAAAATGGAAACTGGATCTTGGGTATGGTGGGTAGAGATGATGTGGAGCGCACTTTGATTGGTTTGATCGCTCAGATTGACAGGAGATTTACTGTGTGCCATAGAATTGGAGCACACAGCTGAAACAGCGCTGGAAAATCATCAATCATCATTCGGGATCTTATTGCTTGTTACTTATTCTATGTTATTATAAATATTTTTATGCTTTGTGGCATTTACACATGTAAGTAGTTCTTATGTTCAGTAAAACAACACTCAGATCACTTGTTTGGAGAGGTTTTTGGACTTTTGATAAAAGGCTACCATGGTTCTAAATGCCATAACTTTTGATTGCTTTGAGATTTCAACACAGAATTTGGATCAGATGCAGTTGACATGACATTGTGAACAAGCTCAAACTTGATTTTATGACATGTCATGTATACTTTCTAATAATCATCATGTCAAGCATGAAAAAGTATGCCACTTAGATGTGAAATCATTAAAAATGCCTTTCAGGGTGAAAGGAGTCAACAGAGAGCTTACATTTTATGTAAAGCCTGAATGATCAGGTTCGGCTGCAAAAATACTGATCGGAGAATCCCTACTTACAATGAAGGAAATTGAGAGCATCTTTCAAAATGTTTAAACTATTGCTTTTAATTTTGTAGAACACAAGTCTCATTAACACCAAGAAGAAGCTTGAGGCTGACCTTGTTCAGGTCCAGAGTGAAGTTGATGACACTGTACAGGAAGCCAGAAATGCAGAGGAGAAAGCCAAGAAGGCCATCACTGATGTGAGCAACAGTAGCTGCCAAATGTTTGTACATCCTCGTACTTGAAAAATGTGGATCTAATGACTTTCTGTATTAATGCAAAAGGCTGCAATGATGGCAGAAGAGCTGAAGAAGGAGCAGGACACCAGTTCTCACCTTGAGAGGATGAAGAAGAATCTGGAGGTCACAGTGAAGGACCTGCAGCACCGTCTGGATGAGGCTGAGAGTCTGGCCATGAAAGGAGGAAAGAAACAACTCCAGAAGTTGGAGAGCAGGGTGAGAACTTTTAAGGGATCACAACAAACATTATTTTAAAATTAAAGCATTGTTTCAGGTTCCCAATGACTACACTTGTACTTGTCTGAGAATTTTTATGTGCTATCAAAGGTCCGTGAGCTTGAGGCTGAAGTTGAAGCTGAGCAGAGACGTGGAGCTGATGCTGTTAAGGGTGTCCGCAAATATGAGAGGAGAGTGAAAGAGCTCTCTTATCAGGTATGACCATGTCTGACTAAATCCATTGAGTCATTCATACATGCATTTATAGTCAAATATTTAGAATAAATCTATGCAATTGTTTTAGACTGAGGAGGACAAGAAGAACATCAACAGACTTCAGGATCTGGTTGATAAGCTGCAGCTGAAGGTCAAAGTCTACAAGAGGCAGTCTGAGGAGGCGGTATGTATATATTTTTTTTACACATTGATTATTAATTAATTAGTCATTTATTTACTGGTGAGATATCACTGCTGCTCCATAGCTTAGTTAACAAGCATGGTAATTTTTTTACTCTTTAGGAGGAACAAGCCAACACTCACCTGTCCAAGTTGAGGAAGGTGCAGCATGAGCTTGAGGAGGCTGAGGAGCGTGCTGACATTTCTGAGTCTCAGGTCAACAAGCTCAGAGCCAAGAGCCGTGATGCTGGAAAGGTCAGTTGCATAATTTCAGAGTCTGTACTCAGTAGATGCGTTCTCACATTTACAGAGTAGAAACATATGTAGTATTCAGCTTATTCTTGAAAATGTACTGATTACTTACATGATTTATGAATGTGCTTCATTTTGTTTTAGGCCAAAGAAGAGTGAAACCCCAAACCCAAAGGGAGCCTCTACTGAAGTCATATAATATGATTATTCTGTAGAATTACTTTTAAAATTCTTTTTGAAATAAATCTGTCCTTACCATGTGCAAACATTTGTTTTGGAGTGATTGATCAAAATAATGACATTATCACTTAACTACTGAAATATTTCTAAAGTTATAAAAGTACATAATAGCTTTGTCAGGAATAACACGATATCTTCCGAACATTCACTTTTTTACTTAATATTGAAAGAAATATAGAACACTGCGCCTTTTTCATTTATCATTTAAAAAAAATATTTTGGCTTGATATTTTACGTTCTGGGGTTGAAAACAATCAGCTTGAATATTCATCTCTACATTTGAGCGGGAATGAAACGTCCATTTTTCCGCTGATTGGTCAACCAGACATCAAACCGTGCCGTCAGTTGTTCATCAGTTCCTCTCTATGGTTCCTCTCAACAGAATAATAGTCCTCCTCCTCTGCAACAGCTGTTCGGATTCCTAATGCATTTATTTCAACTACATTTCATCTCTTTCTCATCAAACAACCAGACTTGCGATTGCGATGGCTTAACACAAACTGTACTGGGGCAGGGGCTTCACAGAAGTGTAGACATAAATTCACCTACATGTGGAGTCGGCGCTCCACCCACAACTACCCCCAGCTTACAACTTTGGCACACCACCTGTTTTATTTTCATTTTCATTTTTTTTCTCCCAGGTTTTTTTATTTATTATAAACACAAATAAGAGTGTAAACACTGACAAAAAGTATAGATAAACACAGTGTGTACCAATATTAATAAACAAAACAAAAACAGAAAAAAACAAAAACCACAGTCAGAATAAAAAGTCAGTTGTTCAAGCTGTTTCTGATGTAATGCAACCATCAAAAACCAAATCTTACTCCTTACCCATCAGGCCCAAATGTCTTAAACGTACAGTATGGGATTTTTTCGCCACTAGGGGTCGCTAACCTCTTTACAATAACAAAGGCGTAGTTTGATGACGCAACACATGCTAAGAATTATAGATCTTGTCGTCAACGTCAAGCCGACCGATCTAATAATGTTTATGGATGACTGAATACATCGATGCTTTTATCATGACTGTGATATGAAGCAGTTCGGGATTGCTAAGAGACAGCTATCAGCTCCACATGCGACGCGAGCTCCCGCGGATATAAAAGGAATATGGACATTTCATTCTACCGAACTACACGCAGAATTACTACTCACAGGTCAGTTTATTACACAAATTAAACTTGTGAGGTAACGCAGCGTTGTTTCACCTGGTCTAACATTACACTAGCACACTAAACTGCATTTGAATGTGCTGAAATTATGTGTTAGTCTGTCTGTATGAGACTAACTTATCAGTAAGCTAGATCAACATTAGAATAACATACAGATCATATTCTAACATTTTATCATTGTTGAACTAACGTTATATAACATTGATTAGTTTTATGTAAATGTGCTCACCTGTTTAATAAAGTACATGTAGGAGCGGTCGAAGTCTCGGACGTGGAGCTCTCGTTTATATACGGTGTATGGGAGCTCTAGGCATCTCGAAAACACCGCGCTGATATTGATTCTCTTTTTAGTTCTCCTTTTTTATCCAAAGTCTGCTTGCCATGGTCCATAATGTTTGAACAAAACAACAACAGCGTGCAAATAGACATTGCGAACTCCACAGTCTGCGTCTGTCGCTTTGGTTAATCAGAGGGCTCTGCTCATAGCTCTGGTTACCATGGCACCATAGGCGGAAACCAGGGACAACGCGGATATGACGCCATTGACTGCGACATAACGGAAATAAAGACACGGTCCATGTCTTCGAATTAAAATATTAATTTCTCTGGATTTAGAAGTTAATTGGAACTGTCGGGATAATGTAAATACACAACTTTAAAAAATATATAACATAGATATAGTGATTTTTTATATTTTTAAAGCAAAAAAAAAAAAACATATTGTGCCTTTAATTAGGACTAGTTAAGAAATTAGACTTTTTTAGATTAGACTTTTTCACGAATCACCAGCACGCCAAACTTTGACGCTCGTTTTTGGGGGGTCTTTTAGTCTGGCGGCTGTCTTTTTGCGATTAGATCAAAGCACTTAAGAATAAATAACTAACTATTCACAATCCTCAGCTGGATCCGTTGCTCCTCGAAATGAAACCGAAACCAGTAATTTTTTTCCAGGATTATATTACTATTGTGCTATTATTATTCCTTACAGTGTCGCAAGACAACGTACATTAATCTGATAAAACTTGATGTGTTTTATCGAGCTGATGTGGGCGTTGACAGGTTTGCATGGATTGCCTCAGATCATTTGCGTTTCAATAGCGTGCGCTCTCCGTAGGCGTGTTCACATTAGCAGATAATGAGTTGCCATCAGAATGACTGACATCTCTCTCTTTTCATACAGATTTCATTCATTTTGAAATAAATCATGTAATAGCAGAAACTTAAATGCTCACAAAGATATACTGCTCATGTCTGTGTGACTAGTGTCACTAGTATTCGCTGAGTTTTGTTTAAGTTTAGAGATGTGCTCCAGATAAAAGTTCACGAGACCGAGAGGCAGAAAGCATACCTTGTTTATTCTCTTTATTTTACAAAAACACAATTAAATGTTTTGTTTTCGATTGTAAGTGGACACTTACAAAAGTAGACATTTTACAGTTTATTTTTTCATATTTCTTAAGTCTGTATGACCACAAATGACGGAGTAGGCCTATTCTAAGTCTATTTTGCTGCTATGTGAAAAAAAAATCCAGCAAAACGCGCTGACGCGTATGTCGACCCCATTTGGTTAAGCTGATAAAAAATATTTATGTAATGTTATCCGTGTTATTTCATCTGCAACAACAACGTGAACTTTTATAAAGATCCGTTATTTGGCCATTAACTTTTAAATGCATTGTTATGCATATGACTATGAGGAGAATCTCCGCATGAAAGACCCACGACTGCAGATCAACGTGCTATTGCATTTCTCTCTGATACAGAAGGAAAATGTGGAGGATTTTATCTTTGACAATATGATTGACAGGTCAGTCTACGTGACAGGATGCGTGTAACTAAGTGACAGAGAGCAACTGTTAAAGACACTATTTTATGACGTGATAGTCCCAAGCTTGTCTACTCTTCTGCTACACACTCAAAAGTATGTACTTTTTTTAAACAAAAAGAGTACATACTTTTAGGGTGTAGTAAAAGTAGGCGAATTGAGACGCAGCATTAGTGTGGATTTAGTGCAGACCAAACCTACAGAAATTAAAAACGAATAAATGAATAAATAAATGAATAAATAAATAGATAAATAAATGTGATAAGTATGGAATGCAAAACCTGACTTAATAATAAATAAATACATACATAAATAAATATGCGAAGAAATGTAAAAAAAAAAAATTAAATGACTATTTATACTTTTATTTCCTTATTTATGTATAATTATATTTTTTCCACATTTATTTATTTTTCCATTTATTTATTTATGCATTTATTTATTTCCACGTTTATGTATTTTCACATTTATTTATGTAGGCTATAATATATGTATCTATGTCTACATTTATTCATTTCCACATTTATTTATTTATACATTTATTTATTTATATAGTTATTTATTTATACATTTATTGCTCTGTATGTTAAAGGGATACTCCACTTTTTTTGGAAATATATTTTACAACTCCCCCAGAGTTAAACAGTTGAGTTTTACCGTTTCGAATCCATTCAGCCAATCTCTGGATCTGACGGTACCCCTTTTAGCATAGCTTAGCATAGATCATTGAATTGGACAAGACCATTAGCATCTCTCTCAAAAAAAATGACCAAAGAGTTTCGATATTTTTCCTATTTAAAACTTGACTCTTCTGTAGTTACATCGTGTACTAAGACCGACGGAAAATGAAAAGTTGCGATTTTCTAGTCTGATATGGCTAGGAACTATACTCTCATTCCTGCGTAATAACAGAGAATGTCTAATAGGAAGATAATTGGCACTCTCTGCTTACTTCCGGTTTCTGGACTGGCTGCAGTAACACGTCTCTGTCCATGCGGGGGCGCTCGCAGGCGAGTGCAAAATGAATGGAGGTCTATGGCGAAAAACCCTCAAAATCCACTTTTCTCAGGATATAATTTTTTGTCTAGTAATTTGAATGTTGTATTCGAAAGGAGATGCAAAGAAATTACACATTGCTGGGTGTTAGATTTTTTAGAGTCACTTATTTGGTTTAAAAAGTCTTTTAAAATGTCAATGATGTCAGAATGCTAGCGTGTTATGGGCAACAACAACTCAACCTGTAAGAAATCGAAAAGAAATAAGTACTCGTTCATTCAACTTTCGACCTATAACCCATGTTGAACTTGCAAAAACTACAATAAAATCTGAGATTTCTCAACGGCAATCAGGTGAAAGAGACACATTTAGCCGTCTAGCTCCAAAGACTCCCATTCAGTCTGCACTCGCCCGCGATCACCTCCAGTGGAATTCTAATGGAACTGCAACCAAGATCGATACAATGGGGCTAATAGGAAGTGCCAAGGCTCTCCGTAGACGGGCTCTGGTAATAATCAAGAAACTTTGCTGCCGTACCATGGGTCCAGCAGGCGTAATGATATGACGCAGCGCATGAAAATAGTCAGAGGGGGATAATCGAGCTCTCGAATAGCGTACCACCCCCAGGGGCCACCATTGGCTAACAAGCCATCACCTGCTGTTAGCATTCCATTGACTCCCATTCATTTTGGCGTCACTTTGACAGCGAATAACTTTACATCTGAGGCGTTTAAGGACTCCATTTGTCCATTGTTTATTTCTAAAGAAACACGACAATGTATAAAAGGCTCCATTGCCTTGTATCTTACGTTATGGCCCCGTAGAAGCAGTTTTTGTAAAAGTAGGCTAACGATTGTGCCATAACCACGTAACTCTCTGGAAATTACCGTATAGACAGGAGGAGAAGCTCGCAGTCAATCGGGGGGACGTGGAGGCATAAAGTCCGATAAAGTCAAGGGAGAAGCCCATAGAGAGTCATAAAGTTGTTCCTGCTCCTAGCTCATGGACAGCTCCTACTCACACTCTCCGTCTCTGCAAGATTTGGAAGGGAATGATTCAGATTTCTCTTGGCACAACTACTAGAAGGCTTACAACTGTCAGACAGGTTGCTCACATCACATCCACGTCATCAAGCTCAGTTTGAGTCTGTGCAGTACGGTCAGCCATCAGGAAGTGAGTGCTCCTAATTTGCTTCAAGGGATACTTCACCTCTGGGAAGATGAATGTGTATTTAAAATAGGTCATTTAAGTAGATGAAATGTGAAGAAATTTTTGAATTTGGAGCTTTCTAGACTGAGAAAAGCCAGAAAATGTATTTTTGGCTTATGTGGATGAAAGACAACAACTCCCAGAATGCACTTGTTTCGCTGCCTTAGGAGGCCACGCCTATCGGTAAGAGTGCGCAGTTGTTGAAAACAACAAAGCTAGCCTACGTGATGAGTTTGCGAGGGATTTAGAGATCGTCCAAAATGTCCGGGATTCAGCTTTTGCGTTCTACAGTCGCCATTCATCATGTTTACTGTGGCGAGCAGGACCAGTGTTGCCAACTTAGCAATTTTGTTGCTAGATTTAGCAACTTTTCAGACTACCCTAGCAACTTTTTATTCAAAAAGCACCTAGCAACAAATTTAGCTATTTTTTTAATTTATTTGGCAACTTTTAGCAACTTTTGGAAAGTGATTCTAATCCAAACAACACACGTACAAGCTAGCTAAATAGACAGAGCGGTTCATTCATAATTCCTGAAGATCGCTGCGGAAATGTGGAAATCGCTGTGAAAACCGGAAAACAAAAGACAACGAGCGCAGGGGCGGGGCTACAGGTCTTATAGCCAGGCACAGAGGCTGCGGGCGGCAGCAGCAGCAGTAGCACGCATTTCACATTTTTGGCAAAATAATTTAAACACATTTCATGTTTCACTGGTTGATAAGAAAATAGCCTACGTTAAATGTAATTGTAAAGTGTTTAACTGTACAATCTCAATGTTGTATTTAAAAGTAAAAAAAAAAACTGATCATGAAAAAGTGTTGTTTGTATTACTTTTACAAATACTGTAGCCTATGTATGTATGTATGTATGTATGTAATATGTATACATATATATATTTATTTATTTTTTTACAAACAAATCTTAATTAGTATTTCAAATAATATCTACGTATTACATAATGGCGTAGTGTTGCGTTGCGATTACGTAATGACGTCATAGCACAATGACGTCACAACGTCATTTAGCAACTTTTAGCAACAAATTGATCTACCTTTAGCAACTTCCCCTGAAAATTAGTTGGCAACACTGAGCAGGACGAGGCTGACGGCCGCGGGAGAACAGCGCGAGGCCGGTGGCGTGATTACTGAGACGCGCCGGGTCTCGCATCTCTCACGGAGGAGCGGGAATTTTTCTTAGCAATGGTAAAACGCACATCAACCGATCTCTTGTTTAGCGTTCATGTAAACACTACATTCAAATTCACCAATCGGAATGAATTCAGTTAGATTGAAAGGTGTGCATGTAAACAATGAATGGCGACCGCAGAAAGCAAAAGCTGAATCCCGTACATTTTGAACGATCTAGCCCGCCGGACAAGTCCGGGAAAAGGAGGATGGTTACTTACTCAGCTTTCTCCTACTATTCAGCTTTCTCCACAGAACAAGAGCCTGTTAGCTTAGCTTCCAAAGAAAGACGGCTGACACTGTGTACATTCTGTGAGTGAGATCCCACCCTCTATGGGCGGGTTGAAAACATGCGGAACAACGCCTTCTACTGGCTGTAGTCTTTAGCCTCTGTCCAGAAAATCCTCCGATGACGCAAAATGACGATTTTTTCCAGACAAAAAATACATAAATCTCTTGTCTCAGGGTCATATGAGGGTGGAAAGCATGGTAATTCGAAAATACTACAGGTTTTCTACTAATACAAAGCTTAATGCTAAATCCTGAAGTAACCCTTTCACTTTTCTCCGTTGAAACCTATACGGGGTCGCTGTGTCCAGTTTATATACTGTCTATGAATAGTCGACTGAGCTGGGGACTATTTTCAGGCGCTGCGTCATATCATTACGCCTGCTGGACCCATGGTACGGCAGCAAAGTTTCTTGATTATTACGGGAAAATTATCGAAACTCTTTGGTCATTCATTCAATGAATAAATGTAGACATTAATACATATTATAGCCTACATAAATAAATGTGAAAATACATAAACGTGGAAATAAATAAATGCTTAAATAAATAAATGAAAAAATAAATAAATGTGGAAAAAAATATAATTATACATAAATAAGGAAATAAAAGTATAAATAGTCATTAATTTTTTATTTTTTTTACATTTCTTCGCATATTTATTTATGTATGTATTTATTTATTATTAAGTCAGTTTTTGCATTCCATACTTATCACATTTATTTATTCATTTATTCATTTATTCATTTATTTATTAATTTATTCATTTATTTATTCATTTTTAATTTTGTTTAAAAAAAAAGTACTTACTTTTGAGTGTGTAGCAGAAGAGTAGACAAGCTTGGGACTATCACGTCATAAAATAGCGTCTTTAACAGTTGCTCTCTGTCACTTAGTTACACGCATCCTGTCACGTAGACTGACCTGTCAATCATATTGTCAAAGATAAAATCCTCCACATTTTCCTTCTGTATCAGAGAGAAATGCAATAGCACGTTGATCTGCAGTCGTGGGTCTTTCATGCGGAGACTCTCCTCATAGTCATATGCATAACAATGCATTTAAAAGTTAATGGCCAAATAACGGATCTTTATAAAAGTTCACGTTGTTGTTGCAGATGAAATAACACGGATAACATTACATAAATATTTTTTATCAGCTTAACCAAATGGGGTCGACATACGCGTCAGCGCGTTTTGCTGGATTTTTTTTTCACATAGCAGCAAAATAGACTTAGAATAGGCCTACTCCGTCATTTGTGGTCATACAGACTTAAGAAATATGAAAAAATAAACTGTAAAATGTCTACTTTTGTATGTGTCCACTTACAATCGAAACAAAACATTGTGTTTTTGTAAAATAAAGAGAATAAACAGGGTATGCTTTCTGCCTCTCGGTCTCGTGAACTTTTTTTCTGAAGCACATCTCTAAACTTAGAGATGTGCTTAGAGATGTGACTTTCCTATTTAGCACCAACACTTTGGAAGAGTCTTCCTAACATTGTCCGGGAAGCAGACACACTCTGTCAGTTCAAAGCTAGATTAAAGACACATCTCTTTGACCTAGCATTTACATAATACATTATATACTTCTATAATTCAGTGTTAGGCTGCATAGATTAGGTCAGCTGGAACCGGGAACACTTCCCATAAATCCTGATGTACTCGTTACATCATGAGAAGAATGGCATCTACGCTAATTTTAGTGTCTTTTGTTTATCCCGAGGTTTTCCCGCAGCCTGCCGGATCCAGGCCGTATCCAGATCTGATGAAGGACCTGCGCCTGGACCCGAAGACAACGCAGTGCTGAAGTGCCATCTAGTCTCTCCCTATGGAGGATCCCTTTACCACTCTACAGATAAAGCGTCGTCGGGAAACTCAATTCGCGTATCTTCCCCCGAATTGATAAAATAAAATAAAATTCTGTATAAAAAATTATAAGGAAACACCAGTACTTTGTTTAGGCTTGGTTTGTAGGGAATTCCAAACCTGCGCACATATATTCAAACGCACATATCTATAGAACCAATTCTTAATGAGCATGTGACTGCCATCAGCGTTTCTCACAGGTTCGCGTTTAAAGTCTGTGTAGAGAGAATGGTGTCGTCTTAGCGGCCCCTAATTTAATAACAAATGATTGTTGCGACGGAAGCAAATCAATCAAAACTAACTTTAGCTGGAAAATAACTTTATTAAAGAACCGCTATAAAGCCAAAACAATCTCTGTTACCATATTATACGTTTATCTCTGTAAAGCTGCTTTGAAACAATCTACATTGTTAAAAGCGCTATAAATGAAAACGAGCGTCAAAGTTTGGCGTGCTGGTGATTCATGAAAAAGTCTAATCTAAAAAAGTCTAATTTCTTAACCAGTCCTAATTAAGACATTTGGGCCTGATGGGTAAGGAGTAAGATTTGGTTTCTAATGGTTGCATTACATCAGAAACAGCTTGAACAACTGACTTTTTATTCTGACTGTGGTTTTTGTTTTTTTCTGTTTTTGTTTTGTTTATTAAAGGGTTAGTTCACCCAAAAATTCTGTCAGTAATTACTCACCCTCATGTTGTTCCAACCGCGTAAGACATTCGTTCATCTTCGGAACATAAATTAAGATATTTTTAATTAAATCTGAGAGTTGTCTCACTCCTCCATAGGCTTTCAGAGGGACCGAAACTTGCTGGCCCAGAAAAGTTATTAAAGAGATCGTTAATATAGTCCAATTGACTACAGCTCAATCTTAAGTTTATCAAGCGACGAGAATACTTTTTGTGCGCAAAAACAAACAAAAATAACGACTTTATTCCACTATTCAATTCCTTCTCTCTGGACCTCTAGTTGGTTCACATAGTGTTTTTGCGTAGCGCGTCTGTGTTACACGTCACCACGTAGGCTCACAATTGGCCGAAGCGGGTCATGTGTGTGATGCGTGATGACGTGCAACACAGACGTGCAGCGCAAAAACACTACGAGGCCCAGAGAGAAGGAAATGAATAGTGGAATAAAGTCGTTATTTTTGTTTGTTTTTGCGCACAAAAAGTATTATCATCGCTTGATATACTTAGGATTAAGCCACTGTAGTCACTTGGACTATATTAACGATCTCTTTAATAACTTCTCTGGGCTAGCAAGTTTCGGTCCCTCTGAAAGCCTATGGAGGAGTGAGACAACTCAATCAAAAATATCTTAATTTGTGTTCCGAAGATGAACGAAGGTCTTACGCGGTTGGAACAACATGAGGGTGAGTAATTACTGACAAAATTTTCATTTTTGGGTGAACTAACCCTTTAATATTGGTACATACTGTGTTTATCTATACTTTTTGTCCGTGTTTACACTCTTATTTGTGTTTATAATCAATAAAAAAACCTGGGAGAAAAAAAATGAAAATGAAAATAAAACAGGTGGTGTGCCAAAGTTGTAAGCTGGGGGTAGTTGTGGGTGGAGCGCCGACTCCACATGTAGGTGAATTTATGTCTACACTTCTCTGAAGCCCCTGCCCCAGTACAGTTTGTGTTAAGCCATCGCAATCGCAAGTCTGGTTGTTTGATGAGAAAGAGATAAAATGTAGTTGAAATAAACGCGTTAGGAATCCGAACAGCTGTTGCAGAGGAGGAGGACTATTATTCTGTTGAGAGGAACCATAGAGAGGAACTGATGAACAACTGACGGCACGGTTTGATGTCTGGTTGACCAATCAGCGGAAAAATGGACGTTTCATTCCCGCTCAAATGTAGAGATGAATATTCAAGCTGATTGTTTTCAACCCCAGAACGTAAAATATCAAGCCAAAATCTTTTTTTTTTATGATAAATGAAAAAGGCGCAGTGTTCTATATTTCTTTCAATATTAAGTAAAAAAGTGAATGTTCGGAAGATATCGTGTTATTCCTGACAAAGCTATTATGTACTTTTATAACTTTCGAAATATTTCAGTACTTAAGTGATAATGTCATTATTTTGATCAATCACTCCAAAACAAATGTTTGCACATGGTAAGGACAGATTTATTTCAAAAAGAATTTTAGAAGTAATTCTACAGAACAATCATATTATATGACTTCAGTAGAGGCTCCCTTTGGGTTTGGGGGTTTCACTCTTCTTTGGCCTAAAACAAAATGAAGCACATTCATAAGTCATGTAAGTAATCAGTACATTTTCAAGAATAAGCTGAATACTACATATGTTTCTACTCTGTAAATGTGAGAACGCATCTACTGAGTAGGCCTACAGACTCTGAAATTATGCAACTGACCTTTCCAGCATCACGGCTCTTGGCTCTGAGCTTGTTGACCTGAGACTCAGAAATGTCAGCACGCTCCTCAGCCTCCTCAAGCTCATGCTGCACCTTCCTCAACTTGGACAGGTGAGTGTTGGCTTGTTCCTCCTAAAGAGTAAAAATTTGACCATGCTTGTTAACTAAGCTATGGAGCAGCAGTGATATCTCACCAGTAAATAAATGACTAATTAATGAATAATCAATGTGTAAAAAAAAATATATACATACCGCCTCCTCAGACTGCCTCTTGTAGACTTTGACCTTCAGCTGCAGCTTATCAACCAGATCCTGAAGTCTGTTGATGTTCTTCTTGTCCTCCTCAGTCTAAAAACAATTGCATAGATTTACTCTAAATATTTGACTATAAATGCATGTATGAATGACTCAATGGATTTAGTCAGACATGGTCATACCTGATAAGAGAGCTCTTTCACTCTCCTCTCATATTTGCGGACACCCTTAACAGCATCAGCTCCACGTCTCTGCTCAGCTTCAACTTCAGCCTCAAGCTCACGGACCTTTGATAGCACATACAAATTCTCAGACAAGTACAAGTGTAGTCATTGGGAACCTGAAATAATGCTTTAATTTTAAAATAATGTTTGTTGTGATCCCTTAAAAGTTCTCACCCTGCTCTCCAACTTCTGGAGTTGTTTCTTTCCTCCTTTCATGGCCAGACTCTCAGCCTCATCCAGACGGTGCTGCAGGTCCTTCACTGTGACCTCCAGATTCTTCTTCATCCTCTCAAGGTGAGAACTGGTGTCCTGCTCCTTCTTCAGCTCTTCTGCCATCATTGCAGCCTTTTGCATTTATACAGAAAGTCATTAGATCCACATTTTTCAAGTACGGAAACATCTTTTGAAACATTTGGCAGCTACTGTTGCTCACATCAGTGATGGCCTTCTTGGCTTTCTCCTCTGCATTTCTGGCTTCCTGTACAGTGTCATCAACTTCACTCTGGACCTGAACAAGGTCAGCCTCAAGCTTCTTCTTGGTGTTAATGAGACTTGTGTTCTACAAAATTAAAAGCAATAGTTTAAACATTTTGAAAGATGCTCTCAATTTCCTTCATTGTAAGTAGGGATTCTCCGATCAGTATTTTTGCAGCAGATCCTGATCATTCAGGCTTTACATAAAATGTAAGCTCTCTGTTGACTCCTTTCACCCTGAAAGGCATTTTTAATGATTTCACATCTAAGTGGCATACTTTTTCATGCTTGACATGATGATTATTAGAAAGTATACATGACATGTCATAAAATTAAGTTTGAGCTTGTTCACAATGTCATGTCAACTGCATCTGATCCAAATTCTGTGTTGAAATCTCAAAGCAATCAAAAGTTATGGCATTTAGAACCATGGTAGCCTTTTATCAAAAGTCCAAAAATCTCTCCAAACAAGTGATCTGAGTGTTGTTTTACTGAACATAAGAACTACTTACATGTGTAAATGCCACAAAGCATAAAAATATTTATAATAACATAGAATAAGTAACCAGCAATAAGATCCCGAATGATGATTGATGATTTTCCAGCGCTGTTTCAGCTGTGTGCTCCAATTCTATGGCACACAGTAAATCTCCTGTCAATCTGAGCGATCAAACCAATCAAAGTGCGCTCCACATCATCTCTACCCACCATACCCAAGATCCAGTTTCCATTTTTTTAACTTTCAAATGACAATGGAAAAACTGCGTCATTATCGCGACACGATCAGATCCTGGAAGTCCTATAGCTTTAGCCAAGCAGCATATCATGTTACTCCATAAGGATTTTCTTAAGAGCTACGCATCATGTTATGTTGTGTGGGCTCATTTGAATCGAGACAGCCTCTCAATAAAGATGTGTGATTTACTATGCTTTACTGATGTTTCGCGAAGTTGCAAAACAAAACGTGGCACAAAAGCCTCATCTGTATACTGTTTACATGTTTACAACATTACTGTTTACCATTTTTATGGTATTATGTCAATAAATTGCGATCGGTTTGTGAAATTGGCTACCGATAGACTATCAACCGATACCAATTTGCGGCTGATCGATCAATGCATCCCTAATGCAACCCGATCAATGCATCCCTAAAAACAAAATGCCCTTACCTGAGAGTGCAGCAGCCCAACACGCTCACTGGCGTCCACCAGCTCTTGTTCAGCCACTTTGCGGCCTCTCTCTGTCTGCTCCAGAGCAGATCTCAGCTCCTCAATCTCAGACTGCATCAGAGTGTTTCTGCGCTCCACCATGGCCACCTGCTCCTTCATGTCTTCCTGTCCTCTCTGGGCATCATCAAGGTGCAGTTGGGCATCCTGAACATAACAATAGCTTTAGAATGAGCTTTCAGTGTGCTTTCTGGTGACCTTAACCTAACAAAAGTTAGATTATACAAACATATTACTACATCCCACATCACAACTACATCACACTACATCACAAGTCGAACAGAAGTCAAATACCTTGAGTTGTCCCTGAACGTTCCTGAGCTGTTTCTGGGCCTCAGCAGCCTGGCGATTGGCGTGGCTCAGCTGAATCTCCATCTCATTAAGGTCTCCCTCCATCTTCTTCTTGATTCTCAGGGCATCATTCCTGCTCCTGACTTCAGAGTCCAGAGTGCCCTGCATGGATTCAATGACTCTCTGGCTGTTCCTCTTGATCTGCTCCATCTCCTCATCCTTCTCTGCAATCTTCCTGTCAATCTCACTTTTGACCTGATTTAGCTCAAGCTGGACACGAAGAATCTTGGACTCCTCATGTTCCAGGGTGCCCTATGAAATATAAAAACAACATGTAATTTCAGAATTAAAATAATATTTAACAACACAGTAAAATGGTTTGAGCAAGAATGACATATTAATCTCCAGATACTCACTTCGGCCTCTTCCAGGGCAGTCTGAATCTCTGACTTCTCAGTCTCCACTGTCTTCTTGGCCTTTTCCAGTTCATGGATGCTCTTACCAGTCTCACCTAACTGCTCTGTCAGATCTGAAATCTCCTCTACAAGTTATAAAGAAAATATTATCAACATAAATATATTTGAATTGTGAATCACTACATTTAATTAGTAAGTCGCTTTGGATATCTCAAATCTTACGCTGCAGATTCTTGTTCTCTCTCTTGAGGGTCTCCAGATGATCCAGACTCTCCTCATAGGAGTTCTTCATCTTGAACAGTTCAGTGCTGAGTGAACGAGCCTCTTTCTGTGCACCTTCCAGCTCTGCCTGACCTTCCTCATATTTCTGCTTCCATTCTGCCAGGACCTTTGGTGGAGATATTTCAGGGTCAGGGTTCATATGTAACATGTTGAACAAAGCCCATTCTGGCCATGCTTTTAAAAGAGAAATTGATTTTACCTTGTCAAAGTTTCTCTGCTTCTTGTCAAGGTTGGCAGCCAAACCATTGGCTCTCTCCACATCAATCATGAGGTCCTCCACCTCACCCTGGAGTCTCTGTTTGGTCTTCTCCAGAGATGCACATTTGGAGTTTACTGCCTCAACTTGTTCCTCTGCCTCTTGCAGACGCTGAGCCAGCTTCTTTCTGTTATATTTTTTGTAACATTTAGTCAGAAGATGCATGCAATTGCACAAATTATTAACACATATCACTTCTTTTGATGTTCATACTTGGACTCTTCAAGCTCCTCAGTGCGCTGGATGGCATCAGTTTCATATTTGGTTCTCCACTGAGCAACCTCACTGTTGGCCTTTGACATTCCCCGCTGCAGCTCAGCCTTTGCCTCCTGCTCTTCCTCAAACTGCTCACGGAGCAGGTCGCAGTCATGACGGGCAGATTGCACAGCATGGGCCAGTGCGTTCTTAGCCTAAAGGACAAAGTCACATAATATTTACATTAATTCATTTAGCAGACACTTTTATCCAAAGCGACTTACTAATTAGCAATACAAAATGTGATAGCTTTATTGTATTACATTAGCTTTGTTGTATAGTGTTGTGTCAATTTTTTTGCATTATATTAGCTTTGTTGTGTAGTAAGTGGAAATTATGTGTTTGTTTTCATTATGCTATATTACCTTAACCTCCTCTTCAATATGCCTCTTAAGCTCCTCGATTTGCTGAGTGAAAGCTTGTTTGCCTCTGGTGAGCTGAGAAACCAGAGCCTCCTTCTCCTCCAGCTGACGGCCAAACTCACCTGTGTAGATTTAAATTCACTGTGTCAGATTGTGCTGTCTCTCAGTTACTATCAAAACAAACTGTTTGAAAGCAAAATGTAAATAAGTGTGTTTTCTTCTGATAAGACTGTCAGAAATTCAGTGCTATATATAATCTTAATACACCACACTCAGTTACTGTTGGAATACTATTAATTTATTCACGATTGTCATTAGTTACCATTTTCAGTTTGAAGTCTTGCTCTATGAGCACTGAGGTCATTTAACTGGCGAATATTCTCATCATTCTTGGATTTTATTTCACTAAGTTGGTCCTCAAGTGTGCGGCACATCTTCTCAAGATTGCCCTGCAAATACAAAAGTCATTAGATTATTGAAAAACTTCAACATGTTATGTATTCTTTAAACATAAAATGTCCTACTTTTCCTTTGGCAACAGCTTCCATGTTGCTGGAAAGATCATCAATCTCCATTTTGAATTCACTCTTCTCTTTCTCAAGCTTCTGCTTGACACGCTGCAGGTTGTCGATTTGCTCTCCCAGCTCGGCCACACTGTCTGCCTGCTTCTTGCGGAGGGCACCGGCAGTAGCTTCATGCTGGAGGGTGGACTCTTCAAGATCACGACGCAGCTTCTGGAATTCAGCTTCACGCTTCTTATTCATCTCGATCTGAGCAGCAGTGGCTCCTCCAGCCTCCTCAAGCCTCTCACTGATCTCCTCAAGTTCCCTGGAGAGATCAGCTCTCTGCTTCTCAACCTTGGCACGAGCAGCGCGCTCAGCCTCGATCTCTTCCTCAAGTTCCTCAATGCGGGCCTATGGTGGAAAGTAGTTAAGTTGATTTTTATTGTTCAGCATTTAATTATATTGATCGTAATGTGGGAAAAAATCTCAAAATACCTGAAGCTCCTTGATCTTCTTTTGGAGTTGAGCACCCAGAGACTGTTCATCTTCTATCTTGCTAAGCAGCTGGCTTGTTTCAAAGTCTTTCCTGTGGGTGTTCAACAATAAGTGGTTTGCAAAACAAAAGCAAAACTTAATGATGTTTTCAAAGATTTTATGCTTTAATCACTTTTTTATTTTCTCCTCTGATTGCTGCTTGTCATTCTCCAGGTCCATGATGGACTCTTGGGCTAATTTCAGGTCTCCTTCAAGCTTTCTCTTGGCTCTCTCCAGGTCCATGCGGAGCTTCTTCTCTTGTTCAAGGGAACCCTCAAGCTACAGGACAATGATATATGAAATATGTTCACAGCAAAAAACAAAACAAAGCTAATTTGATGTATTAATAACATGTTTACATTATCAACTCACATCATCAACTTGCTGCTCAAGCTTTGTCTTGGCTTTGGTCAGGGTGTTAACTTTGTCCTCCTCAGCCTGAAGATCATCCAGTGTCTGCTGATGTGACTCTTGGAGGGCTTTCTTCTCCTTCGTAAGCTTGGCAATGCTCTCATCCTGAGCTGCCATTTCCTCTGTCAAGTTCTTCACCTGTGTGAGTTTTGTTCCAAATAAGCTTATATTTTACACTTCATTTTCTATATCAACACATAAAACAGAGATTAAATCTAATCTTAAACCAACTCAATCTCTAACCTTATTCTCAGTGGCATGTTTCTCCTTCTCCACTTTAGCCAAGGTGAGCTCCAGGTCATCAATGTCTTTCTTCAGCTCAGAGCACTCATCCTCCAGTTTCCTCTTCTTGGCCGTCAGTTCAGCATTGATTTCTTCCTCATCCTCCAGTCTCTCAGTTGTCTCTTTGAGTTTAGCTTCAAGCTGGATTTTGCTTTTGATCAGACCCTCACACCTCTCCTCAGCATCTGAGAGATTCTCAGATTCCTGTTAAGAAAATTGGTTGCTATATCATTGGAAACCACATTGCTCATTTTAACGTGTCAGACTGCAACTCATACTGTGTGTGAAGAAAATCTCTCTTGCGTTAAATTTAGGGCAAGTTAACGCGACAATAATGCTTTAACAGTTCAAAAAAAAAATAGTGACGTTAATGTACTGTAGGCTTTATTTGACGCTATGAATCACCCGTACGTCAAGCCAGGGTTGCCAGATCTACGTTTTTTCCCTACATCAAACATTATTTGTAGCTCCTCCCGTCCAATAATAGACAAAATAAGTATATTCTTTCACTTTAATATATCTCAAAAAACATGCATGAATCTCAGAAGGTATTCTGATTTCATATATGTATAAAAGATACAGTATACAACTTACTGAAATCCGTATCATGACTCATAATCACTCAATGTTTCAACCGCAGAAAGATGTCAATAAAACAGCTTGTGAACAATATCACTTAATGTTACATTTACCTCAGGAAAGTTATCAAGTTGTCACTCACAGTTTGTTAGTTAGCTATAAAAACAGTAGAGAAGAGCTTATTTACTGTTAATTATATATGTATGTTTGGAAAAATTCGCCAATATAAGTGCTATTTTATAAATAGCAGTTGAATATAATAGCTCTGTTGTTAATTTAAAATTATAATATTATAGTGTACCAAATGAGAAGATTCTCTGTACTGTTTGCAGCATTATTTGGGAGAGATTTTTTTTCCTTAAGAAAAATCAAATTATTGGTACCAGTACTGGCATCGGCCAATATCATTCTGATTAATCAGCTATCGTATCAGCAGAGAAATTTATTATCGGTGCATCTCAAAAAATACTCACAGATGCTACTTGTAGCTGTAGATCATTTTTCTCTTGCAGCAGTGCTACCATCTTCTCTTCAAGTTCCTTCTTTTTGGCTTCAGCCTTGGCAAGATCTTCTTTGCATTTTACATAGTCCTCTTTCATGTTTGCCAGCTCTTTCTCAGTTTCGGCACTCTTCAGTAGAGGCTTAACCTTGTAGTAAACCTTCATCCATGGCCAGTGTTTGACATTCATGAATGAACGGATGTTGTATTGGATGGTGTAAATGGACTCCCTGAGAAAAATTCATCATTAAATGCCATAATCATTATAATTATATAAATTATAATTTGTTTCCACAGTTATTGTTGATGTCATCTTTACTAATGACAGTACTCACCTCCTTTCCATCATCTTCACAAATTCCCTCCTCATCACGTAGCCACGGCAGAGAGCCTGAGTCATTGTGACCAGAGTAGCCAATTTCTCATCACGCATCTCCTCAAGAACACCCAGAAGACCAGCTTTGAAGAACACCTGAATTTATGTAAAACAGTAAATCAAAAAATATTGATTTAACCTGTATAAGCTAAATGACCATGGTCACCGAATCTTTGAAATTTGCAAAGCTAAATATGAACCTTTGTGGTTCCAAATCTGTACTCATCATGATTAACATCGATGGATCCCAGGAGTTTCTCACTGGCCTTCTTGTTATCAATAAACTGTCCCTCTGGGATAACACTGGCATTCAGCACCTTGTATCTATGGAAGATGGGACGATTTATCAAAATGATTTATATCTTCTAATAAAGAGTCTCCAACAGGAAATTGTATTTTCATGTGGTGTCATTTATACCTCTGTTTGAAGTCACCATAGAGGATTCTGCTGGGGAAGCCCTTTCTGCAGATTCTGATACCCTCCAGAACACCGTTACACCTCAGCTGGTGGATAACCAGGAAGTTCTCCATGAGACCTATAACAAAGTTTACACCATTAACTTGGTAAATTAATTCCATCATATAAATTGAGTGGCAGAATATCTGTAAACTTTTTAATACTTTACCTGGAGTCTTGGACTCATTGGGAATCAGGCAACGCACAAAGTGAGGGTGAGTGCTCCTCAAGTTGGTCATGAGTTTGCCCAAGTTCTCCTGTGAAGAATAGAAAAAGGTTGCCATGCTTTGTATTTCTCTTTTTCTTCAAATACAGAAATATTGCTGTGATGTCATCTCTATACATACCCTGAACTGGGAGGAAACAGTCTGCATGGAGCCACCCTTCTTCTTGCCTCCCTTTTTACCAGTCTCTATTGAGATCAAATACAAAGGAACATGTATAAATGCAAAAACAAGAAAGAAAGTGCAAAGCTAAATCAAAGTTTGGTTAAATAGATTTTTTCTTTACCCTCAACAACAGGTGGGTAGAGAGTAGCCAGCAGTTTGACAGAAGACTTCTGGTACAGCTGCACAGCAGACTCATTCAGTGGATCCTTGTTCTTGTCCAGCCAGCCAGAAATGTTGTAGTCGACAGTTCCAGCGTAGTGAACCAGGGAGAAGTGGGCTTCAGCCTTGCCTTTGACAGGCTTTGGTTTCTGGAAAGCATTGCTCTTGCCAAGATGCTGATCATATAACTTGTTCTTGAAGGAAGTGTCTGAAGCCTTGGGGAACATGCACTCCTCTTCAAGGATGGAGAAGATACCCATGGGCTGTTTATAAAAGAATGTTGTTTAAGTATTACAATTTTAAGATTTCAAGCATAGAAATGGGAAATGAATAAGTTCATAAACCAGTAAAAACCTTCTCAATGAGCTCAATGCAAGCAGCCAAGTCCATGCCGAAGTCAATGAACTCCCAAACAATGCCCTCCTTCTTGTACTCCTCTTGCTCCAGCACAAACATGTGGTGGTTGAAAAACTGTTGCAGTTTCTCATTGGTGAAGTTGATACACAGCTGCTCCATGCTGTTGAACTGGATGAAGAAACAGAACCATTTACTGACTATCACTCAATGTTCCATTAAAAAAGAGATAAAAGAATCATTCTTACATCAAAGATCTCAAAGCCAGCAATATCCAGCACACCAATGAAGAAGTTTCTTTGTTGTTTTGTGTCCAACATCTGGTTGATACGAATGACCATCCACAAGAACATCCTCTCATAGATAGATTTGGCCAAGGCGCTAACAGAGTTGTACACCTGTAAGTAGAATAGAGTGGATATTTCATTCTGCTTCTGCAATAATTAGCCAGAATTTGAGGTTAAACACATGGCATGCTGGAAATGTTACTATACCTGTTGCACGGTCTGGCCTTTGGTCACAAACTCATTTCCGACCTTGACTCTGGGGTAGCACAAAGCCTTCAGCATATCAGCAGAGTTCAAACCCAGAAGATAGGCAACTTTGTCAGCCTCTGCAAATAAAAAAGTTGCACAAAAATCCATCCCTTTTCTTGCCATGAACACTAAATGAAAACCACCCTTTTCTTTGTGAAAATAGAAATAAGGATCTCTCCATTCAAAGCATTGCATGTTATGACACATATTAGTACAATTTAGTCTCACCCTCTGTGCCATCAGGCTCAGCCTGCTCCTCACGCTGCTTCTGCTTGAACTTCATGTTGCCATGATGAAGCACAGCTCCAGTGAACTTGTAGATGCCCATTTTCTCCTCATTAGTAAAGCCCAGAATGTCAATAGCAGTCTGAAAATTACAGAGAAGAATGCACTCTAGGATCATTTCTGCCATATAAACATACAGTATGTCAATATTCAAATGACTCACATCAGTAGCAACCAGCTCCTCTTTATCATCAATGCTGGCCACTGTGATCTGACCCATACTGCACATAGGGTAGTCATAGGGGTTGGTGGTGATTAGCGTCATTTCTGTAAAACACACAGATTTTTAGAAACAGTGTCTTACAATATTATCTGGCATTTAACACTGAATGAAATGTGTGCACCTACCAAGCAGCTCAGGCTTATGGTTGGTCATCATCTGGTAGAAGATGTGGTAGCCTCTCTCATCTGGAAGCTGGAATGTCACTCTAGACTTCTCCAGCAGATCTGTTGAGAGAATGTACTTGAGTCATAATCATCTGAAGAGTGACGGACAAAGACAACTGTTCAGGATGGATCAATGAAATCATGTCCACCTACATGTCTCAATGTCAGCACTAGCCAGTTTTCCAGTGGTGCCGAAGTGAATTCTGATAAATTTACCCTGTTTGAAACAAAATGGCACAATACATAAATAATCTCTTCATATAAAACTCTGTATAGAAAAATCCAACACAATTGACTAACTTTATTGTAAATAAAGAGTGGTTTACTTACAAAACGAGAGGAGTTGTCATTTCTCACAGTCTTGGCATTACCATAAGCCTCAAGCAGAGGGTTGGCAGCAATGATCTGGTCCTCAAGAGAGCCCTGTGATGTTTGAAGGGTTTTCAGTTATTTTCATTTATTTTCTATGTAATGACTAAACACTATTTATAGGCACTTCACAAATTCACATATCATGTGAGATGAGTGTAAATCACCATCATTCAAAATAAAATGTATGTAGTTTTATATATCATACCTGCATTTTGCCAGGAGTATCTTTCTTCTTTTCACCACCTGCCACTGCAACTGTGGCAAAGTACTGGATGACACGTTTAGTGTTCACAGTCTTTCCAGCACCAGATTCTCCACTGGTTTATGAGAGATGATAGAAAACAGAAGTTTAAAAGACATGTAGACTTTTCAAAGTATATTCAGAAGTTCATTCTTAAATTCTGGTTTGTACATAGATTTGCCATTTACATTATACTTTAATTTTTGTCATGGTCTGAGATTAAATGAAAATACTTACGTAATCAGGACAGACTGGTTTTCTCTATCTGTTGATTGTAATGTGTAAAATATCCGATAAATATTTCTTATATTAACATCATCAAATTCACCTTAATGAATTCTATAGCATTCAATTCCATAATGTCTTACCAGTCAGCATGAACTGATATGCGTTGTCAGAGACAGAGAAGATGTGGGGTGGGGCCTCCATACGCTTTTTGCCTCTGTAGGCAGCCACCACTTCTGCATCATACACTGGGAGCCACTTGTAGGGGTTCACAGTTGCACAGAAGAGTCCAGAGTAGGTCTGAAATGAGCAGAGACATGGTCAGATTGCAACAACACAGAAAAAATGAACTTAAATGCTTTATATGTCGTTTCATAACTTACGTAGATCATCCATGCAGCATAACGCTCTTTGAGGTTATACAGCACAGAGGCTTCATTGAGATGGGTCATCATGGCCATGTCCTCAATCTTGTCATACTTGGGAGGATTCATTGGGTAGACGTCATCTTCTTTTACTGTTCTCTCCTTTAAATTTGATAAATTAGATATTAGTTATAAAAGAAAGCAATGTAATAAGTAATTTAATGAGCCTCTACATTAAGTAGAAATTATATCTCGCCTCCTTAGTGTCAAGCAAAATAACTGTGGCTTTGCCACCGTCTTTGCTCTTGATTGTTCCCTTGAGGTACAACTCTTTGGCATCAGCCACATAGCAGGCAGTCTTGGCATCAAACGGTTTGCTCTGAGCCTCAATTCTCTCCCTCTCAGGCTTACGAAGGTAAACGGCAGCCTTGCCATAAACGGCCATCTCAGCGTCCGTACTCATGGTGGCGGCTTACTAAAATTTGGATAAGAAACATTGACATGCTTTTTGAATCAAAAAAATAAGTATTGATAATCAAACATACTGTCCACAAACAGTATTTATAGAGGGTCTCATGCAGTTAAGGTCTTTATAGAATATTAAAGTGAAAAGGCCTATTCAAATGTAAAAAGTGTGAACACAATAGTCCTTAATTTATGGCGTCTCTAATTAAATCATCTGTCACAATATGCATTTTGTTGATACATTATAATACATAAAAAAAACTGCATTAACAAATGAAACTAAACTTTTTAAACACTTGTTTTTTTGTTTCAGTTATGTACCACATGTTATATCAGTTATATACCACAGTGTCCATATTTATAAAAAGTGTCAAGAGTCCCACTTAAAATCTGCCAATAGACAAGTATAAAATTCTTAAGTAATTTATCAATAAAAAAAACCAGCACATCTACGATAAACTAGAGTCTACATGCATCTGAAAACATGCTAATATTCAACCACGTCTTTTTAATGCAGTAATGCAATGTGTTGCTACCACCTACCTTCCTCCTTTTGAAGACCAGATGAAATTTTAACACCCTGTAAAGGAATTCATTTAAAAAAAACTACATTTAGGCATATATAGAAATAATATCTTTTTAAAGTCTTTTTCTGTCATATCAATTCACAGTATAATCTCATACTAATAACAACATCAAATGCAAAGTATTTCAGCTTCTTACCACAAGCAGCAACTCCTCTAGGCTCCTATGAGACTGGCTGTGCTCTCCTCAAAACTTATATTGAGGTCAATTTGCACACTAAGCAGAGGCTATAAATGGATAAGCTTTAGAGTCCTAATTTATGGTAAGAAGGTACACCTATTCTCAGTCGTCAACAGATATGACATCATTTTACACATCAGTTATAGGTATCACATAACTTTGACAATGCAATAGTTTGATAATGTGTCCGTAATTTAAATAAATTACATGATAGTCATAGTCATAGTCATATATATTTTTTTAATTTACATATTTTTAAATATCTTTTTACATTTATACTTCATAAATATTTCATTTTTAATTGATTGACAAGAAAAAAAATATTGATTTTAATTTGTGGCGAATTATATATTTTAAATTGGAATAATATTAAAACAAACATATATAGACACATTTGATATCTAATATTTTTCACAAAGTCAAGCACGTATAACAGAAATGGCCATATAAGTGATTGACTGCATGGAAGATCGCCATCCAAGCTGGCTCATTAAATAATACCATAAAAGCTCCCTCCCAGTGTATGAGTCTAGTGTCTATTTATACCTAATGTTTTTTATGATTGGGATGGGTAGACTATATTGCTCAATGAGGGGAAAGATTCAGTGATTTTTCCATTTGCTTTGTCGTGAACACTGCTGTGTTTCCATTTTTATTTCTGTTTATTGCAATGTTTCCATATTTTAATGTTAGACATCTTTAAACTTAATTAGAAGTGGTACAATAATTTGGACTCATTCAAAGTTTATACTTTTACATGAATTTTAAGTTAACAGGGAACAAATGACAAAGTATTGTTGCAATTAGTCATCACAACAGTAAAGAACGTCTAACCTCAAATGCCAAAGATATTGTCGTGTATGAATAAAAGGACCTAAAGGATTTTTTTTTAAATCATTGCTCATTTTAAGGTTTTAAAGACTCACTTGTATTTGATTAAAAACACTGAATTAATCTATTCAATCTTACATTTCCAGCATCACAGCCGGAGGCATTGCTTGTAGGGGGAAGTTGGGAATGAGTACAAGGGGCCCAGAGCTTTACATAATATTGACAGTGACAAATATACAATCAGGATAATAACATGAATAGGCAGACAGACAGTGATTATATCACATACAAAAATGTATGTGAAATACCATGAGGGGGCGATCACCAGATATGCAGTGTATATAAGGCCTACACAATCACGTTACCATGGTACGACAACACCACCAAAATCAATGTATGCCTGCTTAACCCACATGCTCAGCTCACTGCGACCCGTTTAACGGAATATTATGATTAAAACAACCTGAACCGCTACAAAGACAATATAACGCTGACAACTGTGACTAATTATCAAACATTTTAAATCACAAGCAAAATATTTAATCGTACCTTTAGCCTCAGTAGAGCTGCAATCTTCTCTTCGATGAGTGAAACCTCCTCAGCAGTAACTCTTTCAATTCGTCTCTGAATTTTCTACTTAGGTCATTTTCAAATGCCAGCTGGATCAAATGTGCTTTTCGTCTATGCAACATGCTGCGTCTGCGCTCAGAAAATACATTCTTCAACGTTGAGAGAGTTCTCGCACATAGCAGTCGAGGCCCCAAATGTTAGTGCGTTTTAAGGCAGTCAGCACCACTGGCATGGCTTGGAAAACGCTGGAGTTATTTGAAAGAAGTTTGAACAACGTCACTTTCTCGTCCTGGCCTGTGCACAGTGTTTGCCAACACTGACGTGCAACGGTGAACTGAGACTCCACCATTTTGGTGTTCGTTAAATCCAGTAGTAGTTGCACTTTTTCCCCCGCATTCAAAAAGTTCTCACTACCAGGGTCCAGTGCATCCAAAGCTGTCATGTAGTTGCTATTACATTCGCTGAAACGCACGGACATTTCTCCCAAAACGGAGTCAATAATGCTAAAAAACTGCCGCTTGCACTCCTGTTCAATGTTCACTTCACACTGACCAACCCTTTCATCCACAATGTAGTCTTGCAGAGTCTTACTGGGCTGTATCTGCCATTTCGGAGGGGCAGGAACCACATCATCTGCAGCTATACTTTTAGCCTACAGTTTCGCAAACTCTGCATCTGATCATAGACTTTCAATGCAAGAAGTGCTGCCAATGAGCCGAATTGCCGTCAATATATCCATTTGTTCAGCTTGATGCATCCTATTCGGTGGATCCATCAGGCCCAAAACTTTGTACATCACACAGGCAAGAAATTTGAAAGTCGGTTCTGTGATGGCCTTGTGAAGTCCAACAGGTTCAATTTTTACGCCAGCACCTTTTCTTGTGTTGTGATTTCATTCAGATAATCCACAAGTGTGTCGTGCGATTTCAGCACCACAGACACCGTCTCAAGGTGTCCAGTCCATCGTTGATCCAGCAGCCTTTTAAGCTTCTCTCCCTTTTACTGTGCAGCTACAGTTGGCGTTCTCAGAATTTTTTTAATTTTACAATTTTAGAATTCTTGCCAAGGTGTTTTTCTTCCCAAGGTGCTGCATGTACTTTTTCATTGCTAAGCTGCAGTGTTAATTTTGTTAAGGCAAGGCAAGGCAAGTTTATTTATATAGCACATTTCATACACAAAGGCAATTCAAAGTGACTTTTGAGTTAAAAGAATCAAGGAGAAAATCAACAGAGTCAGCAGATATGCTTGGTGTTAAAGATATAGCCTTCATAAATAGTACACTTGTGTTCTCATTTAAGCATCTCTTCTTGACAGACACAGATCTAGCTTCAATGGCAGGAGAGATCAATATATCAAAGAAAATACAGAAATGACCGGACAGTGCTACATCCTTAATAACAATCAATTAAAAAGAGCAGCTAGACCCCCACCTCTCCTACCCGCTCTGCAGACACTCATAAAAGTAAAGTTAGGAGGGGATATTTCATTGAGGACTGTTGCACTGCAGCTGTCTTCTAGCCAGGTTTCCTTTAGCATAAAATCCAGGTTGTTTGTGGTTAAGTTGTTGACTTGAAGTGATTTATTGAGCAGATTAAGTGAGCGGATGTTTAAAAGTGCTAACTTAACAGTCTTACTTTTTGTCCCCACATCAATATTAGTTTGACGTGTAATAGGCACAAGATTAGTTGGGTTTGCTGTACGGCTATTGAAGGCCTTAGACTTTCTATCTTGTAATAGAACAGCAATATAGAAAGATACAGGCACACTGGGTTCCCACTTGTTCTGTAAACATTTGAGAAAGTTAGTGTTATCATAGCAGGGACCCAACACATATCACTGAGAGCATAGTTAACGAAAACTATGACGGAAAATGTTCGTTGACGACCTGTTTTTCCTTGACTAAGACAAGACGATGAGAGACGACACCCACGTCATTAAACGATAATTGTGACTATATCAACACATGCAATATCGATGACGAAAAAAGACGAGACTGAAATGTGTTTAAAAAATAAAAACTTGACCAAAACTACTTGTTTTTGTCATATAAAGGAGACGACAACACATTGGGCCCTATTTTAACGATCTGAAACGCAAGTGTCAAAGCGCAAAGCGCAAGTAACTTTGTGGGCGGGTCTTGGCGCTATTGCTATTTTCCCGGCGGGGTAAATGACTCTTGCGCCAGGCGCAAATCTAAAATGGGTTGGTCTGAAGTAGCTTCATTACTCATAGGTGTGGTTTGGGCGTAATGTGAAATAAACCAATCAGAGCGTCATCTCACATTCCCTTTAAGAGCAGGCGCGTTTGTTCTAAAGCGGATTCCTATTATAACGGCAGATTTGCCAGGCGCGCGCCAGGAGCGGTTCACAGCCAAGGAGAGCAACGCTCTCGTCAGGGACGTTGGGGATGGAGAAACACACCCAAATTAACTTCGGTTAAAAAGGCGTATGATAATTTGGGTAAATGTGTAAGCTAGATGTATGCTTTTATAATAAATTGTCTATCTATCTATCTATCTATCTATCTATCTATCTATCTATCTATCTATCTATCTATCTATCTATCTATCTATCTATCTATCTATCTATCTATCTATCGTAATAATGATTTGCAAAAATGAAAACTGCTGCTTCTGTGTAGATGAGAGAATCAAAGTGCGCGTTGTGCACACGCTACATTTATTATGGCCAAGCATGCGCCCTTAAAATAGCATATGAATAACATGCGCAACGCGCCACTGACTTTAAACTATTTTTTCCTGGTTAGTAGCGCAATTGTTTTCTAAACCTGCAAAATAGCACGAAGGAACGTTTGCGCTGGAACACGCCTCCTTTTTTGTGCTGAACCGCCCAGGGAGCGCAAGTTCATTCCCTAGTTTATCGACGTGCTTCTGTGGAGGGAAAAACGCGCTTTGCGCGGTTGCAAAATAGGAATGATACATGCGTCGGTGTACAAAGTCAATTGCGCTGGGTTCAATATAGGGCCCATTGACTGTTTTTACGAGCTTCATGCTTACGGTTGCCAGATTTCAATCATTTAAACCCCCAGTCAGAGCTTTTCTGTTAAAAGAACACGTTTTTACCCGGTCTTTTCAATAGTATCTGGCAACCATGCGCGCGCACTCTCTCTAGACAGCTGATGAAGCGGGGATGATCTGAAAACACAGTGCATCTCATCGCCATGCCTCCAGGCTGCCTGCACAGTCCCTTCAGACGAAGAAATGGATGACATTCCTGGTCACACTAGTAGTGACGTCATTGTTGTCGCCGGCCAATACGATTGCAGTGATTATACTGAACTTCAGTCATTAGTCATGCTGAGGCGTTCCCCAAAGTGTCTCAGGACATAGTGTCTCGTTCCCTGTTCTCAGGGAACAAGAGTTACAGTCATAACCCGAGACATTTTTGAACGATTGTGCGCAGAGAGATGAATCCTTTCGTTCTCATGCGCTGTATCAGATGTTCTCTGCTTTCTGCAGGAACTATTAGATAAAGGTAGAGCCTTTTCAACAGTAAAAGTTCATCTCAGCTTGTCATTTGGGGCTGGATTCAGAAACAATAAGCTAGCACCCCTTAATACAGTATAACGATTTATGAGGGTGTGCGACGGTTACTTCCGGGTCACTGATTTACAGTGTCTTTCTTTAAAGTCAGCTTTACTGTTTGCTCTCACTACATCAAAGCGGGTGAGTGAATTACACGCTTTGTCTGTACATTCTCACTGTATGCGGTTTTCAGTGGGTGGATCGAAAGTTACACTGAAAACTAATCCAGAGTTTATTCCTAAAGTCAATGAGACATCAGAAGCACACCTTTTTCTACATCAGAAGAAGAGCGGTTAAACTATCTGTGCCCGCACATACGTGCAGAGGATGAGTTTGTTACGAAAAAGCAGTCTTCGTCTCTTGTGCTGACAATTATAAGGGGGGACCCATTTCGTTTTACCACTCTCTCACTGAATGGTAAACGCGATTGTAATGTGTTACAAAGACGCAAAAAATTACAATATTTATCAGGGCTTCGAGCTCACTCCAGGAATGGTTACCTCTTGGGCACTGTTCAGGGGTGTCTATTTAGGACATTTGGAGCTGGGCATCACCGCAAACATTTGAGAGATATTATAGACTGGATGTGACTGAGCCATCTCTGGCTCATTCAGTGCTTGGTGTGGGAGCGTTGTGTGATACATCATAGTACTCCACACGTGTCATTCACTCATATTTTTGTATTTCAGAAAAACACCTTGTTGCTTGCTCATTATAGGTTATTATATTTTAAATGCATGCATTATATTATAAATGAATTAAATTATATTATATGAAATATAATAATTATAATATATATATATATATATATATATATATATATATATATATATAAAATATATATTATAATATAATATAATTTAATGAAAATGATAAATGTGATAGATTACAGATAGCTTTTTCCAGGTATTATATTTACTTTTTAGATCTCTGGATCATCTGTAGAGGATTAATTGTGCTAACTGGAAGGCTAGTTCACAGAATATTGCAATAGTCAATAACATCAGTCCAGGGTGGAAACTTTATAGCGAAAACGTTTGAGCGAATGCATTCAGTAAACATGAGAATTAAATTTTATGAAACCTTTTGAACTTTTATGGAACCTTTAAAGGGGTTTTGAACTAAATTTGTTAGTTCAAATTTGGTTTCAAGACACTCTTGATACTCAGCAAACTTGTAATGTGAATAATAAGGTTTAATAATCATATAGATCCGATATTAGTGTTGTACTAGTGTATCTTGTTGAAAAATCACACAAAGGCTAATTATTTGCTGAAATAAACAGTTTTATTAAGAAAGGTACTTTTACATTAAACATTCATATTATATGACTTTAATGCTCCTTTCAAGTGTGAAAGATTCATTCTTCTTTGACCTGGGAAAGAAGGAAGAGTTAAACATTAGTCTTATTAACAAAAATTTTCTTCACTTTACATAATGAAGAGAATACAGATGTGCAAATGTCTTACAGGATATGTAACATCAGCAAAATAAAATTATTATAGTTCCACTACTACGTCTAAGAGGTAGTTCATATATTTGGATAAACAAGTTGAATACATAATCTACTTAGTCTAACCTTTCCAGCATCACGGCTCTTTACTTTGAGCTTGTTGACCTGAGACTCAGAAATGTCAGCACGCTCCTCAGCCTCCTCAAGCTCATGCTGCACCTTCCTCAACTTGGACAGGTGAACATTGCCTTGCTCCTCCTAAAGGTTTTTTTTTTTAAATATGGTTCACGTTTCACGTTTCATCAAATTAGCATTCCAATATAAATAATTACAGTGTCAAAATGTTCAATTCGATTTTACATACCGCCTCTTCAGACTGCCTCTTGTAGACTTTGACCTTCAGCTGCAGTTTGTCAACCAAATCCTGGAGTCTGGTGATGTTCTTCTTGTCCTCGTCAGTCTTCAAAAAAGACACATTTACAAAATTAAGCATTGATCCTTTACTAAAAATAGGCATTGTCAGTGCATACACTATTATACAGACTCTTTTGTCTGAACAAACTTGTGAGGAATATGGTCATACCTGATAAGAGAGCTCTTTCACTCTCCTCTCATATTTGCGGACACCTTTAATAGCATCAGCTCCACGTCTCTGCTCAGCTTCAACTTCAGCCTCAAGCTCACGGACCTAAAGAACATTTTTTTTTTTTCAAACAAATCATAATATAACATAGTTCACCTTGCCCATATCATAACTATAAAGAGGCTTACTCTGGACTCCAACTTCTGGAGTTGTTTCTTTCCTCCTTTCATGGCCAGATTCTCAGCCTCATCCAGACGGTGCTGCAGGTCCTTCACTGTGACCTCCAGATTCTTCTTCATCCTCTCAAGGTGAGAACTGGTGTCCTGCTCCTTCTTCAGCTCTTCTGCCATCATTGCAGCCTTTTGCATTAATACAGAAAGTCATTAGATCCACATTTTTTATGCAAAATGTATGTAAGCGTCTTATGGCAGCTACTGTTTCTCACATCAGTAATGGCCTTCTTGGCCTTCTCCTCTGCATTTCTGGCTTCCTGTACAGTGTCATCAACTTCACTTTGGACATGAACAAGGTCAGCCTCAAGCTTCTTTTTGGTGTTTATGAGACTTGTGTTCTACAAAATGGAAAGCAACAGTTTGAACATTTTGAATGATGCTCTCAATTTCCTTAATTTCAGGGAAACAATATGCCCTTACCTGAGAGTGCAGCAGCCCAACACGCTCACTGATATCCACCAGCTCTTGTTCAGCCACTTTGCGGCCTCTCTCTGTCTGCTCCAGAGCAGCTCTAAGCTCCTCAATCTCAGACTGCATCAGAGTGTTTCTGCGCTCCACCATGGCCACCTGCTCCTTCATGTCTTCCTGTCCTCTCTGGGCATCATCAAGGTGCAGTTGGGCATCCTGAACACAACAATAGCTTTAGAATGAGCTTTCGATGTGATTTCTGCTAGGCTGTCCTTACCATATGTTAGATTATTTTAAAAAAAAAATATGAATGCATCCCAAAGTCAAAAAGAAGAATTCCTATGCATACCTTGAGTTGTCCCTGAACGTTCCTGAGCTGTTTCTGGGCCTCAGCAGCCTGGCGATTGGAGTGGCTCAGCTGAATCTCCATCTCATTAAGGTCTCCCTCCATCTTCTTCTTGATTCTCAGGGCATCATTCCTGCTCCTGACTTCAGAGTCCAGAGTGCCCTGCATGGATTCAATGACTCTCTGGCTGTTCCTCTTGATCTGCTCCATCTCCTCATCCTTCTCTGCAATCTTCCTGTCAATCTCTCCCTTGATCTGGTTTAGCTCAAGCTGGACACGAAGAATCTTGGACTCCTCATGCTCCAGTGTACCCTATGAAAAATAAAACAACATTTAAATATAAGAATGAAAATACACAGTGTGTTGATGAATACAACAACACAGTATGATGGTTCTAGCAAGAATTCCATATTGATCTCCAGATACTCACTTCAGCCTCTTCCAGGGCCGTCTGAATCTCTGACTTCTCAGTCTCCACTGTCTTCTTGGCCTTTTCCAGCTCATGGATGCTCTTACCAGTCTCACCTAACTGCTCTGTCAGATCTGAAATTTCCTCTATAGAGAGAAAAACATATAATATGTATCATAATCCACATGCATTAATCATTTGTGCTTATTTTTTAATGTTCACTGAGAATTAGAACATGTAAAGGGATAGTTCACCCAAAAATGAAAATGTTATCATTAATTAATTACTCACCCTCGTGTCATTACAAACCCGTAAGATTTTCGTTCATCTTTGGAACGCAAATGAAGATCTTTTTGATGAAATTTGAAAGTTTTCTGTCCCTCCATAGACCGCTACATAATTGATTCTTTGACACTTCAAAAAGGTTATAAAGAGATCATAAAACTAATCCATATGAATTGAGCTCTCAGATTTAATCAAAAAGATCTTAATTTGTGTTCTGAAGATGAACAAAAGTCTCACGAGTTTGGAACAACATAAGGGTCAGTAATTAGTAAAATAATTTTCATTTTGGATGAACAATCCCTTTAATTTTTTTTTTTCGAATTTAACGGTTTCATTCTTACGCTGCAGATTCTTGTTCTCTCTCTTGAGGGTCTCCAGATGATCCAGACTCTCCTCATAGGAGTTCTTCATCTTGAACAGTTCAGTGCTGAGTGAACGAGCCTCTTTCTGGGCACCTTCCAGCTCGGCCTGACCTTCCTCATATTTCTGCTTCCATTCTGCCAGGACCTTTGGTGGAGATATTTTAGGATAGAGTTTGTTTAAAAAATGTTGAACAAAGCCAATTCCAGCAATACTTTACAAAGAGAATATAATATGACTACAACTGTTTACCTTGTCGAAGTTCTTCTGCTTCTTGTCAAGGTTGGCAGCCAAACCATTTGCTCTCTCCACATCAATCATGAGGTCCTCCACCTCACCCTGGAGTCTCTGTTTGGTCTTCTCCAGAGATGCACATTTGGAGTTTACGGCCTCAACTTGTTCCTCTGCCTCTTGGAGACGCTGAGCAAGCTTCTTCCTGTTAAGTAATACACATTATTTTTAATTCTAATCTATAAAATAGCTGTGAGAGTTAGGAATATTATACAGCGATATACATACTTGGACTCTTCAAGCTCCTCAGTGCGCTGGATGGCATCAGTTTCATATTTGGTTCTCCACTGAGCAACCTCACTGTTGGCCTTTGACATTCCCCGCTGCAGCTCAGCCTTTGCCTCCTGCTCTTCCTCAAACTGCTCACGGAGCAGGTCGCAGTCATGACGGGCAGATTGCACAGCATGGGCCAGTGCGTTCTTAGCCTAAGGGACAAAGTCGCATAATATTATTGTATTATTGTCTCTACAGTAAAGTAATTGACAAGTATGTGCATGAATTGATTATGCTGTATTACCTTAACCTCCTCTTCAATATGCCTCTTAAGCTCCTCGATTTGCTGAGTGGAAGCTTGTTTGCCTCTGGTGAGCTGAGAAACCAGAGCCTCCTTCTCCTCCAGCTGACGGCCAAACTCACCTGTATAGATTTAGATTCACTGTGTCAGACTTTTCTATGTCTCTATCAGTTTATTTAAAAACAAATGGATGTAAGATTGTATCAGTGTTACAGTCAGAAATTTACAGCTGAACAATCTTAATACACTATAATTTTTGATTAAGTATTGTTGATAATTATTGTTAATTATTGACATTAATTACTTTTGATATAATATGAATTTGTTCATGAGTTACCATTTTCAGTTTGAAATCTTGCACTTTGAGTACTGAGATCATTTAACTGACGAACGTTCTCATCATTCTTGGACTTAATTTCACTAAGTTGGTCCTCAAGTGTGCGGCACATCTTCTCAAGATTGCCCTGCAAATACAAAAGTCATTAGATATTTGAAAGAATTTCAAGACTTGTTGTATGTGACCCGTGCTGGCAAAATGAGTCACAATGAGCACATTTTAAAAAAATGAGTTATTGTTATTTACTTTTATTCTTATCAAAAAGCCTTCATGTATGAAGATGTATGAATAGTTGGAATCAGACAAAAAAGGACTGTGCTACACCTATTTGAAGTCAATAGAGTCAGCAAAGTATATTTTGAGAAAAATCTAGTTAAAGTTTTCTGAAGGATCCAAAACAAAATCACCCAGCAACCATACCTTAAAATCCATGGTAATACCACCAAATGTGGCACACACCAAATCAAAACCAAATGTCTATAGGTATCTTTCCATGATACCACAATTGTTTGATTAACATTAATGAGACAGCAGCCTGTATATTGAGACCTACTTTAGTGCACGTATCTAATATAATGTTACATAGCAGATGTTTTTCCCCTACAGTTAACCAAACGTTCACTTAAGGCATAACAGATAAGGTTTACGTGAGTATTCGCCAAGACAGATATTTTGAAATACTGCAATTCTGTGGACATGTGTATATTGGGATTGCGTGCTGTCTGAGAGGCGTCTTTGTGCTTTGTGTTGATCTGTCAGTCAGTGCAAGTAAGATCATTTTGTTTATATCAGCATGAGTTTAAAAATCATATTTCATTGGTTCAGACTTAAGCCATCGAGAATTCGCTATGAATATTAAAACTTGTGCTGAGGGGAAGCACCAGTCGTTGAGAAGAGAGTAAAGAAAATTTTGTCATGGATTATTAGAACAAAGGAAAGATTTAGGAAGGTACACCTCTCAGAAAAAGTAAAAATAAAGATCATTTTAGATGTTTAATTGCTATTTGGAGCATTGGGATCGCTAGAAGAGGGCTTAATGAACCAATTTTTGTGAATGAAAATGAAATTCGAACAAAATTTACATTTTCCTGTAGCTCGTAATTAGAACATGCGTATTCCGACACATTTTGCCAGCATGGGTCACATATATTCTTTAGAATATTTCCCAACCTTTGCTTTGGCAACAGCTTCCATGTTGCTGGAAAGATCATCAATCTCCATTTTGAATTCGCTCTTCTCTTTCTCAAGCTTCTGCTTGACACGCTGCAGGTTGTCGATTTGCTCTCCCAGCTCGGCCACACTGTCTGCCTGCTTCTTGCGGAGGGCACCAGCAGTAGCTTCATGCTGGAGGGTGGACTCTTCAAGATCACGACGCAGCTTCTGGAATTCAGCTTCACGCTTCTTATTCATCTCGATCTGAGCAGCAGTGGCTCCTCCAGCCTCCTCAAGCCTCTCACTGATCTCCTCAAGTTCCCTGGAGAGATCAGCTCTCTGCTTCTCAATCTTGGCACGAGCAGCGCGCTCAGCCTCGATCTCTTCCTCCAGTTCCTCAATGCGGGCCTATGGTGGTAAGTAGTTCATTCGATTTTTGGTTATCTGTATTTGATCATAATGATGTAATGTTTGAAAAAAATCTCAAAATACCTGAAGCTCCTTGATTTTCTTCTGGAGTTGAGCACCTAGAGATTGTTCATCTTCAATCTTGCTGAGCAGCTGGCTTGTTTCAAAGTCTTTCCTGTTCAACAATAAGTACTTGTAAAAAAAAAAAAACATAACACAACAATAAAAATTTTCAATGTTTTCAAAGATTTCCTGCTTTAATTACTTTTTAATTTTTTCATCAGATTGCTGCTTGTCATTCTCCAGGTCCATGACAGACTCTTGGGATAATTTCAGGTCTCCTTCAAGCTTTCTCTTGGTTCTCTCCAGGTCCATGCGGAGCTTCTTCTCTTGTTCAAGGGAACCCTCAAGCTACAGGACAATGATATATAAAATATGTTCACAGCAGAAAACAGTTGATTTGATGAATTAATATAATTAATTTACATAATCAACTTACATCATCAACTTGCTGCTCAAGCTTTGTCTTGGCTTTGGTCAGGGTGTTGACTTTGTCCTCCTCGGCCTGAAGATCATCCAGTGTCTGCTGATGTGACTCTTGGAGGGCTTTCTTCTCCTTCGTAAGCTTGGCAATGCTCTCATCCTGAGCTGCCATTTCCTCAGTCAAGTTCTTGACCTGTAGGATTTTTTGTTCCAAGTAAACTTAAATATTACAATTCATATTCTAAATCAATATATAAAATAGAGATTAAATCTAATCTTAAACCAACTCAATCTCTAACCTTATTCTCAGTGGCATGTTTCTCCTTCTCCACTTTAGCCAAGGTGAGCTCCAGGTCATCAATGTCTTTCTTCAGCTCAGAGCACTCATCCTCCAGTTTCCTCTTCTTGGCCGTCAGTTCAGCATTGATTTCTTCCTCATCCTCCAGTCTCTCAGTTGTCTCCTTGAGTTTAGCTTCAAGTTGGATTTTGCTTTTAATCAGACCCTCACACCTCTCCTCAGCATCTGAGAGACCCTCAGATTCCTGTTAGTAAAATAGATTGCTATTTCATTGGAAACAACCTTGCTCATTTTTAATGTAGCCAAAATTCAGTTAATCATAAAATATACTCACAGATGCTACTTGCAGCTGCAGATCATTTTTCTCTTGCAACAGTGATACCATCTTCTCTTCAAGCTCCTTCTTTTTGGCTTCAGCCTTAACCAAAGCCTCTTTGCATTTTGTATAGTCCTCTTTCATGTTTGCCAGCTCCTTCTCAGTTTCGGCACTCTGAAGCAGAGGCTTAATCTTGTAGTAAACCTTCATCCATGGCCAGTGTTTGACATTCATGAATGAACGGATGTTGTATTGGATGGTGTAAATCGACTCCCTGTGAATAATTCATCATTAAATGGCATAATCATTATTAAGTTTGCAGTTATCATTGATGTCATATTTACTCATGACAATAATCACCTCCTCTCTGTCATTTTCACATACTCCCTCCTCATCACGTAGCCACGACAGAGAGCCTGAGTCATTGTGACCAGAGCAGCCAGTTTCTCATCACGCATCTCCTCAAGAACACCCAGAAGACCAGCTTTGAAGAACACCTGAATTTATGTAAAACAGTAAATCAAAATATATTGATTTAAACTGTATAAGCTAAATGACCATGATCACTGAATCTTTGAAATTTGTAAAGAACCTTTGTATGTCCAAATCTGTAGTCGTCATGATTAATGTCGATGGATCCCAGGAGTTTCTCACAGGCCTTCTTGTTATCCATAAACTGTCCTTCTGGGATAACAGCGGCATTCAGCACCTTGTATCTGTGGAAAATTTATCAAAATACTTCATATCTTTTAATTAGGAGCCTCCTAGGAAATGTTGTTTTCATGTGGTCCCATTTACCTCTGCTTAAAGTCACCATATTGGATTCTGCTGGGGAAGCCCTTTGTGCAGATTCTGATACCCTCCAGAACACCGTTACACCTCAGCTGGTGGATAACCAGAAAGTTCTGCATGAGACCTAAAACGAACAGTTTACACCATGAACTTGGTAAATTAACTTCATCATATATATTGAGAACCAAAATATCTGTACGTTTTTTTTTTTTTTTATATATATATACTTTACCTGGAGTCTTGGACTCATTGGGAATCAGGCAACGCACAAAGTGAGGGTGAGTGGCCCTCAAGTTGGTCATGAGTTTGCCCAAGTTCTCCTGTGGAGAATAGAAAAAGTTTGGCATGCTTTGTATTTCTTTATTTTCTTTTTTTTTTTCTAAAATAATGCAATATTGCTGTTATGTCATCTCTATACATACCCTGAACTGGGAGGACACAGTCTGCATGGAGCCACCCTTCTTCTTGCCTCCCTTTTTAGTATTATCTATTGAGATAAAAATACAAAGGAACATGTATAAATGCAAAAACAAGAAAGTTAGTTCAAAACTGAATCCAAGTTTTGTTAAATAGATTTTTTCTTTACCCTCAACAACAGGTGGGTAGAGAGTAGCCAGCAGTTTGACAGAAGACTTCTGGTACAGCAGCAGAACAGAATCATTCAGTGGATCCTTGTTCTTGTCCAGCCAGCCAGTGACATTGTAGTCCACAGTTCCAGCGTAGTGAACCAGGGAGAAGTGGGCTTCAGCCTTGCCTTTGGCAGGCTTTGGTTTCTCGAAAGCTTTGTTCTTGCCAAGATGCTGATCATATAGCTTGTTCTTGAATGAAGTGTCTGAAGCCTTGGGGAACATGCACTCCTCTTCAAGGATGGAGAAGATACCCATGGGCTGTTTATAAAAGAATGTTGTTTATTGTCAAAAATTGGAGATTTTGAGAATAGGATAAATGGAAATTAATAAATTCATAAACCATTGATAACCTTCTCAATGAGCTCAATGCAAGAAGCCAAGTCCATGCCGAAGTCAATGAAATCCCAAACAATGCCCTCCTTCTTGTACTCCTCTTGCTCCAGCACAAACATGGTGTGGTTGAAAAACTGTTGCAGTTTCTCATTGGTGAAGTTGATACACAGCTGCTCCATGCTGTTGTACTGGAGGACAAAAAATGACAGAAACATTTACTACCTTCTGAATATCATTCATTTTGACATAAAAAGAGATAAAAGAATCATTCTTACATCAAAGATCTCAAAGCCAGCAATATCCAGCACGCCAATGTAGAAATTTCTTTGTTGTTTTGTGTCCAACATCTGGTTGATACGAATGACCATCCACAAGAACATCCTCTCATAGATAGATTTGGCCAAGGCGCTAACAGAGTTGTACACCTGTAAGTAGAATAGAGTGGATATTTCATTCTGCTTCTGCAATAATTAGCCAGAATTTGAGGTTAAACACATGGCATGCTGGAAATGTTACTATACCTGTTGCACGGTCTGACCTTTGGTCACATACTCATTTCCGACCTTGACTCTGGGGTAGCACAAACCCTTCAGCATTTCAGCAGAGTTCAAACCCAGAAGATAGGCGATTTTGTCAGCCTCTGTTAAATACATTTTAAAATAAATTATCTTTGCTCTAAAGTCTTTTGTGTAAAATTATAATAAATCAGGCACTAGGTACTTTCCCTTTTATTTTTAGATTTATTGATTTGCACGCAACTTCTAGTTTATATTTACACTAAACATTTTATACACAGTTTCTGTTATCAGCAAAGTCAGTGCAATGGTTACTATTTTAAAGCCCAGGATAACACAAGTCTCACCCTCATTGCCATCAGGCTCAGCCTGCTCCTCACGCTGCTTCTGCTTGAACTTCATGTTACCATGATGAATTACTGCTCCAGTGAACTTGTAGATGCCCATTTTCTCCTCATTTGTGAAACCAAGAATGTCAATAGCTTCCTGTAAATTACAGAGAATAATAAAATATATGATTTGCCATATTTAAATAGAATATGTCAATATTCAAATAGCAATGACTCACATCAGTAGCATCCAGCTCAGCTTTATCATCAATGCTGGCCACTGTGATCTGACCTTGACTGCACATGGGGAAGTCATAGGGGTTGGTGGTGATGAGACACATTTCTGTAAAATACACAGCATTAATGAAAGAGCATCTTACAATATTATCTGAAACATTGAATGAATGAAATACTGTATGTGCACCTACCAACAATCTCAGGCTTATGGTTGGTCATCATCTGGAAGAAGATGTGGTAGCCTCTCTCATCTGGAAGCTGGAATGACACTCTAGACTTCTCCAGCAGATCTGTTGAGAGAATGTACTTGAGTCACAATCATCTGAAGAGTGACAGACAAAGACAACTGTTCAGGATGGATCAATGAAATCATGTCCACCTACATGTCTCAATGTCAGCACTAGCCAGTTTTCCAGTGGTGCCGAAGTGAATTCTGATGAATTTACCCTGTTTAAACCATAAATATAAATAATAAATAATAAACATAAATAATAATTATTATAATCTCTTTATAGAAAACTGTGTTCAGTAAAATTTAACACAACTGACCATCTGTACTGTAAATAAACAGTGGGTGGTTAACTTACAAAACGAGAGGAGTTGTCATTTCTCACAGTCTTGGCATTACCATAAGACTCAAGCAGAGGGTTGGCAGCAATGATCTGGTCCTCAAGAGAGCCCTGTGATGTTTGAAGGGTTTTCATTTATTTTCAATTGTTTTTCTATTTCATGACTAAACACAATTTATAGGCATTTCACAAATTCACATATCGTATAGTTTGTGAGATGAGTGTAAATCATCATCTTTTAAAATAATATATATGACATAGTTTTGTATCTCGTACCTTTATTTTACTGGCCTCTTTCTTGACACCTGACACTGCAACTGTGGCAAAGTACTGGATGACACGTTTGGTGTTCACAGTCTTTCCAGCACCAGATTCTCCACTGGTTTGTAAGAGATTAGAAGACAGAAGATTGAAAGACATTTAGACTTTTCAATGTATATTCAATCTTTGTTCAGTCTTAAATTCTATTTTGTAAATATCTCCATAAATTTTCCATCTATGTTATACTTTTCTTTTTTGTCATGGTCTGAAATTAAATTAAAATACTTACGTAATCAGGACAGACTGGTTTTCTCTATCTGTTGATTGAAATTTGTAAAATATCTGGTAAATATTTATTATATTAACATCAACATCTAATTCATCTTATTGAATTCTATAACATACAATTCCATAATATCTTACCACACTGCATGAACTGATATGCGTTGTCAGAGACAGAGAAGATGTGGGGTGGGGCCTCCATACGCTTTTTGCCTCTGTAGGCAGACACCACTTCTGCATCATACACTGGGAGCCACTTGTAGGGGTTCACAGTTGCGCAGAAGAGTCCAGAGTAGGTCTGAAATGAGCAGAGACGTGGTCAGATTGCAACAACACAGAAAAAATGAACTTAAATGCTTTATATGTCAGAACTTACGTAGATCATCCATGCAGCATAACGCTCTTTGAGGTTATACAGCACAGAGGCTTCATTGAGATGGGTCATCATGGCCATGTCCTCAATCTTGTCATACTTGGGAGGATTCATTGGGTAGACATCTGCTTCCTTAGCAACTCTCTCCTATAAATTTGATAAATTAGATATTAGATATAAAAGAAAACAATGTAATGAGTAATTTAATGAGTATCTACATGAAATGGAAATTCAAATTTACCTCCTGAGTGTCAAGCAAAACAACTGTGACTTTGTCACCGTCTCTGCTCTTGATTGTTCCCTTGAGGTACAACTCTTTGACATCAGCCACATAGCAGGCAGCCTTGGCATCAAACGGTTTGGCCTGAGCCTCCATTCTCTCCCTCTCAGGCTTACGAAGGTAAATGGCAGCTTTGCCATAAGCGGCCATCTCCGCGTCTGTACTCATGGTGGCGGCTTACTAAAGAGAGACTTATCCATTACAAATTTCATAAATATTCAACAAAGGCAAGACACAAAGTATAAACACATGAATTGTGTTAGGAGAGAGGCATATTTCTAAGTGTAGGCTTACACATGAATACAGACACATAAAACAATACTAGATAAACATTTAGATAGAAAGCAAGAAGCGTAAGGGGCCCATTAATGGCAAAAATGTCGATTGAATATGTCTTTCTGGTGATGAAATTGAAATGCTGGTGTTAGGGGATGGCACATACAGTACAATATGAATTGTGGCATATATGAAGTTTCAGGACAATACAGAGATTTTCACTGCCGACTATGAGTCTCACTTGTGGTCTCTCTGCCTGAGTGCATCCTCCTGCTACGAGTATGTATGAAACAGACAAATATTTCCTGACAAATATTAAGAAATTTCTGTGACAGATTTGGTTTCATTATATTAACTTTTCTAATGATTTATATTTATGCAAATCTCATGATGGATTATGATAGCAACACTGCATCCCAAGTTTGAATATAACCAGACAATCAGTTCTGTAGTTTGAACCAATTTCATGTTTTGCTCTATTATAGCATCATCAATTGACCCTTTCCCGCTTCTTTTTCTGTTTCCTCAGACTGAGTCTGCACAGAAATGTGTCAAATGTCCTCTGCATTTGGGCCAAATTTATATAATTTTCCCACAAGAGGTTCTATGGGCTCTCATAGACTCAAAAGTGGAAGAAAAACAGAATACAATACAACACAATAAAAGCGAATACAATAGGTGGTATATTTGGCACAAAAATGAAGGGTCAATGGGACCCCTTCCTTAAATTCATCTTACTAATACATTTTAAACACATTTCTTTGTAAATAAATTACAGGTTTTTAAAAACAGCATGCTTCACCAGTTTTCATCTATAATACAGACTATAACAACTGTTTTCCTCTACCCTAATCCACACACTGAATCATAAACTCACTTGTCTTTTGTCCTTGAGACCAGATGAAATGTTCACTACCCTTGGATTAAAAAAAAAAATATTAAAATGTATTAATATAAATAAAAACACAATTACTTTGAGTACAGACGCATAAGTGATGATGTTAAATTCCTTTCAGTCACAGTCAGCACAGGCTCTTACCACTTGATGGAACTTCTGAGGTCTTCTCTGCATCTCTTCTGGTCTACCCTCTTGGCTTTTATAGAAGTTGATCATGCACACTAAGCAGAATCTATACATGGGCAACCTCATATATTTTGATATATGATGCGCTTTCTTGAAACTTTTATTGCTTCAAAATATATAGGTCACAGCTTCCATCTCAAAGTGCATGTGTATTAAAATTATTTATTTTTAGACTATTAATATCTTACTTTGACATATGACACACACTGGAGTAAATAAATCCTTTTTTGGGATGAGGGGTACATTCAGCCACCCCTACCCCTCCCCCTTTTTTGAATCGGAAAACATTTCACCTTTTCACCCATGGAAGTTCTTGTTGAAGGCTAATATGGCAGCAATTGGGACACAATAAACAATAAAATATGTTACAGATCTGACAAGATATATTGTTCAAGAATATAGAAAACCACTGTTAAATATGTCTAATAAACTGAAAACACACAACAAGTGTCAGTTTTTCTTTGTAGAAGAAAGCCAGTAGTGATAAAATGGCACATTCCCATCCTGCAAAAATCCCTTTGTTATAATTTCTGCAAATATTCAAAGATTGTAGACATTTCTTGGTCTTCAACAGCTACAGTCTAAGCCTCAGCCACATGGAGACTAAAATGATTCAAAACCACATGTTCACCCTTGAGTGGTCAAAGCCAGCAAACAATGCTAATTACAATGCTGTAAACTGAATATCTCGTCTGCCTTCTCTCATATCTCTCGTTGTACGTCACTAGATGTTCAGTTTTTATACAATTTTTGTAAATACAGTTGTCACTACCTTAAATTACTAAACTGTGTGTGTACAGAACAGGATTAAGCACTAAAAGGTGAACTGACAGCTAAATTTAGCTGCAGTATGTACGTGGCCTTAATGCTTCCTTCTAGAGGTATAAAGCTATAGGCTATCCACCAAACTCGGCTCAGACCTTCAGACTGTTCTGGGGTGCGTTTCCCGAAAGCATCGTTGGCCAACTATGGTCGCAAGTTCATCGCAATGTCAATTGAACTCTATTGGTAACGACGGAACTTGCGACCATAGTTGGCCAACGATGCTTTCGGGAAACGCACCCCTGACTTGGGTTGCTATATCTTTTCTAACCAATTGGACTTTCGGTTTTCCTAAAATGAAGTATTTTCTTAATAACAACAAGTGGAAATTAAAAAAGTGATGGTCAGCAAACCAGAAAGTGCATCATATTCAGTTTATTAACTTTCCATGAATTATTACTCAAATTTTCAGTAAATGCATGAAGAGGTATGCCTAAGCTAAATATTGTTTTGACTGTGGCATCATAAAATGCTTAATATGACTCATACCATATGAAGGCTACAGTAGCCTAGCTAAAGTGAACAATAATGCTAACTAACGTTGCCATCTCACTGCAAAACTCAAAAATCGCGAAGCAAAGAGGACACGGAGACCGACAGACTAGACAGAGCAGGTTACTTATGATAGAAAAAAAAATCTAAGTCTATCCAGAGACAATTTATATGAGACATGCCACTTCCTCAATCCTCAATACAACTATATAAGGAAAACCCGTAACGGCAAAGATGGCGGCTGTATGCACATGTCCCGCCCCTCCCGCTGGAAAGCCAATCATCTGCTTTTAACAGTCAGCAGCTGACCACTAAGGAGCGAATGTAGAGTGACGTGACATAACTGCCATATTCAACCTGTGCTTTCGTGCTGTGGCTGGCGCTGAGCCAAAGACGGACGCGCTCAGCGCTTGTCATCTCTATCACAACTGTTCAGTGTTTTAACCACATAATGTTTATTTTAGGTTTCAGACATTTAAATACATGTAATTGTTTAAGTGCTGGCACAACACCGGCATTCTGGATAGAGACGTAAATTAAGTTGGTGTCGTGAACGTGAACCCTTGCGCATGCGTAGTAAAAGTATAACCTGTGGGGAAAAAAGCGTTTTAAACCTTATTTTGTGGCAAAGTCATCAAACTTTTTCAGCGATTTTTATCATATTTTACTGCTGTTTCTATACATGCAGTTTTTATGTCACGGTGACCAGTGCAAAGTGCAGTTCTGACTCTCTGCCCATTCATTTAGATAGGAGCCTGGTCTTGTTAGTCCGAAATAGCTGCCCGGAGGCGTTGCCAAGATGGCGGCCGAGTGGCACGACTTGCCTAAAAGGACTTTGGTCTATCTCAGCTCTCAGACTCTGTCAATTTTATTACGAAATTCAAACAATAAATACCGTTTTGGCGCTTGTAACGTTAAATGTGACGTGACAGATCCCTAGCGGCACGTGAACCGATCATCTCTAGCTACTAAATAAACAAATAAACAATGTTGAAAGATACAGTAGCCTACAACTTACCGAAATGTATATTCCTCATACATAATATCGATCAATCAGTGTTTTTCAACCACGGAAGGGATCAATAATACAGCTGGAGAACAATTATGTCACAACATTTACTTCAGGAAAGCCATTTAATGACCATAATATAGGCTAGCTATATATATATATACCTTAGTTGGCTAGAAAAAAATAACTACTGAGAGTATTTAGCTAAATATGTGTATTCTACTATATTACATAGGCCTATTTATTATATTTTTACTTAGCCTATATCATTAAATAAAGTTGTTAATGTTATTATAATAAAAAACGCATTATATTTAATTTTAACTAGATGTACCGCATCGCGGTACAAAATATGACCGCCGCTCAGGCCTGCACTGGCTTTCCACAAAAATAAATGACGTGGAGTAATTTGGCTGTATTGCGTGTTTATGTATATACCTAAAAAAAGTAATAGTAAGTACATGTCTGTCTGTGTGTGTGTGTGTGTGTGTGTGTGTGTGTGTGTGTGTGTGTGTGTGTGTGTGTGTGTATGTGTGTGTGTTTGTGTATGTGTGTGTCTGTGTGTGTGTGTGTGTGTGTGTCTGTGCGTGTATGTATGTGTGCGTACATGTGTGCGCGTGTGTGTTTGTGTGTGTGTGTCTGTGCATGTGGATTTGTATGTGTGTGTATGGGTGTGTCTCTGTGCGTGTGGATGTCAGTGTTTGTGCATGCTTGCGTTTGTTTGTATTCCTGCATGTGTGTGTGTGACAGTATCATCCTAAACCAGCAACCCTTCGCTCAACAGCACCATCTACAGGCCGATGAGTGTACAGTCACTAAATGTGCACATAAATGAATTTATTTTATACCCCCCCATGGATGAAATTCTACAAAACCTAGCAGAGGATACCCCCAGAGGATGTCAAGTTAATCATACACATGAAATATGGTGCAGTTCTGAACATCTCCACTGAAGATAGGGGCGATTAAAACAGAATAATATTGCATTTTCATTTTTTATGGGAGGGGCGTAAATCACAAATGAGTGATTATGGGCTAGGTTGATGTGGGCCCTTAAGAGCAACATACCATAAAAATGTCTTTATCCTCGGTGCCACGGTTCAGGTAGTTATTTAGGAAAAACTGCATTTTTTTGGGTTTGGGGGGGCCCAGCGCGGGGGGGGGGGGGGGGGGGGAGTGGCCCCCGGGGACCAAACGAAATTTTTCCGTAGAAGTCTAGTGGGGCTACATGCCCACCAAATTTCATGTTCCCCGGTGTTTCGGTGTCCCTGGTATCGTTGACGAAAAATTTACGGGGGCCCCAGCGCAGGGGGGGGGGGAGTGGCCCCCGGGGACCAAACGAATTTTTTCCGTAAAAGTCTAGTAGACCAACATACCATAAAAATTTCTTCATCCTCGGTGCCATGGTTCAGGTAGTTATTTAGGAAAAACTGATTTTTTTTGGGTTTGGGGGGGGCCCAGCGCGGGGGGGGAGTGGCCCCCGGGGACCAAACGAAATTTTTCCGTAGAAGTGTAGTGGGGATACATGCCCACCAAATTTCATGTTCCCCGGTGCTTCGGTGTCCCTGGTATCGTTGACGAAAAATTTACGGGGGCCCCAGCGCGGGGGGGGGGGGGGGAAGTGGCCCCCGGGGACCAAACAAAATTTTTCCGTAAAAGTCTTGTAGACCAACATACCATAAAAATGTCTTCATCCTCGGTGCCACGGTTCAGGTAGTTATTTAGGAAAAACTGCATTTTTTGGGGTTTGGGGGGGCCCAGCGCGGGGGGGGGGGAGTGGCCCCCGGGGACCAAACGGAATTTTTCCTTAGAAGTCTAGTGGGGCTACATGCCCACCAAATTTCATGTTCCCCGGTGCTTCGGTGTCCCTGGTATCGTTGACGAAAAATTTACGGGGGCCCCAGCGCGGGGGGGGGGGGAAGTGGCCCCCGGGGACCAAACAAAATTTTTCCGTAAAAGTCTTGTAGACCAACATACCATAAAAATGTCTTCATCCTCGGTGCCACGGTTCAGGTAGTTATTTAGGAAAAACTGAATTTTTTTGGGTTTGGGGGGGCCCAGCGCGGGGGGGGAGTGGCCCCCGGGGACCAAACGAAATTTTTCCTTAGAAGTCTAGTGGGGCTACATGCCCACCAAATTTCATGTTCCCCGGTGCTTCGGTGTCCCTGGTATCGTTGACGAAAAATTTACGGGGGCCCCAGCGCGGGGGGGGGGGGGGGAGTGGCCCCCGGGGACCAAACAAGATTTTTTCGTAAAAGTCTAGTAGACCAACATACCATAAAAATTTCTTTATCCTCGGTGCCACGGTTCAGGTAGTTATTTAGGAAAAACTGCATTTTTTTGGGTTTGGGGGGGCCCAGCGCGGGGGGGGGGGGGGGGGGGGGGGAGTGGCCCCCGGGGACCAAACAAAATTTTTCCTTAGAAGTCTAGTGGGGCTACATGCCCACCAAATTTCATGTTCCCCGGTGCTTCGGTGTCCCTGGTATCGTTGACGAAAAACTCAGTAAGGTCACGAAAAAAAAAGAAAAAAAAACTTTGACAATCCCTATATGGCCGCTTTCGCTAGCTATGCTAGCGGCGGTCATAATTATTTTTAACCTTGAATAATACTAGCTGATAGGGCTCTCTGTATGACTACAGCATTAGGTGAGTTCTTTTTTTTTTTTCTTGAGAAAAATTAACGCCTATCTTGTACAGCCTACCTAATATTTATCCAAATGAGTCGATATTAAATCAAATCACAAGAATTGAATTGAATTGAAATTGTGAAATTTGTGTCAAGCAATAATAATAAAAACTGAGCTTTCCAGAAATTGTACCAGGTAAACATTGTAACATGTTGTCACTAAACATAATAAAATTCATTTTAGATACTACAATGTTTTGACGATCAACACTTATTGTGATGCAAGATTTATCTTTTTTTTTTTTTTTTTTTTTTTTTACATAAAAAAAATAACACTCATAACACTCTATACCAACAGATACCTTCCCCTGATCCTGCTGGAAAGATTACCTCATGCAAGTATACTCAGAGTCATTCCCCTTAGCCTGACCTTTCAGTTAACCAAGCTGTAATTTCAGCCTCCTCAATATGCTTTTCCACATCTTAAGATTTATATCTGGTATTTATATCTTTTTAGTTATTTTCTATTAGGACTTTCTTAAATGGAAACATGAGTTTAGATGCTGGAAAATCCCATTTCTATTCCAGCCAGTGAAACACACATGGTCCTTTTGGACTGCTTTAACCCATAGTATTCCCTTTAACCTAATAAAAAATGTATGTGTTCTGCTTTAATGTGTTATCAGCTGTTTCCCACGTACAGTATGTGTGCCACATATACTGTAGGTTATTTATTTTTACACCCCCAGGTTTCATCATTTAACCTGAAGTTTAATGTTGAGTAACTGTGTATACGGAAAGTATTTATGAGCAAATACAAGGGATGGTAGTAGTTTTGTTGACTTTCTCTTTGGCGGTTCTCTTGAGTGTAAAAAGTATTTTTTATTATTTATTTTTAATAAGTATTGTTGTTGTTTGTTTGTTTTGTTTGTTTTTTATCTGTCCTGTCTTGCGTGGCTTTTGGACATGAGGCAAATAAACTGAATTGAATTGAATATTGTCTTTCATGTGTGTCTAGGTCATGGGCTGATAATCATCCCTTTTAAGGTGGAGACAGAAGCTGCGTTTACATGGACCCTAATAATCCGATTGTATTTAAACTAGTCCAAATCCTTCACTGTGGTGCACTTGCGTTTCTCTCTAAAAGCCCAAACTTAACATCCGAATTAGGCAAATAAGTGTGTGTTGTAAAATGTAGTCTAATCTTACTAAACTGCGGTATATGTTTGATATTAAACAGTGTTATTAAAAGCACATTAAAAAGCGCATTAAAAACACATTAAAAAGTGCATTTCAGTGTGCGCGTTTTCGCATAAACATGCATACACAAAAATGTATTTCAGGAGAATATTCAAGGAAACTCAAGTGATTATGTCTTAAGTTATCTTTCACAGCTGAAAAAGAAAACATGACAAATCCATTTTGATTAATTTGAGTAAAAATGTGTTTTTCATATTGAAACTGTTAAAAATACACAAAGTAATTTGATCCACATATGACAGCCTCTGAACTTGGTCAATATAAAAATAAATGTGGAAAAAAAATATAATTATACATAAATAAGGAAATAAAAGTATAAATAGTCTTTTTTTTTTTTTACATTTCTTCGCATATTTATTTATGTATTTATTTATTTATTTATTTATTTATTATTAAGTCTGGTTTGGCATTCCAAACTTATTATCACATTTATTTATCTATTTATCTATTTATCTATTTATCTATTTATTTATTTATCTATTTATTTATTTATTTATTTATTTATTTATTTATTCATTCATTTATTCATTTTTAATTTCTGCAGGTTTGGTCCTCCATAAAAAAAAAAAAGCTTTAGTAGACTTGTTATTCATATCAAAGTCCGTTCAATTGTGTATAAAATCTTTGTTAATACATAGTATCCCTCAGTAAATCAATCTCTAAAATGGCAGGACATTTTGAAACACTGTCTGGAAGCTGAAAACTCTTCTCTTAAAAAATATCCTTGGTTTTATTATAGTAAAATTGTAGTAACCACGTTTTTGGCGGATTTATTACCATTTTAATAACCACAGTTTTATTATAGGCCTTCCATGTTTTTGTTGTGTTTTTTTCTTTGTAGTTAAACCATGGTTAATTTTCGTAAGGGTTAACGTGGCTAACTCTATCAAGACCGTTAAAGGTACAATATGTAAGATTTTTGTAATAAAATATCCGAAAATCACTTGCACAGTGTAATTTATTTCCTGCAGTTGTGTACTCACAATATCCCAAAAGTTCCCAAAGATTTTTAATTTCAGAGAAATTCCAATTTTAAATAATGGCTGTCCCTGGTCACTTGTCGCCTGTCAATGACGTAATATCCGCGTTATCCCTGGTTTCCGCTTGTACTGCCATAGTAACTATGGCAACAGACGTGGACAACTGCATAACGTCTAGCGACACGCTCACGCTGTTGTTGTTTAATTCCAACATTATGGATCATGGCTAGCAGACTTTGGGACAAAAGGAAAAATAAAACGAGGATCAGTATTGGCATGGCGTTTTCGAGATTACTTACTTCGACTTCACAGAGAAGACGCTCTTGCATGTACTTTATTAGACAGGTGAAATGTCCTTATTCCTAGTGATGTCAATTTCAAAACAAAAAGCTTTGAAGCCTTTACAAATCTTTTGTTCCTAACCAATGGTTCAGAGCGTGTATCAAACTGCCAGAGTCACGTGATTTCAGTAAACGAGGCTTCATTACGTCATAACTGTTATGAAACACTTGATGATCTCTGTCAACCCATAAATCATGAGGAGTCACTGAGAACCAATGAACAAGTGTCTGTGGGTTTTACCTTTGTAGAAGTTTTTGTCATGATCCTGGCTCTTTCCTTATCTTTTTCTTTCCTTTGTCTCCCTCTGCTGGTTGTTTTACGCCTTACCACCTCTTTTCTCACACTCTTACGCACACACCCATTAACGCTTCACCTCATCACCATCAGCTGGTTCTCATTCACATCCCATCATCACACCTGTTCTCTATCTTTCTCTTTTGTCTACGCTATATCTAGCTCTCTCTTTTGTGTCTGTTTTGTCGGATTATTGTTTGACTGTGATGCATGCCGGCTGTAACTTCTCTGAAGTAGTATCTTGTCTTATCCTGTCCTGTATGGTCCTGCTGATTAATGTGCTACAGTTATCTACTGCTGTGATTTACCTCTTCTGTGCTGTATCCAGTATTCTCCGTGGAGAGTAGCAGAGGGTTCCACTGCTCACCTGCTTCCCAGTCCTCACTGCTCAAGAGTCGTCCAGATCTATGGCTATCTCTTCAGTTTCTATATATATTGAGAAAGCAGCGAAAGATACCTTGGTTGTTTGTTTGAGAAGTGACTTTCTGTTTATCAGCCTGAACGGCGTTGTCTAATTTCTATTAAAAGACTGTACCTGCTTTTCGTCTCTGGACCTTTCTGTTTTCTGACAGAATAATCCGACCACTAAATGGAGCAGGCTGGTGAACACCCCATCCAGGCCGCTGTGGAGATGCAGGGCGCTTTGCTGGGTCGCCACGATGAAGAACTCTCCGCCGCCCGCCGTGTTGTGGACTCGTTGTCCGCTCAAGTGGCCGATCTTTCTCAGCAGCTCCACTTGCTTCGCATGGACGCCTCCCAGCCTGTCTCACCGGATACACCTGAGCCGCGAGTTAACAACCCCCCATGTTACTCTGGAGAACCGACGGAATGCCTGCCTTTCCTGACCCAATGTGAGGTCGTTTTCTCGCTCCAGCCATCTATCTACACAAGAGAGCGTTCCCGTATAAAGATGGTAAGTCCCGCCCATCCGTAAAACCCAGACCTCTAGGTTGAAAAATCGTCAATGCAAGTGAATGGGAGAAAATAATTATTTTCTGGTCCCGTTTGAATTGTGCCATGAATGTGAACATATGTTGTCTGTGAATTTTTTTAGATAACTTTTCATGTTACGAGTTTGACAGTATATGGTATGATTCTTCGGCTAGCAATTGTGGAAAAGACATAACGAGAAAGACTACATGTCGCCTATGTGACGTCACCCCATAAAGTTGACTTACCCGTGGTTTTCGCCAACCTCAACGATTTTGTCCTCTCCCTGAAAGAAGGCGGTGAAGTGCACCAAAGACACAGCCATGTTTAGCGGAATCTGTGAGCTAGTGTCCGTGTGCTAGTGGTGTTGACGTTTCAAACGCGTCAAAAGCAGCGAAGAGTTGTAGTCCACAAAGTGCTCTCACACAAAGTCTAACCATATCAAATTTCTACCCGCTAAATTGTAGCATTCTTTACACAAAAAGTTATATAAAAAATTCACAGACAACATATGTTCACATTCATGGAACAATTCAAACGGGATCAGAAAATAATTATTTTCTCCCATTCACTTGCATTGACGATTTTTCAACCTAGAGGTCCACTTGGGGTTTTACGGATGGGCAGGACTTACCAGCTCTATAGCCTACGTAATCTCTCTTCTCAAGGGAAGAGCCCGCGAGTGGGGAACGGCTGTCTGGAATGCTGAAGCTGATTGTCTGATCCGATATTCACTGTTTAAAGAGGAGATGCTGCGAGTTTTCGACCGCTCTGTCCATGGTCCTGAGGCTTCTCGCACGCTGTCGTGTTTACGGAAGGGACGCCGCACTGTCTCCGACTTTTCTGTGGAGTTCGGGACTCTAGTCACCTCTTGTGGTTGGAATGAGCCTGCCCTGGTGGCTCGTTTTATTGAAGGTCTCAATGCTGAGATTAAGGACGAGGTGTTGGCCCGAGAAGTCCCCACTTGTCTTGACCTCCTGATAGACTCTGCTTTGCGCATTGAGAAACGCTTTGAGCTGCGCCAACGGACTCGCCGTGTGATGACCACGCCCACTCTTTCTTCTACTGCTAGCTCTTCACCCGCTACTTCTACCAACCACAAACCCATGCAGTTGGGAGGGATACGGATCTCGGCTGCTGAGCGCCAACATCGGATCTTCAACCGTCTTTGTCTTTACTGCAGCTCGGATAAGCACTTCGCTACACTGTGCCCGGTAAAAGCCAGAGCTCACCAGTCTCCCTCTTATGAGGATCTTGAGCGCATCTTCTCTGGACCCTCTACTGCGCTCCCCGACCACCTTTCCTGTTCTCCTCCGCTGGGCCAACTCATCTGCCACCTGTCCAGCTCTGATAGACTCTGGAGCTGAGGGAAATTTTATGGACAAGAACTGGGCTCTTAAACAGGGTATTTCTCTCGTAGATCTTCAAGACCCCACTTCCATCTTCGCCCTGGATGGTCGCGTTCTCGCCCAGGTTAGCTGCTCCACAGCACCGGTACTCCTCCTTAAACTGCCACCTTAACGTGGTGGAGGGGTTTGAGTACCCGAATGACCCTAGGAGCTATGTTGTCCGGGGCTATATGCCCCTGGTAGGGTCTCCCAAGGCAAACAGGTCCTAGGTGACGTGTCAGACTAAGAGCGGTTCAAAAGCCCTTTATGAGAAAAATTATATCGAGGACCGTGACGTCGCCCGGTATGGCGCAGCCGGGGCCCCACCCTGGAGCCAGGCCTGGGGTTGGGGCTCGTATGCGAGCGCCTGGTGGCCAGGCCTCCCCCCACGGGGTCCGGCCGGGCTCAGCCCGAAGGAGCGACGTGGGGCCGCCTTTCCGTGGGCTCACCACCTGCAGGAGGGACCGTAAGGGGCCGGTGCTGAGAGGATCGGGCGGCAGTCGAAGGCAGGGACCTCGGCAACCTGATCCCTGGACACGGAAGCTAGCTCTAGGGACATGGAACGTCACCTCGCTGGCGGGGAAGGAGCCTGAGATTGTGCGTGAGGTTGAGAGGTTCCGACTAGAGATAGTTGGGATCACCTCTACGCACGGCTTGGGCACTGGAACCACACTCCTCGAGAGAGGATGGACTCTTCACTACTCTGGAGTTGCTCATGGTGAGAGGCGGCGGGCTGGTGTGGGTTTGCTTATAGCCCCCCAGCTCAGCCGCCATGTCTTGGAGTTCACCCCAGTGAACGAGACGGTCGTTTCCCTGCGCCTACGGGTCGGGGATAGGTCTCTCACTGTCGTGTGTGCCTACGGGCCAAACGGCAGCGCAGAGTACCCGGCCTTCTTGGGGTCTCTGGGAGGGGTGCTGGAAAGTGCTCCAACTGGGGACTCCGTCGTTCTACTTGGGGACTTCAATGCACACGTGGGCAATGACAGTGACACCTGGAGGGGCGTGATTGGGAGGAACGCCCCCCCCCGATCTGAACCCGAGTGGTGTTCAGTTATTGGACTTCTGTGCTAGTTACAGTTTGTCCATAACGAACACCATGTTCAAGCATAAGGGTGTCCATCAGTACACGTGGCACCAGGACACCCTAGGCCGTAGGTCGATGATCGACTTTGTGGTCGTTTCATCTGACCTGCGGCCGTATGTCTTGGACATTCGGGTAAAGAGAGGGGCGGAGCTGTCAACTGATCACCACCTGGTGGTGAGTTGGATCCGATGGCGGGGGAGGAAGCTGGACAGACTCGATAGACCCAAGCGTACTGTGAGGGTCTGCTGGGAACGTTTGGCCGAGTCTCCTGTCAGAGAGATCTTCAACTCCCACCTCCGGCAGAGCTTCGACCAGATCCCGAGGGAGGCTGGAGATATTGAGTCCGAGTGGACCATGTTCTCCACCTCCATTGTCGAAGCGGCCGCTCGGAGCTGTGGCCGTAAGGTCTCTGGTGCCTGTCGAGGCGGCAATCCTCGAACCCGGTGGTGGACACCGGAAGTAAGGGATGCCGTCAAGCTAAAGAAGGAGTCCTATCGGGCCTGGTTGGCTTGCGGGACTCCTGAGGCAGCTGACGGGTACCGGCAGGCCAAGCGAACTGCAGCCCGGGTGGTTGTGGAGGCAAAAACTCGGGCCTGGGAGGAGTTCGGTGAGGCCATGGAGAAAGACTATCGGCTGGCCTTGAAGAGATTCTGGCAAACCGTCCGGCGCCTCAGGAGAGGGAAGCAGTGCCCTACCAACGCTGTTTACAGTAGAGATGGGGAGCTGTTGACTTCAACTGGGGATGTCCTTGGACGGTGGAAGGAATACTTCGAGGATCTCCTCAATCCCGCCGTCACGTCTTCCATTGAGGAAGCAGAGGCTGAGGGCTCAGAGGTGGACTCGTCCATCACCCGGCTGAAGTCACCGAGGTAGTCAAGAAACTCCTCGGTGGCAAGGCACCGGGGGTGGATGAGATCCGCCCTGAGTACCTCAAGTCTCTGGATGTTGTGGGGATGTCTTGGCTTACACGTCTCTGCAGCATCGCGTGGCGGTCGGGGACAGTGCCTCTGGGATGGCAGACCGGGGTGGTGGTCCCTCTTTTTAAGAAGGGGGACCGGAGGGTGTGTTCCAACTATAGGGGGATCACACTTCTCAGCCTCCCTGGGAAAGTCTATGCCAGGGTACTGGAGAGGAGAATACGGCCGATAGTAGAACCTCGGATTCAGGAGGAACAGTGTGGTTTTCGTCCGGGCCGTGGAACACTGGAGCAGCTTTATACCCTCTACAGGGTGCTGGAGGGTTCATGGGAGTTTGCCCAACCAGTCCACATGTGTTTTGTGGATTTGGAGAAGGCATTCGACTGTGTCCCTCGCGTCGGCCTGTGGAGGGTGCTCCGGGAGTATGGGGTCCGGGGTCCTTTGCTAAGGGCTGTCCGGTCCCTGTACGACCGAAGCAGGAGCTTGGTTCGCATTGCCGGCAGTAAGTCAGACTTCTTCCCGGTGCATGTTGGACTCCGGCAGGGCTGCCCTTTGTCGCCGGTTCTGTTCATAATTTTTATGGACAGAATTTCTAGGCGCAGCCAGGGGCCGGAGGGTGTCAGGTTTGGTGACAACACGATTTCATCTCTGCTCTTTGCAGATGATGTTGTCGTGTTGGCCTCATCAAATCAGGACCTTCAGCATGCACTGGGACGGTTTGCAGCTGAGTGTGAAGCGGCTGGGATGAGAATCAGCACCTCCAAATCCGAGGCCATGGTCCTCAGTCGGAAAAGGGTGGCTTGCTCACTTCAGGTTGGTGGAGAGTTCCTGCCTCAAGTGGAGGAGTTTAAGTATCTTGGGGTTTTGTTCACGAGTGAGGGAAGGATGGAACGGGAGATTGACAGACGGATCGGTGCAGCTTCTGCAGTAATGCGGTCGATGTACCGGTCTGTCGTGGTGAAGAAAGAGCTGAGCCGCAAGGCGAAGCTCTCGATTTACCGGTCAATCCACGTTCCTACTCTCACCTATGGTCATGAGCTTTGGGTCACTACCGAAAGGACAAGATCCCGGATACAGGCGGCCGAAATGAGCTTTCTCCGCAGGGTGGCTGGGCGATCCCTTAGAGATAGGGTGAGAAGCTCGGTCACTCGGGAGGAGCTCAGAGTAGAGCCGCTGCTCCTCCACATCGAGAGGGGTCAGCTGAGGTGGCTCGGGCATCTGTTTCGGATGCCTCCTGGACGCCCTTCCGGGAAGGTGTTCCGGGCGCGTCCCACTGGGAGGAGACCCCGGGGAAGACCTAGGTCACGCTGGAGAGACTATGTCTCCCGGCTGGCCTTGGAACGCCTCGGTGTCCCCCCGGAAGAGCTGGTAAAAGTGTCCGGGGAGAGGGAAGTCTGGGCATCTCTGCTTAGACTGCTGCCCCCGCGACCCGGCCCCGGATAAGCGGAGGAAGATGGATGGATGGATGGATGGATTCCCCTAATACCCCTGTAGTTTTGGGTCATCCATGGTTGGCCCAACATAACCCTCATATTTATTGGGCTAAGAATTCCATACTCTCCTGGGGTCTTTCATGTCATGTAGAGTGTCTTGTGTCCGCTGTTTCTCCCGTGTCTACTGTGTCTGTTTTTCAGGAGGAGCCAGGGGATTTGTCCGGGGTTCCTGAGGAGTACTTCGATTTGCGGGCGGTCTTCAGTCGTTCCCGGGCCGCATCTCTCCCTCCTCACCGGCCATACGATTGCAGCATAGAGCTTCTCCCGGGTACCACGCCTCCTCGCGGAAGGCTTTATTCCCTTTCGGTTCCTGAGCGCAAGGCTCTTGAAAAGTATCTTTCCGATTCTTTAGACGCAGGTACGATTGTTCCCTCCACCTCTCCGGCGGGGGCTGGTTTCTTTTTTGTGAAGAAGAAAGACGGTTCGCTGCGCCCCTGCATTGATTACAGAGGCCTGAATGACATAACTGTTAAGAACCGTTATCCTCTGCCGCTCATGTCTTCAGCCTTTGAAATCCTGCAAGGGACTCAATACTTCACAAAACTGGAACTTCGCAATGCCTATCATCATGTCCGCATCAAGGAAGGTGATGAGTGGAAAACGGTGTTTAACACACCCCTAGGGCACTTTGAATATCGCGTTCTCCCGTTCGGGCTGGTCAACGCTCCCGCCGTGTTTCAAGCTCTTTTCAATGATGTTCTCAGAGACATGTTAAATCTTTTCGTGTTCGTTTACCTTGACGATATCTTGATTTTCTCTCCTAATCTCCAAGTTCATGTGCAAAACGTAAGACAGGTCCTTCAAAGACTTCTAGAGAACCGTCTTTTTGTCAAAGCCGAGAAATGCATGTTTCACTCCCAGTCAGTCTTGTTTCTCGGTTCTTTTATCTCCGCTCAGGGAATCAGTATGGTCCCTGCCAAAGTTCGTGCTGTTACTGACTGGCCCAGACCAGAATCCCGCGTTGTCTTCCAACGTTTTCTGGGGTTTGCAAATTTTTATCGACGCTTTATTCAGAATTTTTGTCAGATTGCAGCCCCTCTCACTGCGCTCACGTCTGTTAAGATTCGATTCTCCTGGACTGAAGCTGCCCAGGCAGCTTTTGAACTTCTCAAGTCGCGTTTTTCTTCCGCTCCTATTCTTATCACGCCTGATTTAGAGAAGCAGTTTATTGTCGAGGTCGATGCCTCGGAGGTCGGGGTAGGGGCCATCCTCTCTCAGCGCGCTTCAGCTGATGAGCGGATTCACCCCTGCGCTTTTTTTTCGCATCGTCTTACCCCTGCCGAGCCGAATTATGATGTAGGTAATCGAGAGCTTTTGGCCATTCGTCTCGCTTTAGGGGAGTGGCGTCACTGGCTAGAGGGGGCTGCGGTTCCGTTCGTGGTTTGGACGGATCATAAGAATCTCGAATACATCCGTTCTGCCAAGAGACTTAACGCCCGTCAGGCTCGCTGGTCTCTTTTCTTTACGTGTTTTGATTTTACTATCTCTTATCAGCCGGGGTCCAAGAATTTAAAGCCTGACGCTCTCTCACGCCAGTTTCCTTCTTCAGAGACCGTGCCTACTAATGAGGGGATTCTTCCTCACGGGGTGATAGTTGGCGCGGCCATCTGGGGAATCGAACATTTAGTCAAGCGCGCTCTTTCTCGTACTCAGCCGCCGCGGCTCTGCCCTAAGGGGCTTTTGTTTGTGCCACCCTCCGCCCGCCGCGCCGTTCTTCAGTGGGGTCACTCGTCTAAATTATTCGCTCACCCGGGGGTAAGAGGTACTATTTCCGCCGTTCGACAACGATTTTGGTGGCCCTCCCGTGAGCGAGACATACGTCGCTTCATCGCTTCATGTTCTATCTGCGCTCAGACCAAGATCAGTAACAGACCCCCGGCAGGGTATCTAAGACCCTTACACGTTCCGTCTCGTCCGTGGGCACAGATTGCCCTTGATTTCATTACAGGACTCCCTTCTTCTAGGGGTAACCACGTAATTCTCACGGTCGTAGATCGCTTTTCTAAAGCCGCCCATTTTATTCCGTTGCCAAAACTTACGTCTGCCAGAGAGACCGCTCAGACTGTCGTTGATCACGTGTTTAAGATCCATGGTCTTCCTGAGAATGTTGTCTCGGATTGAGGTCCACAGTTCTCCTCCCTCTTTTGGAAGGAGTTTTGTCGCCTCATTGGTGCCTCTGTCAGCCTCTCCTCCGGGTTTCATCCCCAGACGAATGGTCAGGCCGAACGCGCTAACCAAACTATCGGTTGTTTGTTACGCAGCCTTGCTTTTCGTAATCCCGCGTCCTGGGTTGAACAGCTTCCGTGGGCAGAATATGCCTATAATTCCGCTCCCGCCTCGGCCACCGGTCTGTTGCCGTTTCAGGGCTGTTTAGGGTACCAACCTTCCCTCTTCCCCGCTTCTGACACCGAGTCTAAGGTCCCTTCGGTAAAGGCGTTTATCCAACGTTGCAAACGAACTTGGAGAACGGTCAGGTCCGCCCTTTGTAAGTCTCATTCTGTTACGCGTCAATCCGCTAATAAGCGTCGTATCAAGAGTCCCCGCTATGTCCGCGGACAGAAGGTCTGGCTCTCTACTGCTAACCTTCCCCTTCAGTATCCTTCGCGTAAGCTGGCCCCCAAATTCATTGGACCATTCCGCGTCATTAAGGTCCTTAGTCCGGTCTCAGTCAGACTCCGATTGCCAGCCAATCTCTGTCGAGTTCACCCTGTTTTTCATGTTTCTGGTTTGAAGCCCGTTATTAGCGCACCACCTCGTCCTGTCTTGTCCCCGGTCCGTGTTGAGGGTTCGCCCGTCTACCGAGTTCGCAAATTACTTGATTTGCGCCCCAGGGGGAGGGGTCATCAATTTCTCGTCGATTGGGAGGGTTATGGGCCGGAGGAGAGATGCTGGATCCCCTCCCGGGACGTCCTGGACCGCTCGCTCATCGACGATTTTTTCCGCTCCCGTCAGTCCTCATCCTAATGTGCGCCAGGGGGCGCACTTTGAGGAGGGGGTACTGTCATGATCCTGGCTCTTTCCTTCTCTTTTTCTTTCCTTTTTTTCCCTCTGCTGGTTGTTTTATGCCTTACCACCTCTTTTCTCACACTCTTACGCACACACCCATTAACGCTTCACCTCATCACCATCAGCTGGTTCTCATTCACATCCCATCATCACACCTGTTCTCTATCTTTCTCTTTTGTCTACGCTATATCTAGCTCTCTCTTTCGTGTCTGTGTTGTCGGATTATTGTTTGACCGTGATGCACGTCGGCTGTTACTTCTCTGAAGTAGTATCTTGTCTTATTTTGTCTGATTAATGTGCTACAGTTATCTACTGCTGTGATTTACCTCTTCTGTGCTGTATCCAGTATTCTCCGTGGAGAGTAGCAGAGGGTTCCACTGCTCACCTGCTTCCCAGTCCTCACTGCTCAAGAGTCGTCCAGATCTACGGCTATCTCTTCAGTTTCTATATATATTGAGAAAGCAGCGAAAGATACCTTGGTTGTTTGTTTGAGAAGTGACTTTCTGTTTATCAGCCTGAACGGCGTTGCCTAATTTCTATTAAAAGACTGTACCTGCTTTTCGTCTCTGGACCTTTCTGTTTCCTGACAGTTTTATACATTTGTAGACATTTTAATTAGACATTAGTATAATTAAAATGAATTATGGTAGTTAATGGCCTTATTGGCCTGTTTTGCTGAGCCATTCATAGAAAAAAAACTATTTTGATTGTTAAAGCCTGACAATTGATAAAATAATTAATTGATAAAAGAACCATCACCTTTTATAATTCTCTGCAGGTGTTTCACATTATGATTACCTCAAAGTCCCCCCCACAACCCGCTATAGTAGTACGGGCCTAGAGGCACGTCACTATAGAGATTGCTAAGACATGTGACCAACTGGGCGGCAACGTCATCAGAACGCAAAGAATTATGGGTATGTTTGGCCCGTTTACATGGGCTGGCATAGCAGGCTAGTGTTCTGGCATGAAAATAATGAAAAATTAACGTGAAAAACAGAATATAATCCTACAAAATGCAGCGGGCTAAAGAAAACATTGCCGGACCATACCGCCTAAAACTAAATCCTAATGCAAAGACGAGATATGACGAGAAAATAAAGGGAATCAAAGGACTGGATCCTTACGAGCATAGCGACTGGTCAGGGGACGTCAACCTGTTGCCCAACTTCCAGCACCCATATATATACAACTACATGATATTAAGTGTTAGTACATACACACACAAAGTTTTCAGTAACTTCAAGTCGCTGCAGCAGGCCCAGGTCTTTTTTACAGATAGATGGGTCCAGGACCTGGAGATTGTAAAAGTGGGGCAGAAAACTGTCGTCCGTTCAAAGGTATGCTTATGTTTTAAGCACCACACTCCTCGCTCTCTCTCATCTATCTGCATGCAGTCAGAATTCAACAAGCCAACGTAACTTAGTAAGACAAACACATCATGCATATGTTAAATGGTAAATAGTGAAAAATTTGACTCGTTTACTGCTCTTACTAAATGCGCTTTCTAGTAAAACACTGTTGTTGGAGCTACTGGTGCATGAGCCTTTTGGTGGGTGTCTGACTGTATGGGCAACTGTTAAATAAAAGATAGTTAGCATGGGGGGGGCAGGAAGGGTCGGGGGTGGCTAAGGGTTGCATTAAGATAGAGGGGAGGGATGAATGATGTAAAGGTGATGAATGGTTTACATGTGGGGGCTGGGGGCAGTGTGTCGTATGTATGAAGGGAGTGAGTTTACTGGTGTTGTGGACAATCAGTGTAGTATGCAGGTAAGCCCATCCATCCCCAGCCCACTTCCAACCACATTGTACCCCTGATTGGCTGCATGCATCAAATAGCTCAATGTGTCTTTCTAGTACTGTTTTGTATTTCTCTACAAGCTATTAATAATGCTTTTATTGTCTTAGGTGAATCACTCCATGCGACTCAGCCAGAAGCCCCTACAGCCATGGGTCATATTTACAGCATGTGGGGAAGTGGAGAGCGCTCACTGCACTTGTATGGCTGGCGTGGCAGAGAAGTGCGCACATGTGGCAGCCCTCCTGTACAAGATCGATACAGGTGTGCGTCTGTGGGGAAATGTGACTCCAACAGATGTTGAAGCGTACTGGGTGATGCCCTCCAATATAACCAAAGTGCAGGGAGTGCCTGGCCATACTATTTTACTTTACAACAAGCTCAGCCCGAAAAAAGGCACTTGATCGGTCAGTCTGTGGAGACACCAGCACAGCACCCAAGATCCGGACCCGCTCAGGTGGCACATGTTTACCACAGAAGACACTTGCTGATTTAAAACCCCTCACAGAACTCATGCATGCACACAGGTCCGGACCGTGCTCTGTAATGGAGAAATTCTTCCACCTCTATGCTGACCCCATTCAGCCATGTGTCCTGCCCAAGTCACTGCTGCGTCTTCGCGACCCACGAATGGATGGCTGTGACTTGTCGGTCCTGCTTCAACACAGTGAGGGCCTGACACACCTTGTGGCAGTGACAGCCACAGAGGCAGCTGCACTTGAAAAGAACACAAGACAGCAGCAAAAGTCACAGCACACGGGCTGGAAGGATAACCATCCATCATACACGCTGTTGTCTCCACCTCCATAACCAGACCAACAAAGTCAACTGTGGAGAAGGTGTGCTATCCACAGAAACCTTCACTGAGACAGACTGACAATGGCCCAGAGGCCATTAAATGGGGGAGAGAAAAAGAGGATACGGCAAGGGTCTCCTACTTCACACAGATGGAGCTGTGGCACAGGGACATGAAAGTGGAACACTGTGGATTCATAATCAACCCTTATTTTCCTGAAATAGGCCCGACTCCTGATGCACTTGTGCATTGTGCATGTTGCGGGAAAGGATGTGTGGAGATTAAATGCCCTTTTAAGCACCAGGACCATAACATTCTGCAAGCATGTACTGACAAGGAGTTTTGTCTGCAGTTCACAGAAGGAAGGATGGAGTTAAGGCAGACCCACAAGTACTACAAACAGGTACAAACTCAGATCTTTGTCACTGAGTCACAGTTCTGTGCGTGTCATGCCTGACGTAGAACTTTGGGAGACAATTTTGCCAACCGCACAATTTTTTTTTTACAAGGTTGTCCTACCTGAGCTTGTAGCCCGTCACTACACTCAGTAGTGCCCCCACCCCCTGTGCCTTCAGCTGAGCTACCTGTGCCATCAGCCGATTCCCAGCCCACAGACAAACCCAAAAAACGAGCACAGAACACAGTCAGAAAAACATTGGCCACATTACAGCCAGGAAAAACACCCAAGCACAAGGCTGTCCCACCAGCCCCTACCAGCACCCCCCCTTCAGCTGACCTACCTGTGCCTCCAGCTGAGCTACAGTACCTGTGCCATTATTTGATTCACAGCCCACAGACAAAAACAAAAAACGAGCACGAAAAAACACAATCAAAACACCATTGGCCACACTGCAGCCAGTTAACACCCCCAAGCCCAAAAGAAGGGCATGTGAAAAGGCTGTGTTGTGGTGCTTTTGCAGACAGCCTGAAGAGCTTGATAACATGGTTGCTTGCGATAATTAGAACTGTCCTATACAGTGGTTCCATTTAGGTTGCGTGGGACTCAGCAGCGCACCAGCCAGAGAAGAGGCATGGCAATGCGATGCTTGCACATGTCTGTGACTTATCACCCACAACCTACCTCATACATTTACAGTTATCTTTTCTATGGACTCTTTATAAATGCCTTCATCTAAATGTATTTACATGTTAAATATGTAAAGAAACTGAAATTAAGTTGGTTGTTACTACTATTTAAGTTATGTAATTGTGTTTGCAACCAAAGAACACTGATTTTGCACAATTCTTCCTTAATACAGATAAAGGAGGCAGAATTTCATTCAGTCTTTGTGTATTTTATTTACAGAGATGGCTAAAAATCATCACATGTGAGAAGTGACATTACAAAATCTTTTGGAAAACAAAAAAACATATTTACATATTAGTTGTGAGCATGGTGTATAATTCTAACCCGAAGGCTTCACAACAATACTTGGACACATATTGGTCAAAGCACAGCACACAACCACAATTTTATCTAGCAAAGTCTTATCCTCCCCCTCACAAGGCACCACAAATCCTAGGCGTGTTGTGTCATTTAATATGTTAAACCCTATCACTCGCTCCACATGGATCCTGACATGACTAACCTCCTGGTCTCTTCCACATCTTTTGCATTAAGTTGGCTGTGGCCCCTGGTGAAGGCAGGTATTTTCAGTGTAGCACCCACAAGGGCAACACTTTCTTTAATATCAAATCCACGGTCCGTTAACATATCTGCTTATCACTGCTTATCACTGGCATGCCCCCCCTCCACCCCCCACCCTTTGGAAATGAAAGAGATAGTACCTTGTGGTGTTATGCCAATGAGATATTTCATTGTGTACCTGCTTTTGTAGTTTGAATATGTCTGTACCTTTGCACATAGATTTTGTGCCCTTTCAATGAAAAGCTCAAAGCAGTCAATAATAACAGTAACACGATTCCCAAACATCTCTACATACTGATGTGGCATGCTTGCCTGTATACAATGTCGCTTTGGCCAATACACCAAAGGGCTGAGGTGTGCATGCAGTACACTGATGGTCTCAATGAACAGATTGGATGCGGTTTGTTGGCTAATGTCAAAGAGGTGTACAACATGTTCGACAGGCAGATCAAGTCTTAAAGGAGAACTCCGGTCAATTTTAACATTCAGCTCATTTTTTTGTACATTTGGAGTGCTGTCAATACAGAGAACAACGACAAAAATCGGTGTTGCCTACACCGAGTTATTCTATTTTTAAAATCTGCACCCTGTTGACTTCAATAGGGCAAGTACTAAACCTGCTTTTAGCCTCTTAACATCCTTGATGTGTCATTACAAGTGCACAGAAAATGTGAGTGATTCCTTCTGAGTGAACACGAGTGGATCTGACTGCAGTAGATGTGAAAGAAATGTATAAAAATGATGTTATTTAAGCCAGCGCAAATACCTTTGTTTACATCCTGTTTTTCGGTTGAAGTCCAAAGTAGTCGATTGCCGAGTTCACGCGCGTGATCATAGGTACTAAACCTATGCGCGTGAACTCGGCAATCGACTACTTTGGACTTCACCCGAAAACAGGATGTAAACACCGATTTTTGTCGTTGTTCTCTGTATTGACAGCACTCCAAATGTACAAAAAAATGAGCTCAATGTTAAAATTGACCGGAGTTCTCCTTTAAGCGCATAAGGGTCAGGAGGAGCATTTGAAAATGGGAGAGTTTTCTTTCTTTTGTTTTTGATTTTGGTAGACTGGGAATGATTTGCATCAGCACACCCATCAATAGACTGAAAGATGGAAGGCCAGTGTAGTACTTCACCTTTGAATAATTGTCTTTGAGAAAATTCTCATCCAGGGCCTTTTTGGAGAGCTCTCCCTTCAGTTTTCGATTCTCCTCCTGCAAGCGGATTATTTATTTGAGTCTGAGGCCACACATGGTGCACTTCTGCTGTTCATCTGCATTCCCCATTGGAGCACCATCATCCCCTGATGTTTCAGTTTCCATATCTTCCTCTCTCCCTGCATTGTCTGGGGCTGGTGGTAGGGGCTGAGTCTCTTGTCCTTCCATCTCAGCCACAGGTGCAGGGTAGTCTGATTGTAATAACAATAAGAAGAATAAACTGTAAATCTCTGTACTTGCCTGATACCCAGGGCCCACTGTTTTCAAAACAGTGTAATCTGGATAAAAATGATCCCGATTTGAAAGATCCATGTTTTTGTATCTGTGATCAGGGACCAATTCAAAAGTAATCCTTGATTCCACACATCAAGACATGGGATTTATCAATCTGGATCACTTTGATCCAAATGACACTTTTGAAGAACTGGGCCCAGGGATGTGACTTTCACACCATACTTTTGTTACTGATAGCTGCTCCAAGTATTTCAAGACTGTTACATTAGCATGCCAAATGCCTAATGACCTCCTAGAATGACTGGCCTTTGTGTCAGAAAAGCTACAACTCTGTGTGAAAGGTACTTACACTTAGGTTCAATCCTTTGTCTAGATAAAGAAACACCATTGGACATAAAATATATTGAGTCTACTTGCGTCTGTTACCAATATTTACCTGGGAACAAATGTGCTACTTCATTCAACTCAGTCTCATGACCGGTGTGGACAGTGCCCGGCGATGGGGGTGGATTCACGGGACCTTCCATCTCAGTTGCAGGTGTAGTGTTGTCTGACAGTAACAATAAAAATAAATTTTGTGTCATATCACAACCTCTATTCCTAAGGAATCCAGATTAGCTATACACAGGGAGCAACATATATTGTATTCTTTTACTATTTACCTGGGTATAAAGGTGCTGCATTATCCAACTCAGCCTCAGGACCAGTGTTGTCAGTGCCTAGCTATGAGGGTTGCTGTTGTTGTGACCTCGTCGCTCTTCTCCTAAACCGCTTGAACCGGTCTGTGTTCGTAGCTTTGACCTCAGTATGGCCGAGGTACAGAGAAGGGGCCCAGTTAGGATCACACTCAAACATTTCATAGGCAGGTTTGCCTGCAAACACAGTCACCAAATAAATTGCTATGTAGCCTAGATGTACAACATTTAAAACTGATTAACGTTACGCTTTAGTACATTGGTAACTTAAGCTCATTTTCTAGCCATTTCATGTTAACAGTTAACATTGGCCTAACGTCAAATCAAATGGTCTGGTTAAGTCAAACAAAACACGCTGGTTATTTGCCCACAACATAACATTTACAGAGAGTAATTGTAACTTACCTTTGTGAAAATGCTTTGAACACACCATCATGTGTGGTGGAGTGTTATCAAAGGTAATCTTGGGCCTCCTTACTGCTGCTATCCATGCCATTCGTCGCCTTTTTGTCACCACTGAAACATGTCTTGTACTATTATTTTTCCACGCTGGAAAATGATAAAAGGATATTCCGTTCTTAAGCTTTATGCCACTTCTATCGTGAGAACGACTATTGCAGTTTATAACACAGCAGGTAGACGGCATCTTGAACACTGCGTTCTTCCCTCCATGCAATCAAGTCTGGCGCCTTATATTTGTGCCGCAGATTCCCAAAATGCTTTGCGTTCACCACTGGGAATACGTCATGATGACGACACATTAGCAATCGTTATATACACTTGATAATCTTATTAGATGATTAGATAATTGCATTTGAAAGATTTTACTTTCAATAAAAAATAGATTTGGAATAGATTTGGAAAAGGTGTTTTTATGCATGTTTGGCACAGGTTTCTGTTGCATTTACACTGTTCTGACCACTAGGGGTCACCATTTGCTTCAACTGTTTCAGTGTTCCACGAAGCCTCGATCTGGCCACCACTACTTATTCCTTTATATCCACGGGACTCGTGTGTGGTGCTGATATCTCTCTCTATCATTAGCAATCGCGATCTGCTTCATACCACAGTCATGTTAAAAAACATTAATGTATTCACTCATCCATAAACATTATTAGATCCATCGGCATGACGACAAGTTCCATAATTCCGATTATGCGTCATCAACCTACGCCTTTGTTATTGTAAGAGGTTAGCGACCCCTAGCGGTGAAAAAAATTACATATTGGAGCTTTAAGAAATCGGATTCAGTAAACTACTGTATTTGTTGATAATGATAGCCTAGAACATGAAGACTAGAACACAACATGATGAATTGCATATTCTGGCCACATCTGCTTGCCAACACGTAGCTATATAATGCATATAGGTGCATATATTAGGCTTATAAAATAAAAATTGATAGAATGCTTGTGTTCTGATGAAGAAATTAACTTATCTACATTTTGGATGGCCTGGGGGTCATCATAGGCACCCTTTATAATAGGATACTTTTGATCATTGGTTATGAAAATTGCATTGATCCAGATAAACGGACACTGATGACCTAGGTGTAACTGATGCTGCTAAGTCACAGTAAATCATATACATTTACTTTCTATAAATGTATAGCTAAAATCACATGGCAGCTCAAAACATAACTGTTAGCCTTTCCTGCTCAGCTTCCAGAACATAGTCAGTTGAGGTTTTGCAATGTCCCGGTGGAACATATTCTGACATGTGTAAATGTAATACTGAGTTTTAAAAATATATACAGTATATATATATATATATATATATATATATATATATATATATATATATATATATATATATATATATATATATATATATATATATATATATATATATTATTTTATTTTTTTATTTCAGGTCATGTGGAAAGCAGGTGATCATGGCAAACAAGGTATGGGAAGAAGTAACTTAAACAAATCGTAATGGCCGAGTCTTCTGATTACATTGCACTGAAAGTGGCAAAAAAAGTTAATCCGTTTATACTGTATATTTTCCCATGTGAGTATTCATTTCAGGGGTTCTCAATCCTAGTCCTTGAGGGCCACTTTCCTGCAGAGTTTAGCTCCAACCTTGATCAAACTCACCTGCCTGTAGCTCTCTCCAGAGCCCGTCTACGGAGAGCCGGCACTTCCTATTAGCCCCATTGTATCGATCTTGGTTGCAGTTCCATTAGAATTCCACTGGAGGTGATCGCGGGCGAGCGCAGACTGAATGGGAGTCTATGGAGCTAGACGGCTAAATGTATCTCTTTCTCCTGCTTGTCGTTGAATCAACGTAGATTTTATTGTTGATTCCGCAAGTTCAATATAGATTACAGTCCAAAAGTCGAATGAATGAGTACTTATGTGCTTTCAATTTCTTACAGGTTGGGCCGTTGTTGGCCGGAACACGCTAGCATTCTGCTAATGAATGCTGATTGGTCAGTGACGGACTTGCGACTGATTACGACCAGAGACCCCGTTTGATGGCACCTGAAGCTAAAGCAGAATCAGAAACATTATCTTAAGGAGGACTTTCTGTCGAAGTTAATTTTTGTGTACTGTATTTATATTTTCCTGCGGGCACTTTTATTTTCATATCGTTATGTATTGTAAAAAGTACATATAAATGGAATTTGAGTGTTTTTTCTATTCTTGTGTTCAATGTTCAATGTGTTTATATGCATGGTACGGTATGACAACCTTAAATAATCCAGTCAATATCCCGCTCAATAACATTTCATTGATCATAGCATAAATTCGAAATAAAGATTGAAAATGCCTCGTAGTTGTGCAGCAATACATTGTTCCAACAGTGGGAATGGATTGTCCTTCTTTTCATTCCCCAAGGACAAAAAAAGGTAATGTTCTTTCTTGCTCCTGTATAAATGGCCATAGGCTACCGGAGGGCTGCACCTGGGAGGGAATGTTGGCAAAAACTGGAGAGTGTAAAGCAGCACCTCTGGCAATATGAAAATATGTGACGTCATCACATTTTTTGAACGGATTTTTAGAACAGATAAGTGAACTTAAAAATGCAATTTTCAGCTGAGCGTATTATCTTCCCATTCATTCTGCACTCGCCTGCGAGCGCCCCCGCATGGACAGAGACGTGTTACTGCAGCCAGTCCAGAAACCGGAAGTAACCAGAGAGTGCCAATTCTCTTCCTACTAGACATTCTCTGCTCTCTCATAATCCTGAAGATCTTAATTAGCTAGTTCAGGTGTGTTTGATTAGGGTTGGAGCTAAACTCTGCAGGAAAGTGGCCCTCGAGGACTAGGATTGAGAACCCATGATTCATTTGATCCTTGTGAGGCCACTGTGGCTGCACAAAGTTTGGTTTTGCTACAGTAAGACCATGATTGTGTTAGATTCCACCAATCTATTGTTTTTTTGTTTGTTTGTTTTTTAACTAGGCTCTGTCATTTAGAAACATGGCTTTTCCTATCACTATACTATCCTAATGACACATCTCTACCTTTCATTCCAGCCAGATGATCTGACGGTAGCTGCTCGCATCTCAGCCTACCTGATGAAAAATTCTTGCTGGATGAATGACTTTCACCTTCAACTCAACCTTGCCAAGACAGAACTGATTATGGTTTCAGCCAAACCATCCTTGCTGTGTGATCCTGCTGATTTGCCTTATACAACATCAGAAAGATCCGTCCCTTCCTATCGGAGCTACACAACTCCTTGTCTAAGCTCTTGTTTTATCCAGACTAGACTATTGTAATGCTCTCTTGGCCTTCCAGCATCAGTCAAACCTCTGCAACTGATTCAGATGCTGCAGCAAAAGTGGTCTTTAAAGGTAGCCCTATACCTAAACTCACTACTTCAGATCTATGTGTCCTCCAGAAGCTGGTGTTCTGCAAGTGGACGGTGGCTTGTGGTGCCATCATCCCAAAGAGACACAAATTCACATTCACTGACTGTTACTACCTTGACTGTTTCCTGCATTTTCAAGAAACTGCTAAAGATCCATCTTTTTCGTAAACACTTGATCCAATGATACTAAATCTTTGTTTTAATAAATAAAAATAAAAAAAACTTAAAAAAAAACTTGCTATGTGTAGGCTACTGTGCTAGACTAACTGGGACTTGTCACTGCACTTGTTGTTGCTATTGTTCTCTTAATTGGTAAGTCACTTTGGAATCCATCTGGAAACTCTGCTGGCAGACTTTTACCGTTTTATTTTTTTACGGGATTTTTGAATGTGACATGGAATAGGCATGGTGTAAATAACTCTGCAGACAGACCCTTAGTGAGTTTGCACTGAACTGCAAGGCTAAAGGTCCTTGCACACTGAGTATTTGTGATTCGGTGGCTCTGAATTGTCAAAACACCATTCAAAATGCTTGCTACGGATGCGAAAAACGCAGAAAATCGAACCTGATCCGAATTTTTTTGTGAAAAAAAATTTTTTTTTTCATTTTTTCTGAAAGTTTCGGAGGCAGTGTGTAAATGTGATTGACACAGCGTGAGGTCGTATTTATTTTTTATGTGCGAAAATTTCGGACTCAGTGTGCAATGACCTTAATGCAACTAACAATATAATGGGACCCACACAAAAAAACGTATTTTAATATCAATTCTAAGTTATTGTTCGTAATTACAATATCAAGGGTATATCAATATCATATTCAAGGGGTCTTTTAATAGCTAAATCAACAATGTGAAAAATGTAATCATAGGACTTAAGGGGACATTGGACTTGCATGATGATGGACTTGCATGATGGTAAAAATGACCTGATGTTACTTGAGGTCAGGGTAAATGGTAAAGGGGGGTAAAGTGTTTTTAGCTCATCTACCACTCTAGCAAAAACATGTGCTTGGAAAACACTTTTGTTTCTTTAGACATACAGGAAGATACTCATGTTGGTGTTTCGTTTTCTTATACATTATTTTAATTCATTCATTGTTTTATAAGGCAAAAGAATGGTTTAGGATTTTATGTACATTGTTGAAAAAACTTCAACTACACACTGTGAACATGATCAGGGAAATGAATTAGCTTGCCTAAATTGAAAGTTTAGTTATGATTTGGATGGAATGACACAATGATAGTTTGTAATCCGTTTATTATGTTGTGTATTTTTGTGAACATTTCAATAAAATGCAACAGAATCCTCAGACTGGTTAAAACAGATATTCTTGATCTGACTGGGTACTGCAGTGACTAGGAACTCTCCAGTGGACTTTCTGTCTGTCTACCAGGTACCGTATATAAATACAGCTTGAATATATCTACTTGTGTTATAATGGTGGAGTTACAAATAATGAAAACCATTAACGCACACTTTCATTGGAAGTGTAAGTGAGTAGGGTTCGCCTTTATTCATTTCTGTGGGTGGGAAAATTACAATGTTGTAGCAGCAAAACTTCACAAAAAGAAGACATCAAAAATGTTTTGCATGCAAGCCTGGAAAATGTACACTTGACCAGAAATATATGGACATCCTCTTTTAAATAATGGGTTTGGCTTTTATAGAAATAAAAAAATGCAGATCTACATACTACAGCATTACATTCCAGAGAATTTCGGGTTTCAACATTGAGGCAACTGTTTGGGATATTTCAGCATGAAGGGTTCACATACTGTCATATTACAATTGCTTCTTATGGCTATCATAACAATAACTGCTCAATGGAAGAGATGCAAAGACTAAAAAAAACAGGTGTATTTCTACCCAGAGAGATGACCAAAAACCTTATCATCAGCACTCAATTATACCAAAATACACACATAATGACGGATGTAAAGCAAAGATATCAAAACATTATCAATAAATAATATCAATAAATGATAAAGTATTATTCAAAAGGTTCTTTGCAAAATGGATAGTTCCAGTCTTTGATTAATATAATTGGCTGAGCCATGTAATCTACAATCATACCTGTGGCCTCATGACATCAGTGTTACTGCACCACTGTCTTGTGTTGTGTTGCAGCGTCTGTCCGTTGTTTTACAGCCATTCCACTTCTGAAGAACTACATTGCATGGCGGAAGAATATTTTGTTTATCAATAGCTTTACATTTTTGTGTCTGCGTGTTTATTTTATGAAACCTTGCCAGGTCTGCAAAATAACCATTTTATAAAGGCAATAAGCCCAGTGAAGCTGTGATTTACAGTGAATTTAGAACAGAGTGTTTTAGTTGATTTAACAACGACCCTTACCTGTTCTAAATGGCTTTTTGGGGCTTATTCCTTATAACAACACTGTAAAAAATTTGCTGTAGTTTTGCAGCTGTTTGCCAGTAACTTACTGTAGATTTAAATTTATGTTATTTACTGGCAACAGTTTGTTCAAAGTTAAATGAACATTAAACATTAACAAGTCTTTGTCTTTAAAGAATAAAATTATAAAATAACAATCTAATGCAAAGCATTCTGGGAACCAGAAATCTTCATCAACCTTTTTCTGTTTTTTTTCCTTCAGATTTTGGTTCCCAGAATGCTTTGCATGAGGAAGTTATTTTAGTTTTATTCTGTAAAGATAAAGACTTGTTAATGTTTAATGTTCATTTAATTTCGAACAAATTGTTGCCAGTAAATAACATCAATTTAAATCTACAGTAAGTTACTGGCAAGTAGCTGCCAGTAATACTGTAATTTCTACAGATTTTTCTAACAGTGAATGTATTGCTTATTACACCATTACCATTAATGTCCTTTATAGCACAGTTCAAAACATAATTCTTTATGGGGGAAAAAAGAGTTCTGCTATTGTTACAAGCCAAGGGACCCTAATCGGGTACTGTTTAAAACCATTTTTCTTAAGAATGAACATACTAATGGCTACTAGTGGAGCACTTACCCTCTATAAAAAAAATAAAAAAAAAAATTAAAAAAAAATTCCTTTCCTTTTCCCTTAATCCTCCCTTGTCTGGCTTATACTATTCTGAGCAATGCCTGCACTTTGTATTTTGAGCACTTCTTGCATTGTTTTTGCCTCTTCACGATGACTCGCTTAATTTAGTCCTAATTTGTAAGTCGTTTTGGATAAAAGCGTCTGCTAAATGACTAAATGTATAATGTAAATGTAGTGGATACATGTGTGTGTATTCCTATGGCAGAGGTTAGTTGTCACAGAGGCTATGCACCTTTTTCCTAACAAGCCTACTACTTTTTAGATTATGGGAGGCACTCAAAAACACTGAAACAAATCATTTCAAATCATAAGGTTGTGCTACAAATAATCTTTATCTGTCAGTTGAGAATGACATGGTACTCTTTTATCTTTTTTTCTTTTGTATTCCACTGTAACAGTATGAATAAAGACAACATATACTGCACATTTGTGGTCTGCTGCCCTGATTTATTAAATAACCATGAATAATTCACTGAAATGCACTAAGAATCTCTTGTTTTTCTCCACAAATCCTCACATCTCCTTCCAGGTTTGTTTTCACAGATGCATTAAAATGTAATTGTATTGATTATATAATTATAATAATAGAAAAAAATAATACAGATTTTTATGAGAAGTGTTTACTGGAATGCTTCTAAAGCAGAAAATCACAATATTTATTAACTGTCAAAATTACGGAAATCACTGAAATATTAGCACTTAATGTTCCAGCTAATGAACATTTTTGATTAAGGCAACATATGTTACACAATACAGATATATATTACTACAGTGAAATATTTTAAACTTATTTTTAATGTTCGATGATTGAAGGGTCAGTAGAATAATATCTTATTGTACCCAGTTTTTGAAAATGGATATTATTGCATTCACAGAGCAAACCTTTTGCTGATTGTTTACAGTTTAACAGAAGTTACTCCCATAATTTGAGCAGAGTCATGGGACAGAGGACAAGCCCTACTGCATAAACGCTTTTTGTCTAGCAATGTTATCTATGTTGGTCTCAAACACCTTTTTGCCACATTTAAACATCTCTTTATTCATTTTTTTTTGTATCATTCATTGAGTAAACTTGCCTTAAGGCCAGGCAACTTAAGACAATGCTTAACTATATCACTGACCTGAAAAGTTTAACATAAAATTTGTTCTTGTCACATTGATTTCTCATACTCACACATAAACACACAGACAAACTTTTCTCATTTGTTTCTGTTGTACTGTACATGTTGTAATTTTATATAAATCAATAACTACAATTTTTGAAGTCCAGTACTTAATCACATAGCAATCACCCAGCACACTCTAGAAACAGCATAGCAATATGCTAACAACCACTGAAGACACCTTAGCAACTGGATAGTAACACTATTGCAAGCATCCAGAACAAGTTTGCATGGGCATGCACCACTGACATTTTCTTTGTAGATTTTCCCAAAATTCTAGTTGTATGTTACTTTTGCATTTTTGAGCTTTTACTAAACGTATTTCCACAATAGACGTACTTGCTTAAAATATTGCTAAAACCTTTGGTACATAAAAAACATTAATAAAAGTTTGCTGTGTCAACATTCCCCATACACCACTTAAAGGCATTCATCATAAATGGTATATTTTTTCCTGCATGGGCAATGATGTTTGTATTCAATAAATGTCATGTTTCTATAAAGAAATTGAAAAAAGCTATATATATATATATATATATATATATATATATATATATATATATATATATATATATTAGTACAGTTAGATAAATGTTCAATATTTACTGCCAATTAGTAGTCGAAAAAAAATATTATTTTGTAATATTTTTTCCCATCATGCATTCAATACTAATTGGCTTTGAGTAATAAATTACATTTGTAATTCCATGCAAAAGTCGGATGTTATTGAAGAAATCAAATCTGCTATGCTTTAAGGTCTTTACCGCATTCAGAGCCATTTCCTTAATGTTTCAAAACTTGCTTGGCATCCTATTTGCACGTTCCTGCAAATGTTGCCAAATGCCAACCGTGACGACTTGTGCCCTGCAGCTCAGTCTTGTCCGAGCCAAACAGTCTTCAGAAACATGTACTATATATACTTGCTCTCTTGGTTATCTTACAGGACGTGTTACATATGCCTGTGTGATGTTCAAAAGGAATTCAGAGGGTGGGGTCAAAACTTGCTCAATTATGGTAAATAATCCTATAAAAGAATATAAGGGAAAACATACGTTTAAAAATTAAACGCTATTCTGAATGTTGCGTCAATGTCAGTAATGTTTACAACCCTGCCTAAAACTAAATAGAAATATAGTCACTTTTTTTCTTTATCTCATGAGACAAAAAGTGGAGAATTATGTGAGACATTTTCAAGGTATGGTAGTGGCAAAATGTTTGTTAGGGACTGTAGTGGGAATGACCTGTACATAGTTGTGTATGTAAAGTATATTCAGGCCTACATTGCAATGCCCTCAGAGTGAATGAACTGTATGAAAGTACTGTCAGTAATGTGCCAAAACATATTACGGGAGTATGCAGTAAGGCAGCTTGGCTTCATAGACTCTTTAACATTTAAATCACATTAAGATGAGAGGTTGACAACTTCACACCTGCTGTGTTGGAATAGCTCTCATTGTGAAACTGTAAATAGCCTGAGTTCAGCAGCTCATCGAGGCTTCTCTACAGCAATAATTGATAGCCACAAACAGCCAACAACTAAGCTTCTCATCACTCACAGCCCTAAATACCTTCAGGGGATATAGTGTTTAGCTCAGAAATAAACAGATAAAGCAGAACATGATTTACACACAGCATATATTGTGTTTTGAGTTCTAAAAAATACATTTTACAAATTAAAGAAAAGTGCATTAAATGTTTTAACACGTGAAATGTCAAAACTCATTGATCTGCCCTCATTTAGAGTTGATACATAGAAATAATTTTGCTTTGTTAAAATTTCTAACTTTTTAAATCAAAGGTAATATTTTAAATGATCCACAAACTGAATAATTCAGCTGCATAAGGTTGCAATAGAAAGAACAATCTTTTCAATCTACATTTTCTTTAAGCCATAAATGTTTGATTACTTTGTTTATCATGTTTGAAGGAAAAATGTTTTATTCTTTTTTTTATCAAGACAGTCATCAAGACATCCAAAGTTTTATTTTATTGGTCGTGACTCGTGTTCCATACAAGGTCCTGAATTATGATACTTGGGTGCAGTGACCCCAATCAAACGACTCCTGTCCTGACACGTGAAAAGCGTCTAAACCGGACACCCACATTCCTCTATCTGGTTTCCGCTGTCAAAGCTACATTTATTTCTGACCGTGTCAACTGCTAACACGGACCATAAGGAGAGTTTGAACAAACAGCTGCATGCTTAGATCAGCACCAACTAATTACCTGGCATAATTTAGTTAACTGCAGTCTTGAGCTTTGTATATTTGTATATTAAATCATTTATTTCAAATAAATTATTTATAGCAAGACGTGTTATATGACAAATTAGGTCTGAGGCCCTTCACAAATTCACTTTCTTGATAACCAAACTAAAGGCAACGTATAGTTTAATTTAATGGTAGCTTCTTTTTTGTGTATTGAATTAATCAGTTTAAAGATTACTCTTCTTTTCATAGTTTCTAAACTGCTGCAGTTTAAACTTTTTATGACTCATGGGTCATTTAATTTTTTAAATAACAAGGGTGTATGAATTCCGAACAACTGTCTATATTTTAGAATGCATTTTATTTGTTCACTTTAACATGAAAATGTTAAAGAAAGTTTAAGGTAGACCCAAAGGGGAAACAAAGGCCAGTCATCCTGTTGACTGATACATTTAGATGACATTTTAGAAAAATAGTGAAGACAAAAAAAATTGAAGTATGGCTATAATGCAGTGGATTAAAATCACAAAACTAGATTCTTTTAAGTATTGGGTCCTTAATGGGTGCTTTTTCTTCACTCTTGTCCAATTAATTATTTAATTATTTATTAAATTAATTTTATATTTGTAATAAGTCTAAATTTCAAGCACTTAAGTATAAATCTTTAGATCAAAGGGTCATATTAAACATGCAGTGTATCAGAACTTTTGGCTGGAACTGTAAAAGAGAATCAAATACCATCTTTCTTTATTTAGAAATCTTAGCGTGATCCCTCGTTTGGTCAACAGGTGTAACTGGATGGCGAATGTTAGGCTACTCGCCAGCAACCATTTCTAATGGGAAGACAGAGGCCCTGTCCCAAATGGCACCCTAAGCACTCGTGGTGTTCCTAGTCCGCACTTTCATGACCTAATGCCGCTTTGACTGTCGGGAAGAAGTTTGCCGCATTAGTGCGGGCTCGGTCAGGGGGGTAATCTTTTATAAAAAACTGAAGCTTCCCTGGGCGCCGCCATTCATTAGCAGACCCCCACCGGCTGTTGCGCCCCATTGACTCCCATTCATTTTGGCGTGAATTGAGTCAATGGAGCAGTTTTTGTAAGAATAGGCTAACGATTGCGTCATAACCACGCGACTCTCTGTTGCACAGTAGAGAATTACTGTATGGACAGGAGGAGAAGCTCGCGCGCAATCGGGGGGACGTGGAGGCAAAGTGACAAAATAATTAATCAGAATACTTAGCAAAAGTTGTTCCTGCTCCTAGCTCATGGACACCTACTCACGCTCACCGTCTCTGCAAGTTTCTGAAGGGAATGATTCAGATTTCTCTTGGCACCGCTACTAGAAGACAGACAGGTTGCTCACGTCACATCTACGTCGTCAAGCTCAGTTTGAGTCTGCGCAGTACGCTCAGCCATCAGGAAGTGAGTGCTTCTAATTGACTTCACTTTTCTCCGTTGAATCCAATGGGGTCGCTGTGTCCATTTCTTTTACTGTCTATGGCAAAAGTGCGCATCGAGGGTGCATATCGACCGCAAAGGGGGCGCTGGCAAGCACCCTTCTGAGGCCTAAAATGACAAATGCGACACCCTACGGTCTCACGGACTTAACGGACACGCGACAGCCATTGTAAGTCAACAAGACCAAAAGTGCATATGAAGTGTGCCATTTGGGACAGGGCCAGAGTAGTCCCCTGCCGGGGTCAGCCCTATGTTCCCACGGCCCTATGTTCCCACATTTCTAAGAATTTTTTTTTACTGAAAATTTTGAAAATTAGGTCCTATGTTCCCACAGCCCTATGTTCCCACAGTCCTATGTTCTCTCTCCTATGAAGGGTAGGTTTTAATCATAGACTGTAAAAAAATATGGACGTAGTGTCCGTGACGTCACCCGTAGGTTTCTGAAGAGCATTTTTGAAGCCTAAAGTAGGCGGAGCCGGCCATCGCCATCTTGGCCTTGCGTCACTCCCGGATAACAATACATAGGCAAACAGGCGGGGCGTGACTGGAGCTGAGCCTGGCTATCTGAAATCACCTAGCTCGACCTGATTGAGTTAGCTGATGATTTAAAGCCAATTAAAAGTTCCTATTTTTGCCCTTTGAAATATTATAATAGTTAAAAGACATGGCTATAAGTGAGACTGTGTATTGTGATTCTGTACTATTCTGCTAGTTGAACATGTATTATGCAGTAACTTAATATTACTCTGAGAGTGTGTGTGACTGATTTATGTGCATACATGTCAGTCACTCTTTCTTATGGTCCGTCAGCGCGGCATCGCTCGTCAAGTTCGTAGAGAGCTTATTCAGTCCATTTTAAAGGGCACCTATTATGCAAAATTCACTTTTACATGGTGTTTGAACATAAATGTGTGTTGGCAGTGTGTGAGCAAAACCACCCTAGAATGATAAAAATCCACCCAGTAGTTTTTTTACTATCTCAATAAATCATAAGCACTGTCTCAGAACACCCTGTTCTAGATTTTCCTCATTGTGACGTAGAAATGAGCTAAGCCCCACCAACGTGATTTGATTGACATCTGGTTTTGGCATAGACCCCGCCCTCGGTGATCTGCATCCTCAGCGACAGCCGGTAATGTCTCCTAAGAAGTGTGTTGTGGGATGTAAGAATGGACATACTAGTCTTCACTGACATCAGAGCCACTGAAAACGCAGCGGATGGATTTTATTTATGAAGAAAAGGCACCACTTAAACTTCCTAAATACGAGATTCATTTTCTGACTGACTGTTTAGTGAACGAGGGTCAAAGTTAATCCTAGAGTGTGGATCGTTGCCTACAGTTCGCGATCCAACGTCACCTCCAGAAAAAGTAAGTGTATTTTATGATTTTTGAGCAAATAGTCATTTCAATCGATGTCAGCAAGTTCAACAACAAATGCGTCTAAAGCTATTTATTGTCGTCGTCAACTCGTCATAGGATGTCTCAACAAACAACGTCAGACAGTTTTATGTCACGTAGGCATTTTTTTGCAGCATTTACAAATGTAAATAAATTAAGGTCTGCTCTATCTCCATAGACAGTAGGCTATATAAACGTCTATCTCCCTCCCCTTAAGAAATAAATAAAAAAATTCGTTTGTACTTCACAGTAGTGTGTGTGTGTGTGTGTGTGTGTAGTTTCAAAAAATTGCGCGAACGTTATCACAGTTCGTGTGTGTGTGTGTGTGTGTGTGTGTGTGTGTGTGTGTGTGTGTGTGTGTTGCACATCCATAATGGCAAAAGGGACGCGATTAAAACTTTGTAAGTACAGAAATGTATCAAATAACCATTCCGAGACGTTTAGTCCATTCTCTTTCGTGTTTATTCTGTGCCGGACTCTCTTCATCATCTAGGTCCAGCAGGGCGGGGATATGCAGCTCATTTACATTTAAAGTGGTAGACGCCAAAACAGCTCTTTTTAAAACAGGCCCCAAAAATGACATTTTCAAATGGTTATAATAAATTAACTGTGGCGTATTTTGTGCTGAAACTTCACAAATGCATTCTGTGGACACCCAAGACCAATATTACATCTTCTAAAAAGGGGCATAATAGGTGCCCTTTAAATTCTTATTTTGGCCGCCTCTCAAATGGGTTAAACTATAACGTTAGATATATTGCCTATGAGGTTCAAGTAAATGCGCTAGAAAATCCGCGCTCATTCATGTGCATTTATAGCACGGACGGAGAAAGCGCCGACGCCTGCATGATTTCATCTGACGGTACATAAGCATATTATAATCTATATCTGTTCCGTGAGAGCAGAACGAACGAGCCTTTATTGACACGTTTTTACATTTGAAAACTCCAAAAAGCAACAAAATTGTCAGACATCCATTAGTGCATGTTCACAGAGGAAAACAACTGAAATACAGCGCTGGTTGTTCTCTCGAACGATACTCGACGACAACGACGGAATCCAAAGCCGTGGGCTTTGTACCCAAGTAATGGGTGTATACAGAGGTGGAAAGAGTAATAAAATATTCTACTCAAGTAAAAGTACTATTACTAAATTTTTTTTTTACTTAAGTACAAGTAAAAGTACCGGTCGAAAAATCTACTCAAGTAAAAGTAAAAAGTAGCTCATTTAAAATGTACTCAGAGTAAAAGTAACTGAGTTACTTTTTTAACAGCGGGGTGGGTTGGGGAGTCCCCCGAGTAGGGTTGTAAAGGTATGAGGTTTTCCCAGTATGATAACCGACTAATATAATGGTATTAAACAATTATTAAATATAAAAACTGTATTATTAAATAAGGGTTATTATTATCATCAGTTAAAATGACAGTTACAGTAAATGGGATGAAAACAGTATTTTTGGAAACATTTGTTTTGTTTATTAAAATTTCAATAAAACATGTCTAATCAACTAATTTCAATAAATGATTGTGAATTTGATTAAAAGAGTAGTTCACTTTAAAATGAAACCAGCCCATGATTTACTCGCCCTCAAGCCATGTATATGACATTCTTCTTTCAGACGAATACAATCAGAATTATATTAAGTCAAGTCTCCTTCATTTATACAGCGCTTTAACAATATAGATTGTTTCAAAGCAGCTTTACAGAGATAATAGGAGATTACAGTAACAGAGAGTGTTTTGGCTTTACAGCCGCTCTAGAATAAAGTTGTTGTCCAGCTAAAGTTAGTTTTTGATTCATTCATTTTTGATTGATTCATTCGTTGCGAAAAGCACATTAGTTATTAATTTAGGGGCCGCTAACACGACACCGCTTTAACAGAAAACAGAAAACTTTAATGTGTTCTGGCCGTTCATTTGCACGACAACAGTGTTTGGAGCTCGAGAATGTAAACCTTGAAATAGGTTACAAGGTGCAAGCTTTAAAATTTTTTGAAAAACACTATCGTCTCTGTGTAAACTTCAAAAACGTTAATCTGTGAAAACGCTGACGGCGTGCACATGCGTATTACGTGTTTAATCTATAGGTATGTGCATTTGAATGTGTGCATGCGAGTAGTCTTTCTTTACAAATTGACCTCACCAAATTACTTGTCTGGCCTGCTTAATACAAAAAAAAATTTCCATGCGAACTGGAATCATTTAGATAATGTTTTATCTGTACAGAGGTGAAGGAAGCCTCTGATATTAATAAACACCCTGACGCTTCCTAGCTTGATAATGGCTGTGGATTGCAACCATCAGTTTGAAGCTCATAAAAGTGCATCTATCCATCATAAAAGTGCATCCATCCATCCATCCATCCATCCATCCATCATAAAAGTGCTCCACACGGCAACGGGGGGTTAATAAAGGCCTTCTGAAACAAAACGTTGAGTTTGTGTAAGAAAGATATTCATATTTAAATCTTTATGAAGTAAAATAACTAGCTTCCGGCCAAACGAACATATGTATTCGACTTAAATCTAAAGCGCAACTTATGCGAGTAATGCGACATACTGCTGATATTTATGCTACGCCAGGACGCACTACACTACTTCTGACGTCATGAGTTGTATAAGTTGCGTTTAAGGTGTAAGTAGACTGCGTATGGTGTACTTTTTTTTAGCTTTAAACTGATGGTTGCAATCCACTGCCATTATAAAGCTCAGAAGCATCAGAGTGTTTATTAATATAACTCCGATTGTATTCGTCTGAAAGAACAAAGAAGAAAGTTATATAGCCTACACCTAGGATGGTTTCAGGGCTAATAAATCATGGGGTAATTTTCATTTTCATTTTAACTACTCATTTAACAACTTATTTTTTATCATTAATAATTTATTAAAATGTTCAAGAACAATAGACTTCTATGAAATGTATTTAATTCAGAAAAATCCTTTTTGTTTTTATGATTTAAAACAAATATATTATCCAAAACGGTGGTAATCAAATAAAAGTTTAACACATTTTTTTATCCTTTTATTTTTTGGCAAAGTGCTGCAAAACAGGTTTACTCAAATAAACCATGGACAAAAATCCTTAAATAATGTTTAAATAATCTGTATTATTATTGTTGTTGTTAATATTATTATGAGAAGTACATTCTATTGTAGGCCCACAACAGTTAGGCTATGTCATCATTTCTTCGAAGTTAAACCAAACTTTTATTTTGATGGGTTGTAATGAAGTCCTGTTTCAGAGTGTAGGCTATTTGACAAGGTTTTTCTCAAAGGTCTCAGAGCAGCTCTGGAGATGTTCATGTTTTCATATTCTCATATTGTTTGTGAGCTGCTGAAAACACCATTAGCGCGCCGCGTACTTGAGTATGTAGTAGACGAAACGGCTCGTCTCATTCGCACTGATTTACACAGACAGGCAGATTATACATTTATATAGCATTCTCTTGTGCTTTAATATATAGACTACAGACCATGTCGCAATTTGATTTATTGTACAGCTTTACTTTCATGTGTTTTACGTGACGTCTGCGTTACTGTAGGCTAAATTCCATTTTCATGACAATGAAACTCCGGGATTCCCTCTGCATCACAGAAATCCTTCGGCCTTAAATTATAAATAGGACATATCTTAATCTGCACGGAGGGATGGTGTTCCCGAACACGTTCTATGTGTTTCCTTCTTTTGCAGCCAATTTGCGTCCACAATTTTTTCAAAATGAATAGGCTATGCTCGAGCCTCGAGGACAACCACGCGTTCGTTTTTCTATATCCAAAGTATCCCCATACTTACCAGGGGTTTGCCTCACGTGTGTGTGTAAAGAATCTGTGTTGTCCGTTATGGAGCGAAATATGTGCCATAATTTAACAAACAAATCCAGCATTTTGCAAACAAACTCAATCTACTTCGCAAAGGAAAACTCGACTCGCAAACAAACTCGATCCGCTTTGCAAAGGAAATCTCGACTCGCAAACAAAAAGAAACCAATGTGCAAGCACAAAGGTCACAAATGCGTCCAGGCAGATTTTCTCACAAATGCGTCCAGGCAGATTTTCTCACAAATGCGTCCAGGCAGATTTTCTCACAAATGCGTCCAGGCAGATTTTCTCACAAATGCGTGCAGGCAGATTTTCTCACAAATGTGTGCAGGCAGATTTTCTCACAAATGCAGTTGAGCAACTTCCTCTTCTAAAACAGTAGATGGCGCTAAACTATAGGCTAATTTAGCGCTAGTCTCCCGGGAGAAGCTCTGATTTGAAACTTGCCTTTGCCTACAGCTGAGGAAAATGACCGGTGAACGGGTGTTTCTGTCTTATTTGATCTATAATTAACCTTTTTTAGGTTTTCTCTTGCCAAACGTTTATTGCATATCTAGACAGAAATCCACATTAGCACTTAGTAGCACTTCACTCTCTAGGATCGGGGAATCTATAAGCTGAAAGCTCTGCCATCTTGTTGCTTTTTGTCATTTTTTTCTGCATCGGACTCATGCGAAATTACTAAATTAGTGATTGTCTACACTTGAATGAATCTATTTCTTTCGTTCTCCATAAATTAATGAGAACATTTAATTTAATTGAAAGGAGGCTCCCACTTATTTATTTATTTAGCCTTGTTGGAATTCAGTCAGCTTAACAATTAATGTAATAAAATAATTAATGCAAAAAAAAAAAAAAAAAAAAACAATATACAATTGTTTCTTATCTTGCCTGTGACGTAGCCTATGCAGTGCCCAAATTATTATTTTGGACACACAAATGAAACCCGCCGGTCAATTAAATGAAATGTTCTCATTCATTTATGGAGAACGAAAGAAATAGATTCGTTCAAGTGTAGACATAATCACTAATTTATGGTGCTAATGTGGATTTCTGTCTAGATATGCAATAAACGTTTGGCAAGAGAAAACCTCAAAAAGGTTAATTATAGATCAAATAAGACAGAAACACCCGTTCACCGGTCATTTTCCTCAGCTGTAGGCAAAGGCAAGTTTCAAATCAGAGCTTCTCCTGGGAGACTAGCGCTAAATTAGCCTATAGTTTAGCGCCATCTACTGTTTTAGAGGAGGAAGTTGCTCAACTGCATTTGTGAGAAAATCTGCCTGGACGCATTTGTGAGAAAATCTGCCAGGACGCATTTGTGAGAAAATCTGCCTGGACGCATTTGTGACCTTTGTGCTTGCACATTGCTTTCTGTTTGTTTGCGAGTCGAGATTTCCTTTGCAAAGCGGATCGAGTTTGTTTGCGAGTCGAGTTTTCCTTTGCGAAGTAGATTGAGTTTGTTTGCGAGTCGAGTTTTCCTTTGCAAAGTAGATTGAGTTTGTTTGCAAAATGCTGGATTTGTTTGTTAAATTATGGCACATATTTCGCTCCATAGTCCGTCTCCATATTTTTTGTGGTTTTTGCGTGTCTGTTCTCCCGCCCTTCAATCAATCATGCTGAGCACGAGCGCGCCGCGCGCTGTTTTACGCTGTTGTAGGCTAGTTCATTTTTTTAATAATGTTTTTTTTTTTTTACTCAGTAACGGATATGTTTTAAAATGTAGCGAATTACAATACTTTAAACAAAACATACTTAAGTAAAAGTAAAATTACAGATTTTAAAAACTACTTAAAAAAGTAGAAATACACAAAAAAACTACTCAATTACAGTAACGCGAGTAAATGTAATTCGTTACTTTCCACCTCTGGGTGTATATAAAAATCTCTTGGTGTGGTGGGGGCTCTCACTGGCGCCCCCCAGCTGTTTGCGCCCTAGGCGACCGCCTAGTTTGCCTATGCCTAGAAACGGCCCTGGGTGTATTAAATTGTATGAAATAATCCCGAAAAAAAGCACAAACACTGCAGAGAAAGCAACTTCAGCAGCTAACATTTGCTGAGGTGAAGTGACGGCTAGTAACAGCGGACAAACGGCTAGCATTGACAGCGGCAATCCATCTGTCACTCAAGTGGCCACTGGCCACACCCTTAAATTTAAATATTAATCAACTAAACGGATGAGTTATAAAAAATTTCACCCCCCTCACAGTTGTTATGAAGGGCAAAATTAGCTGTATAGACCAAAGCCACATAGAGATCCAGGCTGTAAACATGTTTTTTTCTGCAGCAAAGTTGGCCATTTTAACATGGGGGAGATACAGATTTGACTCACTTCTGCAGCCAGCTCAAGCGGCCAGTCAATGAATTGCAGTTTAACTCACTTCCGTGTTGGTTTCAAGAGAGACGGGGAGGTTGCCGCTTGGTTTTAATGCTTGTGCTGGTACAGGGATAGCCCAATTACATCCCAGACAAGTCTCCCTCCTGTGAGGGGTAGGTTTAGGTATGTTAACTAATTAAGCCCTAGTCCCCTATGAAGGGTAAGTTTTAGTACCTGTGCTGGTGGGATAGCCCAATTACATCCCAGACAAGTCTCCCTCCTGTGAGGGGTAGGTTTTAGGTATGTCAAACAATCAAGCCTAATTCCCCCACGAAGGGTAGGTTTTAGTGCTTGTACTGGTACAGGGATAGCCCAATAACATCCCAGACAAGTCTCAGGGCTGTGGGAACATAAGGCTGTGGGAACATAGGGCTGTGGGAACATAGGGCTGTGGGAACATAGGGCTGTGGGAACATAGACATGCTCCCCTTCTGCCAAGGGGCGTAATGGGAGCTTAAATAGCAACATTCTCGATCCAAATATGAGGAGGTTGTTTGTCTCATTGGAAACATTACTACACGGAATTGTAATACCTTTAATCCTATAATAAGAATATAACACCCCTCCCTCCCATTTTAACCCATCGTACCTGATTTATGTGTAAAAACATCCAGACCGCTAAACTTCTGAGTTAAGCCTAGCTCTCCTTGAGCTAAACACTGCCATTCGCAATTGCGTCCCCCAGTGGGAAAACAGACTTTCTCCAGATGTAGTTGTCCCAAATGTTCAAGTTAACATCATGATATTGATTTGAAAAGGAAAGGAAATATACAATACACTTCTAATTACATGTATTTGTTAATAATACGTTTCAGTTATATTTTCTTTGAAAAAGGTTTGAATAGTTCTTAGTAGAATATTACCAAGTAGAGCGTTCTGATCTCCTTGTTGGTGTTTCTGTAAGAAATGTCACCATCTTGTGGTCAATGGAGGGACTGCAAATTAGAATTTATTGTTTTATATTGTGTGAAAGTGCGAATGAATTGTCTAATGTTGAATGAATTTGCTATCTGCTTTATTAGGGGCCAAGCACCGAAGATGCATAGGCACTTATTGTATCCGTTCCCATTCCTATTATTATTATTATTATTATTATTATTATTATTATGCTCTGGAAGTCTATGGCAGCCCATAGACCCGCTTGCAGGAAACTTATGAACCTTGGCACACTGATAGAGGACAGTCTGATCTGTCAACATAGCAAATTTGGAGTCTCCAAATCAATCACTCTAGCGCCACCAACTGTCCAAATTTGCACTCATGTTTATGCTAATAACTTATGCAAGAAAATATTTTTTTTCCCCTGATTCCTTTCCTCAAGACGATTCGATTGCACCTTTGACGTCATTTTCCATCATGAAAATTTGTCCGCCATTTTGAATTTTCTGAAAAACATACTTTTTCAAACTCCTCCTAGGCCGTTACTCCGATTGTCACGAAAATTGAATGCCGACAAACATTTATGGAATTCATGTTGATTCATTTTAACCTTTCTTGAATACCGCGCAAACTAATTTTACGTAGTGCTTGTGAAAACAGACGTAAGCCCGTATGTCCACAACACTTTATCGTATATTCAGACCAAACTTGGTATGTCATCACAACCATGACCTGAGGCAACATGGTGCGTTTTGGTGCAGCACCACCTACTCATCTCCTTAGGTTCCTGAATCCTTGCCAAGTCCAACGTTACCAGATATGCTAGGTTTCACCTTACGGTTTGTGTAGCGTTGTGATTTAGTGCTTAAAACATTTGCCAATATCTTCGAAACCATTAGACCGATCGAGAGGAAATTTGGAAATTGAGTGAAATGTACACTGGCTTTTTTGCTGTACTTGCACCAATGACATTGCCAAAACCACATTAGGTTTATAATTTGGTGATAATTTTTTTTTTAAATCTTCAGCATTTCCCATATATATATTGAGATTATTATTCATATATATATATATATAATATTAAACAATATAAATTAAAATTATATTCTTACCCATTTTTAAAGAAGTACAGTTGCACCATTCTGGTGGGCTTGGTTCAGGATTGGGTTTTGGTTTTGGTTCAGGACGTTCGAACCCCATGAAACATTATACAAAATTGGTGGAAAATACATATTTATTGATTGTTTTATCCATAACAATAATAATAAGTATTGAATTGAATTTATTGCTATTACAGTACAGTTCTTTATATCACAAAAAAAAAAAAACATTTACCATACAGGGCCTGGACCCCAAGTCGGTCATCACGGGGAAGTGTATAGCCATTAGTGGTGATGTATCGGTAAGTTGGATACATGAGAGCTGAAGGGTCTCTGGAGTGATCTAGTCCCAGTGCATGTCCGAACTCATGAGCAGCCACCAAAAGCAGGTTTATACCTAAAGCAATTAATGTTTTTTTTAAATAAACTTGTAATAATTTACATACACATATGCATGTGATTCTATGTGATTTGTGCATTCACCTCGTGAACTTAGGGTCCACGTCTCATCATCATCAAAGTGTGTGTCTCCTCCCTGCTCTGGACCGGGTAAGTTGGCATGAGCCAGAACCCCATTAGGCCCGTCAAATGGGTAAAAATCTCCATGATCTAAAAGGAAGAAAAAAAATGTTGTATATATATATATATATACTGTATATATTTGGAAATAAGGGATGTGTTTAGAACCTACATCCAGCTTTGAAGAGAATCATGATATCAGCTGTGCCACTGTAGATCTGTTTGAAATCGAGTGGAATAACATCACTGTAGAGCTGGAAAGCTTTGGCAATAATGGCATCCACATCTCTCTGGCAAGAGACAAAGAAGCAAATCATGTTTAGTATCCTTAAAAGTCACCATGACACCAATTGACAATTCATATTTTATGGAAAATTGCAGTGTTTATTATAAATGATTTATCCATGCACATTATCATTTCCATGCGCACTCATAGTGTTTAATCAAAATAACTTCCTCTCCTTCTTGCAGCGACATAGGGCCCTATCATACACCCGGCGCAAGGCGCGATGCAAGTGTTTTTTGCTAGTTTCAGCCCCGACGCAGTTTTCATTTTCACGTCCTACGCCACGTTGTTTAAATATCAAATGCATTTGCGCCCATTTGTTCGCCAATGGGCGTGCAGGTCTGAAATCGAGGTGTGTTCTGGCGCATTGTTGGTGCGTTGCTATTTTGAGGCAACTGAAATAGACAACGCCATTGACCAACTGAAACCTGGTCTAAAGTCAATGGCGCAGTATTTTTGTTTTTTATTTAAAGAGCACTTTAGTAATATGAGCCTATAGGCGGGTGCACAACGCGCGTACACTCTGCTTATTACACACATAGGGACGCACAGCAGCACACAGACATGCCAAATATAAAATGTAAATTTTATACATTTTAATGTATACAATGTAAAAGACTATTATTGTGTACATAAAGATATGGTGGAATCCGGCTTGTCCTGTGTAGATGGTCTACTTGCGCACTTTAACCTTGTGCATGAGCAGATTAGATTCCTCTCTGGACTCAGTCTTTCCACTTGCAAATTCCTCCATATAAATAGCGAATCCACCATAGCACAAGCGCAACTGGCTTTTAAAGGGAATGGGAGATGAGACTCTGATTGGTTTATTGCACGTTACGGCCAAAACACACCCATTACACATTAAGAGAATTTTTCACGTCGTCAAACTAACAAAAGTGGATTCCGACACGCCCTAAGTACACTTGCACCATGCGCTTTAGACCATGCACTTAGACCGTTAAAATAAGGCCCCTAGTCTCTTCTCTGATGACATGTTTAGCGATGTGAGGGCGGGGCTACATGTCACTCATTTGAGATCGACCAATAGCAAACCACAACAATCCAAACCCACCCTACATTTTTTCTTGTTCGAGAAGCAGTTTCACTCAGATATACGTCACAATAGAGAAAACTGCAGTGCGAACCCCTTCATTGACAGTCTCATGCATTTTGCACAGAAAACTGGAAAGCATTTCTATATCTGGCAAGGTCTAATCTGATTGGTTGAATTTCTGGGAACAAACTTGTCTGATTTGTTATTTCATTAAGGAGCTAAACATTTCACATTTATGCATTTGGCAGATTATTTGATCATTTCTGACATTGCACTCAAGGTGCACATTTGATCACTTTTTGCTTTCCCTGGGAATCAAACCCATGACCTCGATGTTGCTCTACTGATTGGAAGGCACAGGTACATAAACTAACCTGTATGTTACAACGCTCTGCTTCCAACTGGGTCTCCCCTGGAAGTGGCTGAATTTGGCCACATCAGTGACTCCACAGTGTGGCAGCTTCATCGTCTCAAGAGTGTTTGAGTCCAGCTTGCCCGTGACCTCCAGTCCAAAAAACGCCTGCATGACCTTCAGTTCATTTTCTAGATCTGGGAGGATCATTGTTCTGCTGCGGGATTTAGTTGCGTTATTGTCCCTGTAGAACTGTGACAGATAAGCCTGGGGAGAACGAGGAAGGAACGTTTTATAACATTAATGTATAAGAAACATATGAGCACATATCAGGAATATGGGTACTGACCTCTGCTATTTGATGGTCTTCTGATGATGCAGTCGTAGGTGCGCCATCACAAAGAGACAAATACACCACAAGTGTCAGAACAAGAGCTGTCAAGTGCCCCATACTGCAGTCCTCTTCCTCTGCAGGGAAAGAAAAGTGTCCTCCAGAGTCTCTGTTTCTGTCTTTTATAAGCTTTTTATAAGGCTTAAAGTCCCGTGTTTTATCATTTCCAATCAGCAGTGGTATTAGCGGGGATGGGAGTGGGAAACTCTCAGAGCTTCAGGAGGTTTTAAGCTCCTGTCTAAACATGTCAGACAAAAGTTTGTATTGACGATGACTTCACCTATGACTCAACTGAATGGGCCGCTTTAGGAAGATTGTGGGTTTTGTATTCACTGCCTCTGCTTTTGATATCCCCCCTTCTGGTCATTTTCATCCCCGGAGGAAATTTATTTTATCCGCGTTTCTGGTTAGACGGGATGCATTTCCAATTTCCGACTGGCATTTTTGCTTCTGAGTGGAAAGGTATGATTAATATTATGTTATAACTTTAGATCTAATTTATTTATTTTAGATAAAAAAAATTTTTATCTTCAACATTGCAAGCAGCCTAAAACACTATGACTTGCAATTATGGAATGAAGATACTACTTTTTTTAAGGAGAGATGGTTGAAATGTGTTCAAAATGTTTGACAGCTTATCTTAATGCAAAACAAAGTCAGCACACTGTTGCTCACACACACACAAAAACAGTTCAAAAGTAAAATCACCAGAATACTATAATGTGATGTTTTGAACAAATCAGCTCTTGTTCAGACCGTGAGAGCAACAATGTGCTGACTTTGTTTTGCATTTCTCTGTACTTTTTTGTCATGCACCTGGATTTGAGACATGACTTTTCATGTTCCTTTGACAGCTTGTCTTAATCCCTCATTGGGCCTATAAATTATTTTAATACATTTATCGTCAAAAAGTTAATTGTTAAAATTTAGTTAGTTAACTCAACTCACTTAAACCATTTTGTGTGTGTGTGTGTGTGTGTGTAGCTAGCTATACATTACACTACATTGTCTAAATTTCTACATTAAATTTTCAAAAATGTGTCTTAGCAACGGAGAAAACCGATTAATTAACACATTAGAAATCTGCAGGGTATTCAGTATTCAGCAGTTTCCATTCAAAGTTGCACATAAAAAAAAATTTGCGAATAAAGTATGGTTTCCATCACATGTTCAAGAGAACAAAATCATCACTTCCTGGAAAAAAAATGTAAGTTGTAGAAACCAGAGCGTTAATTGTGGTTTTAAACTACTCTTTATTGTCAGAACATATCAGGACCAACTCTTGCCAAAACAGGTGAACATTTCACAAATCTGAGGTAGAGCATTCAAACATTTGTCATTTTTCCTTAACAAAATAAATATCTTTATTGGACAATTAATTTCTTAGTTTCTGCATAAGCTAATTTTTATTTGGTAAAATTTAATATTCTGACTGTTTGAGTTTTATTAAACTCAACCATTGGTCATCCAGTATCATGCATTTAGATCATGATAACCTCACTATCATGGCAAAATGTAACTTTATGGTTTCTATGGTAGTATTTGTATGAAAAACAGTAGCCTAAATACATTATTAAATACTGTAATTATATTCCATCAGTCCTTTAATACATCGTCTACATTAATAATAATACAATTCAATATGTATTTCCCACATTTCATGGTGCAGTTAATATGACTAGGCTAACATCACAGTAAATCCATGGTAAATGATGGGAATTTGTAGACGGAAAAGCCTTTTGCGCACAGTGTTTCTCCTGTTTGTCAGCGCTGTGTCATCTGCCTTTAAACTGGTTTAAATCACTGAGACAATGCAGGGTTGCCAACTTTTCAGTTTACCTCGGAGTGAGACTTCTCCGGGGGGGGGGGGGGGGGCTAACTGGGGGGGGGGGGCAGGCAGGGGCCACTTGTGCTTTTAGGGGGCACACCTTTAACATTCATCTTAACCTATTTTCAGTATTATTTCAAGTCATTTTTCACCATGTCATGCATGACTGCAATCTCTAGAAAAAGCTAATAAATAATATTAGCTAAGCTAATAAAACAATTTCAATTCAAATGAATGTTTCATTATGTTTAATTGTAGTGTGATATAATGATCAATAATAACACATTTTTAGCATCTAAGCACATCTAGGCACTTTTTTACACCTGGGGTGGGCGATATGGCAATAATATCACAATTTTTGTTTTTGTTTTTCAGAAAAAATCACGATTTTATCATGATTCTTTTTCATGTTGGTTTTACTATTTTGCATGTGACTGAGCATTACAGCCAAACTAATGTCCCTATTTTAAAAACAAAGCCTTATAACAAAATATAGGTAACAAAATATAAAATAAAAAAGAATGGCAGACATTTAGGTCAAAGTGGCGAAGATAAAATCTTTGTCACTATTTTCTTTGTTATTAAAAATTAAGAACAGAGATACATATTACACATACACAACTTAATATACAAATGAAATAAACAGTGATTTATTTTTTCAGCTATAGGTGTATTTAACAGTAGAATTGAAGAAAGTAATTAAATGGACAAATATGAAAATAAAACACAACAGACTTAAAGTTCTCAGTCAAGAGCAGTGAATGATTTCCTCTGTGTGTTTTGTTGTTTTATTAACATTAACGGTATAGTTCTTCTCCCCCCAAAAAGTCATAATTTACTCTCTTAAGTTGTTTTAAACCTGAATAAGTTTCTTTCTTCTGTTGAAAATAAACGTTATTTGAAAGAATGTCAGTAACCAAACAGTTGATGTACCCCTGTGACTTCCATAGTATATTTTTTTCCTACTATGTATGTCAATGGGGACCAGCAACTGTTTGGTTTTGGGTGAACTATCTCTTTAAGAACAAGCGGCAGCATGTTTATTATTAGGGCTACTGTCTCTTTAAGAACTGCACGCGACGCGTCTAATATACACGCATATGACAAGCAGATTTTAATAAATTTTCTCTGTTTGCTTTCACTTTAGACATAACCAACTTTGTTTATGTAAACATTGTCTGTATTTGACAGTATTAGCGCAATATAAGACTCAAAAGATAACTTTTAGTCCAGTAACAGGCTTTTAGTGTATGTGCGCGTCGAGTGTACGCACTCAGTAAAGCGCATATTTGAACAGCGCATCAGCAGCGAATGACATGTTTAACCGGCAAGGCTTTAAAGCACATGCAATGCAAATAATGAACTTTTGTGAACTGCAGTGTCCCGTTCCTCTGCGTTAACATTTGATGTGAATATACGTCGTGCTGCAGTGTAGCCTATAGATGAAGGCGCCGCAACTGATAAAATGCGCAGTTGTAAGACTTTCCCTCTCTGCCGTGCGTGCGCGCGCTATCGGTTGGTTTGGACGACAGTCTCTGTCTCGCATGCGTGCTCGCTCTAGGTTCTGGGAGATTTTTAACTAATTTGCGCCATAACTAGTGGTCCATCCAGTAGTTAAGGGCCTGAATTGTTTATAGTAATTCTGAAATTTAGTGCACATGAGTGAAAAAAAAAATACAGCACAGAAGAATGTCTATTTTTGCGTGAGATTTCTTTGTTGAGCGTGAGAGCGTGAGATTGAGGCTGAATGCGTGACTGTCACGCGAGATGCGTGAGAGTTGGCAACCCTGCAATGTGTTCTTCGCTGAATTCAAGCGCTTCTCACTGGATCTCGTGACGAGAGCGATCAGAGTAAACGCATATTCTCTGACGCATCTCCTCTAGTGAGCTCGCGCTGCGCTGCCGTTTGGACTTTCTTTGAGCCGAGCGGATAAATGGTCCGTGTGGCGCGCGGTTCAAATGAGTTTCGTTCCGCTTTTGGCGCATAAACATTATCGAACATTTATCGAACTCTTGATATCGTTTTATCGAGAAAAATTATATCGCGATAATTATCGTTATCGTTTTATCGCCCAGCCCTAGGTCCAGCTATAATATTTAAATTTGAATACAGTTCTGTGTTATTTGCAAGGTATATACCAATCATTATTTTTACATCATGCACTCCAGGCAAATTTCTTTTTAAAGTGCGCAGAGCTTGTGGCCTGTAAACGTTTAATTTAATAAGCATTACATTTTAATAGACAATGACAAGACAGAAGCGATGTTCTTTTTTTTCTAGACTTTGATTGAAGTTTTACATAACCACTGGAATTCCCTTCAGGGCACATCCAGTGCCTATACGAGTTTTCTAAATCCTGACATGAATGACGAATGAAAGACGCAAATGCAAAAACACAACCCTGAGGCTGTTTAACTGAGGTATTCAAAACACCCTTACTTATGCCCTAAAATGTACCACAGGAAGTTTGTCCATATATGTCCCAGTGGTCCTTTAACAGAAATTCTGCTTGTTTTTATTGAACTACAAACACAGTGATGATGAGACTAATCTATCCCTGATAGCTCTATACTCAGAAACACCTAATAATATATCAGCTTCAACAAGCATCAACATGCCTTGACAAAAAGTATGACCTTTTATAAAGCTTTAGAGATTTATTTATTATTGGGAGTTAAGATGGTTTGATATTCAAGATTTTACAAAGCCGATCACTGATATTGGATTTACAATCTGAGTCTGCTCAGTAAGTCGTCTCTGAGTCTCTTTAACATTAAATTCAAAAGTATTTAACCTGGCAAAAACAATTATTGCTTCCAATCTGAACATGCTCACATACTCTTCTTGAGGTGAATTAGGCACTTTAGTTTATTTGAAAATAACATTAAACAGATTCTGTAAATATACATTCTTTTAAAATGAGTTAACAGCTATATTAGAGTCCAATAACAAATTTGAACAACAGACCGATTCAATGAACAATGGATTATGCACATGCATTTCTTTTTAAAAAACAAAGTGGTATATAACGTTAAAAAAATATATGATCAATAAGTTATGACAACAACATATGTTTTTACATTGCTTTAACTAATAAAAATAAGTAATACAAGATTCAACTAACTTTTTAAGTCAGTTTGATGTGATTTAACTTGAAATGACCAAGTTGATTGTACTTTTTTTACAGTGTAGTTTTAAAATAAACTTCTGCATTCCATTTTTAATTAAATCTTGACTAACAGGACAGGAAGTAATTGCTCCTCAGCACACGGAGAAGCCTCTTACTGTTGGATGTGAACATATACATCTTTGTCCCGCTGTAGAGATAAATGTAACCTGGAAGAAAAAAACATTATCTTTATGAGGTCTAATCATTGTACTTTAATACTTGTCGAAAATTGGTTAAAAACACTTACTTTTGGACAGGTGGGCTGCTGTAACCTCTCCGGTCATCCCTGGAAATCCATCTGCCAGTCGTTTGGGATACCCTGTGTCCATCTTCTTCGTCCCCTCATCATAGCTACCCCAAAAAAGAGAAATGTAATATTCCAACAGTTTCTTTCCAATAGTTTTTTCAGAGCAAAATCCAAGGGTTTTTGTTTATGCTTTGGCACTTGACCAACCTGTAGTACATCTTGTCAACGAAGAGAAGTGTTTTTCCTGAGTTTTTGTCGTGGACGGCAGCATTAACTTTTCTTACGGATAATGGCAGACCAAAGCGGCTGAGAAGCTTGGGATAGCCCGGCTCAACGTTGTTTCCATTAAAAGCCCAGACTTGTCTACCTGTAAACAAAGACCAGCTATGCTAAGAGGTTTTCTGGATACAGAGATTGTAAATGTGATTGTGGTTTAAGCATTCCCAGATTGTTTGGGAAAATACCTTTGAATAACTTTTCCTTGCACTGGATTTTCGTAAGCAGCATCTATATTGTCCGGAGAAATATTGTTTTTTTCTTCATCTTGAAAACTTGAATCTGTATTTTTTTTAAACTGAATATTTGCAGTCTAAGAATTCAGAACAAAAAAATAGCTGTTTGAAAATACGTCTAAAAAATTCAGCCATGAAAACATTTCAATTCGATAAATTTCAAATGTTCAATATTCGCTTAAAGAAATCAAATTCAGACCTATTTAAAATACCACATAAAATTCAATTTTGTTAGATTACACTTGTAAATACTTCAAATTTACACCATTCAAATTCAAATATATATATATATATATATATATCTCATGATTTATAAATAAGGTTTTAAAAAATGCCCCAGGAAATCAATTTTTAGCGGAAATATCACCTCTTTATGGAAAAGTTTTTTTATGTTGCTGTCAACATTGTTTTTTATGTTGCATTGTCAACATTGTCAAAGCTTCAGCACTGCCACTCTTGAGCTGGATTGCAGACATTGCAATCGAGCTCAAGAGTGGCAGTGCTGAAGCTTTGAGGCCACAGTGACACCTTGTGGTGTGACCAAAAAATACAAAAGAGGTTTGTGGAATGTGGACGTGACTTTACAGGTCACGCACGCAGGGATTAAATGACTTAGAGATGGGCAATATGGCCAAAATCTTATATCACGGTTTATGTCCTTTAATATCACCCTAACTGTATGTATATAGGTTTACCATACATAGGCCTACTCAATATTCCGGACATGGCCGTAAAACATCAGCTAGTGATTTCTAAAATGTCTGGGCACACATGAACATAATCCGCTGATAACAGACACTTTACACGGAAACACGTCAAATGATCCACTATTAACCACATTTTATGCCATGCGTTGTAGATCCGTACACAGAAGCTAACTGCATTTTTAATGTATCTTCCAAAAACAATGTTGACAGCAACATAAACAAACTTTTCCATAAAGAGGTGATATTTCCGCTATAAATTGATTTCCTGGGGCATTTTTTAAAACCTTATTTATAAATCATGAAATATATATATAAATATATATATATAGCCTATTGCAAAATATATATATTTTTAATTTCTATTATTAGATATAATAATTGTTTTTCTCTAGTTCACGTTTACCACAATTATTGTCAGCCAATTATTGCAACATAATTTTGCCATGATCATAGCAGCTATGAGTCTTATCTTATAATGCCTGATGAGTTTGGAAAACACCTGACAAGAGATCAGAGATCATTCCTCCATATAGAATCTCTCCAGATCCTTCAGATTCCCAGATTTATGTTGGCGCTTCTTCTCTTCAGTTCACTCCACTCATTTTCTATAGGGTTCAGGTCAGGGGACTGGGACGGTCATGGCAGAAGCTTCATTTTGTGCTCAGCGACACATTTTTGAGATGATTTTGATGTTTGTTTTGGATCGTTGTCCTGATGGAAGATCCAACTATGGTCCATTATAAAATTTTTAGCTGATGCTGTCAGGTTTTATTTTTTGGTTTTATCTGTTGGTATTTGCTAGAATCCATGATATCATAAATCTGAACAAGATTTCCAGGACCTCCAGCAAAAAAATAGGCCCACAACATTAAAGATCCAGCAGTATATTTAACCATGGGCATGGGGAACCTTTTATCCCTGTTTGCACTAAACCCATCTGGGGGTTTGCTGCCGAAAAGCACTTTTTTTTTTTTTTTTTTAGGGGTGCCAATAATTGTGGCCAACATGCATTGGAGAAAAACATTTATTTCATAATGTAAGTTTCCCCCCACTTTCAACTGTTTTACTTCAATGAAAGGTTAGAATTTTGTAAAAAAAAAAAATGAAAGATCAAAAGGAGAAACAATGCAGATTTAGTTTCACAGGCGCCTTTGCTCATATTTACCAAGAGTGCCGTAATTAGTGGAGGGCACTGTACAGTGTATATATATACATAAATGAAATGACTTCATGTGCCTCTATGCAGCTTTGTCTGGCGTAGTTCTCCGAGCGGAAGTGTGACGCAACATCTAATCAGTAATTTGTGGCCCAACGCCCCGGATAACATTGAAGCTGCTTACGAGGACCCAGTGGAAAAAATACTTTTCCTATTCAAAGGTATTTTCTCAATCAATCTGGGAATGCTGAAACCACAGTCACACTTACAATCTCTGTTAAATCATGTCTATTGAAGTGCTTGACAATGGTTGAAATATCACACGGTTTTACTCAATTAAGTTAGATTGCTTCAAGAGTGAGTGTTGCACTTTTTTCCAATTTACAATCCCTGTAAAATCCTCAAAAAAAAAAAAAAAAAAACTTATGGCCTGTAGGCTATTTATTTATAGGTAAACAAGTCTGGGCTTTTAAAAGCAGCACTGTTGAGCCGGACTATCCCAAGCCTCTCAGCAGCTTTGGTCTGCCACCATCTGTGACAAAAGTTAGTGCTGCCGTCCACGACAAAAACTCAGGAAAAACACTGCTCTTCTTTGACATACAGTATATTACTATAGGTGGGTCAAGTGCCGTATCATAAACAAAAGCCCTTAAGATTTGCTCCAAAAAGACATAAGACTTTCCCTTTTTTTTGGCAGCTATAATGAGATTTTGAAGAAGATGGACAAAGGAAATCCCAAACGACTGGCTGATGGATTTCCAGCACTGACTGGACAAGTTACAGGAGCCCATCTGATCGACGGTAGGTGTTTCTAACTTCCTTTTCTACAGATCTGTAACAATACAAAAGACTCACTGAGTTCTTTTTTTTTCATATAGGACTAATAATTTTGTTGGTCATTACTCTTACATTACAATTCCTCCTAATTCCCTGTTTTTTTTTTTTTTTTTCTCTTTAGCATTACCTGAAGAGTTTTTACAATCTAACAGATGTAAAAACTGTCTTCCAACGAAGTGCCAGTCCACTGACTGAGAAGATGAAAGAGATGCAAAGGTTTTTTGGAATCAAGGTCACTGGAACGCTGGACCAAGAAACACTGGAGGTGATGAAGAAGCCCCGCTGTGGAGTTCCAGATGTTGCTGCGTTCTCCACGTTTGAAGGCAGACCCAAATGGCAGACCAACAAGCTCACATACAGGTGTGTATAATATCAGTTCTCTTGGTGTCACAGAAAAAAGAGAAGCAGAAACTGACTGTGGTCCTTTTCCTCAGGATTGTGAACTACACCCCTGACATGTCAGAAGCAGAGGTGGATGATTCCATCAGAAGAGCCCTGCAAGTGTGGGCAGACGTCACTCCTCTGAGATTCACCCGTATCTACAGAGGCACAGCTGACATCATGATCTCCTATGGAACAAAATGTGTTTTACTCCTACTTTTTACTATTATGTCCATCCATCTATCCATCTATCATCTATCATGTCAAGTCAAGTCAACTTTATTTATATAGCGCTTTTCACAATACAGATTGTATCAAAGCAGCTTCACAGTATTAAATAAAATAGTACATCAGTGTTTGTTTCTGGTGTAAAACATCCACGTTTGGTAATGCTGATCAATAGCACTGTTGAATCGATTAATCAAATTAAGTATCCCCAACTGAGCAAGCCAAAGGCAACAGTGGCAAGGAACCGAAAAACTCCATCAGGTGACCTAATGGAGAAAAAAAAAACCTTGGGAGAACCTCCTCTGGCGTTTATGAAGTAGAGACCGGATTAAACTGTAAGATTAAAAATGTTATATAAATGCCTGGCTGAAGAGATGCGTCTTTAATCTAGTTTTAAACTGGGAGAGCGAGTCTGAGCAACGAACAGTATCAGGAAGACTATTCCAGAGTTTTGGAGCTAAATGTGAAAATGCTCTCCCTCCTTTGGTGGATCTGGATATCCTAGGTATGACCAAAAGCCTCGAATTTAGTGATCTTAAAGAGCGCGATGGATTATAGGGCGATAGAAGATCTGTTAAATAGACTGGAGCTAAGCCGTTTAGGGCTTTATAAGTCAGTAGCAATACCTTGTAATTAATACGGAACTTTATAGGTAACCAATGTAGTGATGATAAAATTGGTGTTATATGGTCAAATTTTCTTGATCTAGTAAGAACTCTAGCGGCGGCATTTTGGACTAACTGTAGCTTGTTTATTGAGGATGCAGGACAACCAGCATTAAAGCAATAAAGCATTACAGTAATCTAGTCTCGAGGTCATGAATGCATGAACTAACTTTTCTGCATCAGAAACTGATAGCATATTACGTAACTTAGCAATGTTTCTAAGGTGGAAAAAGGCTGTTCTTGTAACATATGAAATATGATTTTCAAAAGACAAGTTACAATCTAATATAACACCCAGGTCTTTTACTGTAGAGGATAAAGTAACAGGACACCCTACGATGTTAAAGTTGTATTGTAAGAGGTTTTGTGGGCGGTTTTTTGAACCGATAAGTATTACCTCTGTCTTATCTGGATTTAATAAAAGAAAATTGCGCGTCATCCAATCTTTTATATCTTTAACATACTCTGTCAATTTGGATAATTTAGCGTTTTCATCCGGCCGTGATGAAATATATAGTTGAGTGTCATCAGCATAACAATGGAAACTAATTCCATGTTTCCTTATAATATTTCCAAGTGGCAACATATATATTGAGAATAATAGAGGGCCTAACACAGATCCCTGCGGCACTCCATAGTTTACTGGAGTTATGATCGATTTTTCTCCGTTTAAATAGACAAAATGGTAGCGGTCAGATAGGTATGATCTGAACCAGCTTAATGCTTGTCCTTGAACACCGGTATAGTTTTGTAGTCGATCTAAGAGTATTATGTGATCTATAGTATCGAACGCAGCACTAAGATCAAGTAAAACTAGTATTGAGATACAGCCTTGGTCAGAAGCTAAGAGTAAATCATTTGTGATTTTAACGAGCGCAGTTTCAGTGCAATGGTGCGGCCTGAACCCAGACTGAAACTTTTCATAGATGTCATTTTCTTGCAAGAAAGAGCCCAGTTGGGCAGACACAACTTTTTCTAATATTTTGGACATAAAAGGAAGATTTGAAATGGGTCTATAATTTGCTAGGTTATTTGGGTCTAATTGTGGTTTCTTAATGAGAGGTTTTATAACTGCCAATTTAAATGTTCTTGGAACATGACCTAAAGTTAAAGATGAGTTAATAATATTGAGGAGAGGCTCTTCCACTATAGGTAACACTTCTTTCAATAGTTTAGTTGGTATGGGATCTAATAAACATGTTGTTGTTTTAGAGGAAATGATAAGTTTATTTAACTCTTTTTGTTCTATAGTTGTAAAGCACTGTAATTGTTCTTGCGGGGTGATAATCGAGGCTGAATTATAAGGCGTGATTGAGGATTGAACGTTTACAATTGTGGATCTGATGTTTTCTATTTTCTCAGTGAAAAAATTCATGAAATCATTACTACTAAACTGTAACGGGATATTTTGTTCAGGAGACATCTGTTTATTTGTTAGTCTAGCCACGGTGTTAAATAAGAACCTAGGATTGTTTTGGTTGTTTTCTATTAGTTTGCGGAGGTGCTCAGCCCTGGCCGCTTTTAGGGCCTTTTTATAGCGTGACATACTGTCTTTCCAAGCGATTCTAACGACCTCTAAATTAGTTTGTTTCCATACGCTCTAAATTACGGGTTTCTCTCTTTAGAACACGCGTAGTATTGTTGTACCATGGTGCTTTAATTTTCTCTCTGACCTTTTTTAGTCTCATAGGTGCAACAATATCCAATGTACCAGAGAGAATGGTGCTCATAGTGCTAGTTACTTCCTCAAGTTCATCTGTTTGTTTGGGTTCAGGCAGCAGCTGAGACATATCCGATAAGCAATTTGAAAAATTATCTATGGTGGATGGAAGGATAGTTCTGCCTAATCGATAACGTGGCGCAGCATGATTACCGGGGTATGTAATATGCAAGTTACCATGTAATGGTCAGTTACATCATCACTTTGCGGAATGATATCTATATCGGTTGGATCGGTTCCATGTGATATAATTAAGTCGAGTGTATGATTAAGACGATGAGTTGGTCCGGTAACGTTTTGCTTAACCCCAAAGGAGTTTAATAAATCTATAAACGCAGCCCCTAACGTATCATTTTGATTATCTACGTGTATGTTAAAATCTCCAACAATTAATACTTTATCGACATTGACCAATAGATCTGAGAGAAAATTTGCAAATTCTTTTAGGAAATCAGCGTAAGGCCCAGGCTATATACGGTAGCCAAGGCTAGAGATAATAGGGATGTTTTTCTTTCATCTAAGAGCGTAACATTTAGTACAAGTACTTCAAATGAAATAAACTTATAACCCGTTTTCTGAGTAACACTAAGAAAATCTCTATAGATAGTTGCAACACCGCCGCCACGACCAATCAGACGGGGCTCGTGCTTATAGGAGTATCCTGATGGAGTAGACTCATTTAGACCGAAATAATCATTTGGTTTAAACCAGGTTTCAGTAAGGCAAAGTACATCGATGCTATTATCTGTGACTATTTCATTTACAATAACTGCCTTAGGTGTGAGTGATCTAATGTTTAAAATACCTAGCTTTAGAAATTGTTTTTGTTTACTAATAGCAACATTTTCTGTTTTAATAACAATTAGATTTTTTCTAGATCCTGCAGTAGATTTATTATTTGATCGCACTAAACGAGGAATAGACACAGTTTCTATGCAATGTTCTACACTAGTATTAATATCAGTTAATTTGGTGCAGCAGAGACTATGATTTGGACTTTTGGTTACTAGTCAAAAGGTATTTAACATCATCTATCTATCTTCAGTGTAAGTCATTTTAATTGATGATATTTAGTGCTGGCCAATTAGTCCAATTTAATCGTAAGCTTGCTTGGCGAACATCTTTGGAGAATTTGATGTTTCCCCATTCAAAGAGATAAGAGCTGTTAGTACTTGCGTGACTGAAAACATTGCTGCCAAGAGAAATGACTTGCCTTATAGGGACTTTGATTGAGTGTGTGTAGAGGCTGCTCACTGTAAAGCCAATGGGTGGAACTTGACGTCCAACCCCTCTCTGGATGTAATGGGTGAAGTTTGAAGGTCACGCCACACCCTAACCCTACCTATAACCCTATCCCTAAACCTAAATTAGGTCAAGATCCACCTATTACATCGAGGGAGGGGGAGCTGGATGTTAGTTAGCTTTGCATTGAGCACCACTTGGATAACGTAAAGGCAGAACTAAAATATGGGTACTGCATGTGAAGTGCGACACAATGGCGCCATTAAATTGCACTTGTAAAATAATTTATTGAATATATGTCTGTTTGAATTACTGTACACCAAATTGAAGAATCCTAATTCACTTGAATTTGTCATTTCGGAGTGGGGCCACTTTTCAGCCCTGGAGTTCATGCCCAAGACCGGCCCACTTTTTCCACGGTGGAATTCCAAATTAGCACTTTTTCCAATTTGGATAAATGAAGCAACAGTTCAGTTGTTACTATTGTGTAGTTGGTATTAATACCATAGTTCAACAAATAATGTAAAGGTTAAATAATAATTCACTTAGACTTTATAAGAAGCAATTGCGATTTTATATCACACAATTCAGACTATATCTCGCAATTCTGTATTTCTGACTTTAAATAGAAGCAATTGCAACTTTATTTCACGCAGTTCTGACTTTATATCTTGCAATTTCTGACTATAAGAAGCAATCGACTTTAATTCACACAATACTGACTTTATAACACGCAATTGCGACTTTATATCTCACAATTTTGACCATCTCGCAATGCTGACTTTATAACACGCAATTGCAACTTTATTTCAGGCAATTCTGACAGTTATATCTCGCAATTCTGACAATTGAGACTTAATATCACGCAATTCTGACCATCTCGCAATGCTGACTTAACACGCAATTGCAACTTCAGGCAATTCTGACTTTATAACACGCAATTGAGACTTTATTTCAGGCAATTCTGACTTTATAACACGCAATTGAGACTTTATTTCACGCAATTCTGATGTATTCCGAAATGTAAACTCGCAAGTGTGAGATAAAAAGTCGCAATTATCTTTTAAAACGTTTTATTCTGTGACGCAAACAAGCTTCCATACCTCCTGGCCTCTTCCTCCCAGCCATCCTCCCTGACACGTACCGTTACGGTAGGGCCGGCCAGGCGCGGTAGGCGCCGGCGATGCCGCGGACCCGCGGCCGCAGTAGCCTACCTAAAACGTTTTGGAAAAGACTGGCTGTGGACCCAACCAACTCTATAGTAGGGGAGGGGAGAACTCCCTCACATGGTACAACCCATGCAGAGGCAGCGCGCTGCAGTGGAAGGCGGAACGTGTAATGTTACTAACGTGACATTGAAATGGGGAAAAAAAAAAAAATTCCTCGACCGGCCCAAAAGTGAAGCGGCCCACCGGGAATTCTCCCGATTCTCCCGATTACCCAATCCGGGCCTGTTTCAAATGGTTAAATAGCTTAAAATTCCTGATTTAACAGCCATATATGAAGATAGATGCATCAGCAGGATTATTAATCGCATCAATATTTCTATGTATGTCTAAGTATGTCTTATCTTAAGCCCAGGTTCTTTGATTTATAAGAATTAAAAAAGAAGATCTAAATTCTTTATTAAACATTAAATGTAAAACATCTTTCCTACAGATCATGGCGATGCTTTCCCACTTGATGGACCATAAGGCGTTTTGGCTCATGCTTTCGCTCCCTCATCTGGACTTGGTGGAGATGCACATTTCAATGATGATGAGTTCTCTTACGAGAGGTCTCTCGTACTGCGTAAGTATCTTACGCTAGGGGAAAATCCCTTTTCCGCGAGATATTGAAGCCAAAAAATGATCCTTAATTTTGTATTAATGTAAAATGCGTTGCGGCAGCATGCAGACATAGGCAAGACGGCTCGCGTGCCTATTTGCTGTCCTGCGGCAACTGCAGCAGCCTATCGAGCGAGGCCATTCGTGACGTCAGACCCAATGAGGGCGCCCACTGCGCCACGTCCCGCCGAAACAGGCGTGGCTTAGGCCTATAAATAAAGCTCGGGGCTGCTAGTATCTGATTTTTCATCTCTTCAGCTTCAGCTCTTCAGCGGCAAGCCTCGGCCTCGAGTGGTCGACGCCTGAGCAGCCTGCTCACAACCGGCTGGATGGATTTTTCCTCCCGGGGGATCGCGCTTCGCCTGCTTCCAGACCTGCACCCTTTCTTCCTGAGCTTCACGAAGAAGTCGCTAAATCATGGAACGCCCCCCTCTCAGCTAGAATGCGCCCATCTGTCTCACTGGCATTCTCCGCTGTTGACGGTGCCAAAGACAGAGGATACCATTCTCTCCCGCCGGTGGAAGAAGCTATAGCGGCTCATCTTTGCCCGCCCTCCGTTGGACAGCACGCTAAGTTGACGCTACCTTCTAAGGCTTGCCACACGACGTCAACTATGCTCAGCCGCGCTTACACCGCTGCTGGACAGGCTGCGTCAGCGTTGCACACGATGGCCACACTGCAAATTTTCCAGGCCGATCTCCTCCGAAAGCTGGATGAGAAAGGACCGGAAGCAGTTTGCGTGCCGGACTTGAGGAGCGCCACGGACCTCACTCTCCGTGCCACTAAGTCTGCTGCACAGGCCATAGGACGGAGCATGGCCTCTCTCACTGTAGCTGAGAGACATCTATGGTTGACGCTCTCAGAGATGTCTGAGTCAGAGCACTCTGCGTTCCTCGATGCCCCTCTCTCTCCTGCCAGCCTCTTCGGATCTTCTGTCAATGACTTCGTGGAAAGATTCGCTGAGGTGCAGAAAGCGTCACAGGCCATGAAGCACTTCCTCCCGAAGCGCTCCAGTTCCACAGCAGGCCGTGCGAAACCGTCTGCTCGGAGTTCACAACCACAACCTCCGCCCACTGCCGCCACTTCGCAGCGCCGACAGGCCCGAAGCTAGAGACCGCACTCTCGCTCTACTAGCCGCTGCCCCCCTCCGCGTGGGCCCCGGCCTAGGATTGCGGTGAAGCCCGAGGTCCTGAAGTCGTCCTAGCACGCCTAGGGAAACGACGGTGTTCAGGTCTCGCTGCGGCCAGACTTCCACCAAAACTTCTCGCTCGTTTAGTTCCAGGAAATGTGACTGTTCCAGCGAATTTTGCAGTAAGAAGCCGCGTCTGTGGGGGATGATATCTGTTCTCCCTCTGTTCGAGCCGCGCAAACTGCGCCGTTCACAGGGGATGTCAGGAGCGGACGATCACGGGGCTAGCTTTCTCTCTCCCTCTGTTCGAGCCGCGCAAACTGCGCCGTTCACAAGGGAGACCGGAAGCGTACGGTCACGGGGTTAGTTTTTTCTTTACGTTATAAGAAAAGCCGCCCCGCCCTAGTTGCGCCCCATTCACAATATGCCGTCAATGCTTCGCTCTGTCAGTTCCCTTAAAAGGCGACTGCAGATGTGTATTTTGCAGCCAACGAGCGCGTTGTACAACCCGCTCGCCTGCTCCCATTCAAGCATGTTGACGCTCTGTTACATGCTCGTGCTAACTGAGAACTTATGTATTCTCCCCCTGTGGCTCAGCGGCAGAATCTTAGGCAGTCGCACGAGAGAACCGTGTTCGAATCCCGGGTCTACCGACACATAAAATTATGCCGTCAGTGCTTCGCTCTGTCAGTTCCCTTAAAAGGCGACTGCAGATGTGTATTTTGCAGCCAACGAACGCGTTGTACAACCCGCTCGCCTGCACCCATTCAAGCATGTTGACGCTCTGTTATATGCTCGTGGTAACTGAAAGCATGTGTATTCTCCCCCTGTGGCTCAGTGGCAGAATCTTACGCTTTCGCACGAGAGACCCGTGTTCGAATCCCAGGTCTATTAGAATGTAAATTATGCCATCAATGCTTTCTTTCTGTCAGTTCCCTTAAAGGCGACTGCAGATGTGTATTTTGCAGCCAACAAGCGCATTGTACTACCCGCTCGCCTGCACCCAAACACTGTTTCTATGGCAACACAAAGGATTCCTAGCCGCTGCGGCTGGACTCCCACCAAAACTTCTCGCTCGCTCAGTTCCAGTAATTGCGACTGTTCCAGCGTATTCTGCAGTAAACAAGTCGGCAACACAGCCCGCTTGCCTGCACACAAATGCCGTTTTTACGGCTACCCAGATAAATCCCATAAAGAGTGTATTTTCTGGCACTCGGTTACTAACGTAACCTCGGTTCTCTCTAGAAGAGGGAACGAGTACTGCGTATCTTGCCGTGCATGCAACACGCTCTGGTTCGCTTCGGCGATGAAAAAACAGATAATAGCAGCCCCGAACTTTATTTATAGGCCTAAGCCACACCTGTTTCGGCGGGACGTGACGCAGTGGGCGCGAAGCGCCCTCATTGGGTCTGACGTCACGAATGGCCTCGCTCGATAGGCTGCTGTAGTTGCCGCAGGTCAGCCAATAGGCACGCGAGCTGTCTTGCCTATGTCTGCATGCTGCCGCAACACGTTTTACATTAATACAAAATTAAGGATAATTTTTTGGCTTCAATATCTCACGGAAAAGGGATTTTCCCCTAGCGTAAGATACTTGCGCAGTACTCGTTCCCTCTTCTAGAGAGAACCGAGGTTACGTTAGTAACCGAGTACGTTTTTCAGCTTTCGCTCATCAAGAGGTAAGTTTTGCTAGTTTTTCGATTTTTTTCTTTCTTTGATTTTAGTGATGTAAAAAGTGCAATGACTTCATTACCTTGGCACCCCTTAGATTTGTTTAAATGTGTTTTTAACTTGTACCTAATCTGTTCTACTTAATTTCTCTGCAGGTTTTGTCCTGTTCTTGGTGGCTGCCCATGAATTTGGTCACTCTTTGGGTCTTTCTCATTCCGACGTTCCTGGCACTCTGATGTTTCCCACATACAACTTCAGGGATCCGGGTCGTTTCTCTCTGCCCTCTGATGACATCAGAGGGATTCAGTCGCTCTATGGTAATAAGATCTTCAAGAGTACATCTATAATGTTTGTGTCAAACATATTCAGTCGTTTGTTTACTATGTGGTATTTCCTTCAGGCCCAAACAGAGACAGAACCCCCATCCAACCAGATCCAAAAAATACCAACGGCTCCTAATGCTTGTGACCCTAACCTGATCTTTGATGCTGTTGTAACTATGTAAGGACCACCCATTGACCCAATGACGGAATCCAACGGCCTGGCGAAGGTTTAAAGCGTGTATGTCTTTTCAGCGATCCAGTGAAGTTCACTTAATTTATTGGAATTTAGTTTTAGTATTATTTCAGCTCTACGCTCAATCTGACTCCAATTTCAAATGATAATCAAATTTAGATCGTATTTCTGATTAGAAAATAATCATAAATATTGATTATGAATTAATTTAGATATTTGATTATTCTGATTATCCCATACTTTCAATATTCGTTCATTACGGACCTAGTGTCGCTTTGAGACGTCACGTCGCGACTGCGCGCTCACGATCACAAACTAGCCAGTCCTGAAATAGTCAGAGGGTGTAGTACAAATATTTTACCCTATGCGGTCGCACACTACAGACCCATAGGTGTAATTTATATAATATTTGTAGCATACAACATGCTAAGTCAGGGAATAGTCAGAAATCAGAAGGTCTCCTAAGATGTGCCCCATGGTCCATTCAAAGTGCCTTCAGTTTGATCTATTCTGGACAAAGATTTGCGGAAACACCAGACTACACATTAATCTAATGGAAATAATGATTTCAGAAGAATGCAGAATAAATCAAGGTTAACATTTATTTGTCAGGTAAAAATTTATCATGCCAATTACAGAAGTAAATTATTAAAAGCCAATTCAAAAATACATGACATCATTTACTCAAAGATGACTCTAAAAGTAAGTAATGTTTTCCTGACAGAGACACACAGTAATGTGTCAGGATTTTCCAACAGGAAAATACTGAAACATTACTGTGGGGGAATGATCCTGGTAAAAGATTCCCAAAGTATGCTCTGTCCCCTTGCCTTAAATACCAGACCAGAACAACAGGGGTTATACAAATGTTGTTTAGAGTTGTTTGGGCCAATCCATGTACCCCAGGGGGGTAGCACCTGGTTTCTTGAGATATTGAAAAGAGATATCAGCCAGAGAGGAGATACAGGATTCTCCTAAGTTCTCAATCTTTTTCATTAAACCAATGACTGCAATGAAATTAAGACCATTTTACCAATCGCACTGAGACCCTAAAAATGATACCAAACATGAAAAGGAAAAAACAACACATTCACAAGATATGCGATATATAGACATTCTTAATTTAACTTTCAGTGACTTGAGGAGGGAGAAGAGGAGGGAGAGGGGGGATGAGTTGAAGTCAAACAAAGGGACAAGGAGATAAGTTTGGGCAGGACAAGGTTCTGTGCTCTGTCTTTGCTATCTGCTGTCCAGGGGGCATTTTATGGCATTATTGCAGGGTGAGTTTTGTTTTAGCAGGAAAATCAGTTCTTACAACTATTAGGGAAAAAACTTTCTGGCCCAACTCTCCGGACAATATAGATGCTGCTTACGAAAATCCAGTGCAAGGAAAAGTTATCTTTTTCAAAGGTATTTTCTCAAACAATCTGGGAATGCTTAAACCACAATCACACTTACAATCTCTGTATCCATGCTCAGAAAACCTCTTAGCATAGCTGGTCTTTGTTTACAGGTAGACAAGTCTGGGCTTTTAATGGAAACAACGTTGAGCCGGGCTATCCCAAGCTTCTCAGCCGCTTTGGTCTGCCATTATCCGTAAGAAAAGTTAATGCTGCCGTCCACGACAAAAACTCAGGAAAAACACTTCTCTTCGTTGACAAGATGTACTACAGGTTGGTCAAGTGCCAAAGCATAAACAAAAACCCTTGGATTTTGCTCTGAAAAAACTATTGGAAAGAAACTGTTGGAATATTACATTTCTCTTTTTTGGGGTAGCTATGATGAGGGGACGAAGAAGATGGACACAGGGTATCCCAAACGACTGGCAGATGGATTTCCAGGGATGACCGGAGAGGTTACAGCAGCCCACCTGTCCAAAAGTAAGTGTTTTTAACCAATTTTCGACAAGTATTAAAGTACAATGATTAGACCTCATAAAGATAATGAGTTTTTTCTTCCAGGTTACATTTATCTCTACAGCGGGACAAAGATGTATATGTTCACATCCAACAGTAAGAGGCTTTTCCGTGTGCTGAGGAGCAATTACTTCCTGTCCTGTTAGTCAAGATTTAATTAAAAATGGAATGCAGAAGTTTATTTTAAAACTACACTGTAAAAAAAGTTGCTGCTTTAAATTTTTAAGTACAATCAACTTGGCCATTTCAAGTTAAATCACATTAAACTGACTTAAAAAGTTAGTTGAATCTTGTATTACTTATTTTTATTAGTTAAAGCAATGTAAAAACATATGTTGTTGTCATAACTTATTGATCATATATTTTTTTAACGTTGTATACCACTTTAAAAAAAAAAAGAAATGCATGTGCATAATCCATTGTTCATTGAATTGGTCTGTTGTTCAAATTTGTGATTGGACTCTAATATAGCTGTTAACTCATTTTAAAAGAATGTATATTTACAGAATCTGTTTAATGTTATTTTCAAATAAACTAAAGTGCCTAATTCACCTCAAGAAGAGTATGTGAGCATGTTCAGATTGGAAGCAATAATTGTTTTTGCCAGGTTAAATACTTTTGAATTTAATGTTAAAGAGACTCAGAGACGACTTACTGAGCAGACTCAGATTGTAAATCCAATATCAGTGATCGGCTTTGTAAAATCTTGAATATCAAACCATCTTAACTCTCATTAATAAATAAATCTCTAAAGCTTTATAAAAGGTCATACTTTTTGTCAAGGCATGTTGATGCTTGTTGAAGTTGATATATTATTAGGTGTTTCTGAGTATCAAGGATAGTTTAGTCTCGTTATCACTATGTCTTTGTAGTTCAATACAAGCAGAATTTCTGTTAAAGGACCACTGGGACATATATGGACAAACTTCCTGTGGTACATTTTAGGGCATAAGTAAGGGTGTTTTGAATACCTCAGTTAAACAGCCTCAGGGTTGTGTTTTTGCATTTGCGTCTTTCATTCGTCATTCATGTCAGGATTTAGAAAACTCGTATAGGCACTGGATGTGCCCTGAAGGGAATTCCAGTGGTTATGTAAAATTTCAATCAAAGCCTAGAAAAAAAAAAGAACATCGCTTCTGTCCTGCCATTGTCTATAAAAATGTAATGCTTATTAAATTAAACGTTAACAGGCCACAAGCTCTGCCTACTTTGAAAAGAAATTTGTCTGGAGTGCATGATGTAAAAATAATGATTGGTATATACTTTGCAAATAACACATTATATGAACTGTATTCAAATTTAAATATTATAGCTGGACCTTTAAGTTAAGAAAAGTAAAAAAAAAAAAAAAAAAAACATCTATATCTAAATGACGTTTAACAAAAAGCAGCCCACTTTATCTGCATTCACTTTGCCTGCATTCACTATATACGACTAGTAAATATTTGTATATTAGCCTACTAACATCAAAGTGTGTGGGACAGAAATACTCTCCACAGTAGGTCACAACTCTTGAGATGAATTTGGTCAAATGTATTCATTCACCTGATCATTAAAGGCTGTGAGATGTCTTGACTGACATTCTACATGACATTTTGGGATATTGCATAAAAACTCTGGATGGAAACGCCAAAACGTGCATACATTCTAAAAATGCGCATAAAAAAATGATTTGCTCACTTGAGGCAGATATATTTTTTATCGATAACATGAAGTGAGCATATGAATGGAAACCCATTTAGGCTACTGAAGAAATCCCTCGATGCACAACACAACTCGTATGTAAAGCGACCTTGAGCTACAGAAAGGCGCTAACAAAACTTCTTCTTCTTCAAATGTTGGTTTGATCATTCTGAAATGCCTGAGCCAAAGTCTGTCATCACAATGATTAGGTATAATTACCTCCCAGAACTGTCTCACATGATTGCATTCCTAAACACCAGCAAGATGACAGCGTTTATTTCGTTTCGTCTGATGCAAGTTCCTTTTTTATTACAGATATTTTTACATTTTTTCCAGGAAGTGACGATTTTGTTCTCTTGAGCATGTGATGGAAACCCTGCTTTATTCGCAAATATTTTTTATGTGCAACTTTGAATGGAAATGTGCTAAGACACATTTTTTTAATTTTAATGTGGAAATTTAGAAAATGTAGAAATGTAGTGTAATGCATAGGCGTAATTTGCGGGTGGGACATGTCCCCACCACTATTTTCTAAGGTCGATAGGCTATTGTCCCCACCACTTTTGAAACATCTCGCGGCACGAATGTAGGCTACATACAAATAAACAAAACATCTCCAGTTAACAGAGCATTCATTTCGTTCGTTTTTTAAATAATAGGAATAACCCGAGTTTCAGTGATCACCAGAAACGCGGATAAAATAAATTTCCTCCGGGGTTGAAAATGACCAGAGGGGGGATATCAAAAGCAGAGGCAGTGAATACAAAACCCACAATCTTCCTAAAGCGGCCCATTCAGTTGAGTCATACACTCAAAAAAATGATTTTAGCTCTTTGTTCAATTTCATTAATTAAAATGAGCATATACAACACAACCCTTCATAGAAATGATTCCAGCTTAATTTCATTAAATGTAATCAATGTAATTTTTAAAAAATTTGGTTTACCAAATTTTTTTTAATTGAGTCAACATGAATATTTTTCGTTCGTCTTAACCGGATGTCACTCAAAAAAAGAATTTTGGCCTCTTGTTAAAATAATTAATTACAATAAGCAAAAGTAACACGATTGTTTAATATTGTCACAACTTAATTTAATTGTGTTCAATCAACCTAATTCATTTGAGTGAAAACTACATGAATCATTGTTGTTGACATCTAACTGGGCAGTGGATCTGTAGTTCCCAGCATGCTTTGCAAGGGACTGCATTAAGAGGGTCAATTTAGGGAAAAAGTGTTATTTTATGTGTTTTTCAGTAAATGGAAAGATGTTGTTAGTTAATGTTAGTGTTTAATGTTCAGTTATGTTATAAACTTAGAGGACTTTCTGTAATGTTTTTGAATTTTGTGGTTACCATTATGCAGAAGAGTGGCGACTGTGTTTAGGCTGTGGGCTCAGTATTATGCTATATGTGCATTAAACCTCATGTTCAGGCTGTGGGCACTCAGTATACACTGTGTAAACCTCACTCACAGACCTGCACAAGTAATAATTCAATTTAATAATTCAGTAGTGTCTATCATTAGAAGTGACCATAGAGTCTAATTAATTAAAATTATAATGTTGGTTATTTAAGGCAGGACAAAAACTAAATGTAGTTAACCTGACATAACTTTATCTAGCAGGAATGACTAAATTAATTTAAATTCATACAACAAGATTACAACAAATTATATCAAACTATTTAGATTTTGTTGGAAAAATGTAATTCAATTTCGTGGAAAACCTTTCCTTAATTTAATTAAGTTCGTTCAACAGATTATTTTTTTGAGTGTAGGTGAAGTCATCGTCAATACAAACTTTTGTCTGACATGTTTAGACAGGAGCTTAAAACCCCCTGAAGCTCTGAGAGTTTCCCACTCCCATCCCCGCTAATACCACTGCTGATTGGAAATGATAAAACACGGGACAAGCCCCTTTTTAGACGATCTAGACTTATAAAAGACAGAAACAGAGACTCTGGAGGACACTTTTCTTTCCCTGCAGAGGAAGAGGACTGCAGTATGGGGCACTTGACAGCTCTTGTTCTGACACTTGTGGTGTATTTGTCTCTTTGTGATGGCGCACCTACGACTGCATCATCAGAAGACCATCAAATAGCAGAGGTCAGAACCCAAATGCCTTATATGTACTATGTTTCTTATCTAATCTATACATTAATGTTATAAAACGTTCCTTCCTCGTTCTCCCCAGGCTTATCTGTCACAGTTCTACAGGGACAATAACGCAACTAAATCCCGCAGCAGAACAATGATCCTCCCAGATCTAGAAAATGAACTGAAGGTCATGCAGGCGTTTTTTGGACTGGAGGTCACGGGCAAGCTGGACTCGAACACTCTTGAGACGATGAAGCTGCCACGCTGTGGAGTCACTGATGTGGCCAAATTCAGCCACTTCCAGGGGAGACCCAGTTGGAAGCAGAGCGTTGTAACATACAGGTTAGTTTATGTACCTGTGCCTTCCAATCAGTAGAGCAACATCGAGGTCATGGGTTTGATTCCCAGGGAAAGCAAAAAGTGATCAAATGTGCACCTTGAGTGCAATGTCAGAAATGATCAAATAATCTGCCAAATGCATAAATGTGAAATGTTTAGCTCCTTAATGAAATAACAAATCAGACAAGTTTGTTCCCAGAAATTCAACCAATCAGATTAGACCTTGCCAGATATAGAAATGCTTTCCAGTTTTCTGTGCAAAATGCATGAGACTGTCAATGAAGGGACTTTGGGAGCCAAAATAAAAAAAGAAAGAAAAAAGTTTGTAGTTCTTTATTGTTACGTATATCTGAGTGAAACTGCTTCTTGAACAAGAAAAAATGCATCTACAGGACAAGCCGGATTCCACCATATCTTTATGTACACAATAATAGTCTTTTACATTGTAATCCCTTTATTTTTTTTAGATGTTTGTGTGCTGCTGTGCGTCCCTATGTGTGTAATAAGCAGAGTGTACGCGCGTTGTGCTATAGGCTCATATTACTAAAGTGCTCTTTAAATAACAAACAAAAATACTGCGCCATTGACTTTAGACCAGGTTTCAGTTGGTCAATGGCGTTGTCTATTTCAGTTGCCTCAAAACAGCAACGCACCAACAATGCGCCTGAACACACCTCGTTTTCAGACCTGCACGCCCATTGGCGAACAAATGGGCGCAAATGCATTTGATATTTAAACATCGTGGCGTAGGATGTGAAAATGAAAACTGCATCGGGCTGAAACTAGCAAAAAACACTTGCGTCGCGTCTTGCGCCGGGTGTATGATAGGGCCCTATGTCGCTGCAAGAAGGAGAGGAAGTTATTTTGATTAAACACTATGAGTGCGCATGGAAATGATAATGTGCATGGATAAATAATTTATAATAAACACTGCAATATTCCATAAAAATATGAATTGTCAATTGGTGTCATGGTGACTTTTAAGGATACTAAACATGATTTGCTTATTTCTCTCTTAGAATTACTGAATATACATCACAGTTGAGCCAGAGAGATGTGGATGCCATTATTGCCAAAGCTTTCCAGCTCTACAGTGATGTTATTCCACTCGATTTCAAACAGATCTACAGTGGCACAGCTGATATCATGATTCTCTTCAAAGCTGGATGTAGGTTCTAAACACATCCTTCATTTCCACTGGTTTGAAAAAGGTTAAAAGGTTAAAGGTTATATACTGTATATATATAACCTTTTCTTTTCTCCTCCTTTTAGATCATGGAGATTTTTACCCATTTGACGGGCCTAATGGGGTTCTGGCTCATGCCAACTCACCCGGTCCAGAGCAGGGAGGAGACACACACTTTGATGATGATGAGACGTGGACCCTAAGTTCACGAGGTGAATGCACAAATCACATAGAATCACATGCTTATGTGTATGTAAATTATTACAAGCTTATTTTAAAAGAATCATTAATTGCTTTAGGTATAAACCTGCTTTTGGTGGCTGCTCATGAGTTCGGACATGCACTGGGACTAGATCACTCCAGAGACCCTTCAGCTCTCATGTATCCAACTTACCGATACGTCACCACTAATGGCTATACACTTCCCCGTGATGACCGACTTGGGGTCCAGGCCCTGTATGGTAAATGTTTTATTTTTTTTTGTGTGTGTGTGTGTGTGTGATATAGAGAACTGTACTGTAATTGCAATAAATTAAATACAATACTTATTATTATTATTATTATTATGGATTAAACAATCAATAAATATGTATTTTCCACCCATTTTCTATAATGTTTCAGGTGTTCGAACGTCCATAGATAAACCTGAACCAAAACCAGAACCAAAACCAGAACCAGAACCAAAACCAAGACCCAATCCTGAACCAAGCCCACCAGAACCGTGCAAGCGTGACTTAGTATTTGATGCAGCAACCAGCGTTCGTGGAGAACTGTACTTCTTTAAAGATAGGTAAGAATATAATTTGAGTTTAAATTGTTTAATATTATATATATGTTTAATAATCTAAATATGTCCATCAGGTATTACTGGAAAAAGGGCTACTACAGTGGACTTGCAATGCATGAAATAAAATCTACCTGGCCATCCATTGACTCTGTTGATGCTGCTTATGAGTTCAGTGGCAGAGACATTAGCTTCCTTTTCAATGGTAAAGTCTCATTTCCTATAGAGTCTTTAAGTGGTGTATAAAAAGGCTTCAGTAAATGTAGTTGTGCGTGTGGTCTTTCACATTCAGGTCAGCAGTACTGGGGAGTAAAAGGCAGCACTACTTTGCCTGGATATCCCAAACCCATAACCAAATTTGGATTTCCCACATATGTGAAAAAGATTGATGCAGCTGTACACGTGAAATCAACCGGACGCACTTTGTTCTTTGTTGGAAGCAAATACTGGAGGTGAGAAAACAATACGATATGGTGTTGATTATAATAGTAAAAAAAAAAAAAAAAAAAAAAAAAAACATAAAAACTAACATAATTTTAACAATGGTGTAGCTTCAATGAAAGAACAGCTCAGATGGACAGAGGCTTTCCTAAAACTATTCAGCATCATTTTCCTGGCATTGGCTCACAGGTGGACGCTGCTTTTGAAAATTATGGTGAGCTTAAACACAAAAAAAAAAACAAAAAAAACATTAACAATTCAATCATTTAATTTTTAATGCTGTTCCCTTTTGTATTTTCCCCCGCAAATAATTTGTTTTCTTCTCATTTTTAGGTTATCTGTATTTCTCAGAAGGTCCAAGGCAAACGGAGTATGATTTCTCCTCAAAACGAGTGAATCGTGTTCTGTTGAACTATGGATGGCTGAACTGCTACTAAACATTTAACTGAAAATTTAGACATTTTCTGTCTCAGTATTCCAAATAATGTACCTATATTTTCTATTTTGTACAGACAATGCCACAATGTATGAATGTATGATTTTTTTAAAAAAATAAATATGATTAATATTCACAAAAACTTGCAACTCAGTTCTAACTCATCTTCTAATATAATAAATAAAAATATATAAGAAAAAGTGGATGCATTTTTTCCTGCAAACTGAACAAACCATTTATGCAAATCAATATAACTTATTAACTAAAAATTAAAACTTAATTTAAAAAATACTCTTTTATAATGAACATATTTCAGTTTCTGAATTTAAGACACCTGTAGTGTAAAGTCAAAAATGTCTAGATGGTGTAACTTTAAGATTATAAAAAAGGCACAAATCTCTTTTTAAATAGTGGCATAGCCTACATAGTTTGGCAAAGGCCTAATCTTCTATTATTACTATTTCTTAACAAAATAAATAATAATATAAACAAATAAATAAATAAAGCAGTGAAGCAATTTTATTTTATATTCAGATTTCAGATTTTTGTCTGCCAAATCAAAGTTAGAGAGGACTGTGTGTCAAAATCACACATTTAAAAACCTTTTATGAAAAGGCACATTTTGTTAAATCCAACTAAACTTCCACGAAATCCACGAAAATGGTATAAAAGTCTTTCAAAGATGTATGAAACCAACATGGAGAAAAATATTTAATTTTTTAGAACCTTTTACAAGTGTTTTTTTATTTAAAAAATATTTCACCTATGTATGTAGGCTAATGCTCTACTTTCAAGTTTTTCAACAACTATGACAAACTACACTACCCATAATGCTTCGGACCGTCGCCATGTGATGCAGACACACCTCTTGCTGTGATTGGCTGCTCTCTGCAAACGTTTACTCCATTCGGAGGTTTGAAGGTGAAATTTGTTCTTCTGTGTATGCAGTTTTTCATCGCAATTATGGCATCCAGTGCCCTTTACAGCACACGCACACACCTGTGCAGACATCTGGTGAGTTTGAACTAAATAAATAGTTATTGATAGCCGAACTTTTGCGACTCACGGCACATGCAGCAGTTTGACTGCAGGCCTGTTTCATTGTTTACCTTTTAAAATATTGCGCTTCTCTTTATAAACTGTAGGTCGTCTTTGTTGATATAAATGCTATAACCAGATATTATGTCAACGGACACCCATTTTATGAATATGTCTTAGCAGGCACATAAATATCTGAGCAGGACCTACAGCACACGACCATCTCTAAATGTGAGTAAAATGTAATATCACTGAATGGAGCCAGAACTGTTTCTGTCAGGTGTGCATTCAGTGAATATGATCTTCTTTTCTCATTTGTCTCTGGACAGGAAGTTGTCATCGTCAGTGCTGTCAGGACCCCAATGGGGTCTTTCAAAGGAAGCCTTTCCGCAGTACCTGCCACCAAACTCGGTTCCGTTGCTATTAAAGGAGCCATTGAGAAAGCAGGTAGAGTTCTGGGGCCAATTACATGATAAGCATAACCATTATGCAATTTGTTTTATAAACACTTTTTGTTAAACCACATCCTGTTAGCAATCAATAATAGAAGTGGTCTAAATATCATAACATGTACATGTAATATCTTCTGTGGAAGCCGCAGGACTAAAAATGTTCGTCCAGTCATTGCACTCTGTCCGAATGTCCGATGTCCTACCTGCCTTTCAACATATCTATTTCCATACCTCTGCAACACTTTGTAGACACAGTCACTGAGTGCTGTAAACAAACAGTTTTTTACAGTTCCTCCTAAATCAAAGCAACAAGCTTATGCTGTGTTCAACCATAATTATGAGATGGCAACCCATGGACGTTATACTCAAAGCTGACTTGCATTTATGCATTTCTATCAGTCTTACTTTTCAAATTTCTGTATCAAATTAGACCAATCTACAATTTTATGTAACTGACTTAAAAAAAATTATGAACAGTCTTAAATAAAATTTGATGACTAAAACTTGTAAGACTAGTTTTAGCAGTTAATGCAACCGGCCCCTGATAATCTTAGCAGAAATACACATTTTATTTTATATATTTTATATAATTTTATATTTTATTTTAAGAATATAATAATTTAATATACCTTTATAAATTGTATTATTATTAACATTTTTTTTAAATGTTTGGGTTCAGAGCAAATAAAAGAATACTTTTATTTAGCAATGATGCATTAAATCAAAAATGCATGTGAAGACATGTATAATGCTATAAATGATTTCTATTTCAAAGTTTGTTCTTTGAACTTGAATCCTAAAAAAAAATGTATTCGTTTCCACAAAAATATTAAGCAGCACAGATGTATTCAAAATGTATAATGATAATAAATAATGATTTCTGAAGGATCATGTGGCACTGAAAACTGGATAATTCTTATGCTGAATATTCGGCTTTGCATCACAGGAATAAATTACATTTTAAAATACACTAAAATAGAAAACATTTATTTGAAATTATAATAATATTTCACAATATTACTGTTTTACTATATTTTTGATCAAATAAATGCAACCTTGATAAACACATAAGACTTCTTTCAATCTCATACTGACCATACTTTTCAAACTTTTGAACAGTAGTGCATATTATATTCATATATAATCATGTACAATATAATAATAATAAAAACCTGAGTAACACACGTCTTTAAATCAGAACGGTGTGCTATTTGCCTATATAATAAATACCAGTTAGTTTGATATTTTTTATTATTATTTAATGCAATTATATTCATGAAATAAATGTCATTAAATCTACATTAAATCTTAGTTGTTCTAGCTGTCTGTATGATAAAATTCCCTGATGTTAGGAGGTTTGCATGTCATCTACAGGAATCCCTTTGGAGGAGGTGAAGGAAGTTTACATGGGCAATGTGTTGCAAGCAGGAGAAGGACAAGCACCAACCAGACAAGCTGTTCTGGGTGCAGGTGAGGGATTTATAATACATATTTTTTTCCTTTCATTTTTTTGTGCTTTGCCTGAGATGAATTTACAAATGCAACTTCTCAAAGAGAAGTTTTAGTGCTAATGTTGGTTCTGCTGGGATTGTGTAATGTTTGTTTTCCCCATGCAGGTCTCCCTCTGTCCACTGAGGCAACTACCATCAATAAAGTGTGTGCCTCTGGGATGAAGTCCATCATGCTGGCCGCTCAAAGTCTCATGTGTGGCCATCAGGTAGTGTGGAAGACCAGAGATTCACAAAGTGAAAGAGTGAGCCTTTAGCGTGCTAATAAAGCAAAATGAGTGAATCTACATGATTTCTCCCAGGATGTGATGGTTGCTGGTGGAATGGAAAGCATGTCTCAGGTTCCATATGTCATGGCCAGAGAAGCGCCCCCTTATGGTGGAGTGAAGATGGAGGATCTGATTGTTAAGGACGGTTTGACGGACGTCTACAACAAATTCCACATGGCACGTACATTTTTTATAAACCAGTAAGACCGATTGCATTGTATTTGCATGATAGCTTAGCCTGATAATAAGTATTGAGTGAATAAAGGAAATGAATTAAGTTGTGTGGAAACATTGGACATATAACACTGGAGAGATCATGATTGTGTACAACGCCACCATATTTCCCCATTTTTAGGGAAACTGTGCTGAAAACACAGCCAAGAACAGCAGCATCTCCAGGGAGGAGCAGGACGCATTTGCCATCAACTCCTACAGCCGCAGCAAAGCAGCGTGGGAGTCTGGGATCCTGGCCAAGGAAGTGGTTCCTGTGAGCATCCCTCAGAGAGGTTGGTTTAGCTGTTCAATTCCTTATTATTCACAAAACATTGCCTAATATGAGCTAAAATACGTAGGGGTGTGACGATAATATTATCTCATGAGACAAGACGTTACACAATATTGGGTTCGCAAGAAAAACAATATTTTAACACCCTTTTTAAGAAATCTTCAATGACGAAATATATGACTGGCCTTTTATTCGACTGAATTTCACAAAATGCAAAACAATGCAGGTGCATTTTGAAATGTTTGAACTAATGTAGTGCTGTCACTTATTATTATTTTGGTAATTGAGTAATCAGTCGATTAATTTGACGATTAATCGAGTAACCGGACAATTTTTGTCGTAATAAAAATAAACCTAAGTGAACAATAGCTTCTAAAATGACTTAAAATACATACATGATAACAATGAGGAAATAATAATTGGTTCATGGTTTTACTGTTAAAATACATGATGTAACATTATCAACAAGAAAATAATGTCCATTATATTAATAAATGCCTGCAGAGTCCTCAGAAGGCCCGGTAATTGTTGTTGTTACACTTTACTGCGTGATCAAATCTTTAATATTGGCCAAACAACTCGCACATTTTAAAACATATTGATGTATTCTCCTGTGTTGGCATAGGTTTTTAAATGATTTACGTTATAAATCTGGTGAAATGGCGCACATTGTGTTCCCAGATGAACGTTATAAGTAACCTAAACTCACAGCATCTACAGAGAGCACCGAGCATGTTATTGAAGGATTTGCCACAAACTCAACCCCGAATATCGCTAATATTGCGAGATCGTCACGTTTTAATATCATGAGATCTCATGGCACGAGATCTCGTCACACCCCTAAAAATACGCTAGCACAAAAATACACTTTATACATGTGTATGTATGTTACATATATTAAAATGCACCATTATTGTGATTTAAAATCTTCTCTCTCACTGCGCAGGAAAACCAGACATTGTTGTGAAGGAAGATGAAGAATATAAGAAGGTTGACTTCAGCAAAGTCCCCAAACTGAAAACTGTGTTCCAGAAAGAGAACGGTACAAGATCAATACTTCATTAGCCTTTGTGAAAAAGTCTGCATAATTCTACTAACATGCCCTTTTAGTGTTCTTCAAATCTTAAAAGTATATTGAAAAAAAAACTGTACTTGCAGATAATAAAATATTCCTGAAATAAAAGGCCACTTAAGTGTACTTAAAGATTGTAGCTTTTTAAAAAGTGCATATTGCAAAATATCTGTAAAGTACATTGTCAATCATTGTTTTAATAATCTCGCTATTGTTTTAATAATGTCACTATTTTTAAACGTATGCTTTGAGGATATAAAGAATTGTTTTCAGTTCAAAAGACGAGAAAACTTTTTGTAGGCACAGTGACGGCAGCCAACGCTAGTACTCTGAATGATGGAGCGGCTGCTCTCGTGCTCATGACAGCAGACGCGGCAAAGAGGCTCAACGTCACACCGCTGGCGAAGATTGTTGGTGAGGCAATACACACCTGTTTAAATCATTTTATGGTGTATTCTGTACATTTCAACAGACACTGCTTTGAAGGAATTCCTATGAATTCCAAGTTATGTAGGAATGGGGTTTTTTTTAACCCCAAAATTTTGCTCATGTTTTTATCACATGTTTTAGTCCCATTGTATTTATCACAGTTTTTTAGCTGTTAGCCAATGCTCTATGTCTGAAACATCAAACTGAATTCTTTATTGAAGAACAACACCATGCTAGAGGCACTTTAATAATTGAATGTAAATAATTTAAATAAAGTTGTTAAGATACAGTCTAACTACCGTTTGATGAATGTTTGCATATTTTTTTAAATATCTGAAAAGAGTTTTTGCAGGAACGAACACAACATTTACAAGCATAAAGACAAAAAAAAAAAACTAAATATCCCTGGAGGATTAAAATGCATACAATTTTGAAATAATCTAAAGCATAATATCTTATAAATGTCGCAGGTACATTTTAAGTGTTCTTTAAAAAATTCAAATATATATCGACATCTTGGTATTCTTTTGGTATATTGGTATAATTTTTTCATTTATGAATGCAAAATGTGCAAGGAATAGTAATAAATGAATTATAAACTTAATATGATAAGGGTCTAAGACACATTTTTGGCTAATACAAAAGTTTGGGGATAGTTACAGATAATTAAAGCTGCCTGAAGGGGAGTTATGCTTCTTTTTAGCATTTGCTACATCACTGCTTCTTGGAAAAAATGGCTTTTTATTGGGAAAACTGCTGTTTTGAGTAAACAGCTGTGTTACTGTCATGCTACTGAAAAAATATAGTTGAGTTGGTTGCATTCCTACTAATTTTGTTGGATAATGCATGTTTGCTGGCTTTTCCTACACATCTGGATCACAATTTTATGTTAATTTGCAGCTTTTGCTGATGCTGCTGTCGCCCCCATCGACTTCCCTATCGCTCCAGCCTTTGCCGTCCCTAAGGTGAGCTAATATTTGTCTTAATTGCAAAGTCATTCAGTGTAATAACATCTATGTTGTGCAGATCCTGAAGGCGGCCGGTTTGAAGAAAGAAGACATTGCCATGTGGGAGATCAATGAAGCCTTCAGTGTTGTGGTGCTGGCCAACATCAAGATGTTAGACATCGACCCCAACAAAGTCAATATCAATGGAGGAGCAGTTTCCCTCGGACATCCAATTGGGTAAGCAACACCCTTCTCATGCATCACTGTTCACTACATTGACATACTGGAATTAGATTTGCGTGATAATTAATGTGACGGTTTTGCGATTTCTAGAATGTCAGGGGCGAGAATCGTAGGACACATGGTGCACAATCTGAAATCGGGACAGTACGGACTGGCTGGAATCTGCAATGGAGGAGGCGGCGCTTCCTCCATTCTGATCCAGAAATATTAGGACTTGAGATTGCACTTAATATCATATCAAAGGTCAGAAAAGGTCATTCATGTTTTTTTAATTGAAAAGGGGGAAAACCTATCAATGCTTCCCAAATGGTAATATTTATTCTGTGCAGTCAATGGTGTAATAAAAGTGTTTATAATTGTTGAAAACTGTAACTGCAATAAAAGAGGCTATGGATTGTTTTTGTTGATGCTGAGTGTGATGATTATACTCATGATAAGACATAATGCAGTTCCCCTGAATGAACACCAGATGGAGAACGTGCTTTGAGCTCTGCTGCTGATGAGCCCTTTTCAGTTTTCAGACTGTGATGACGCATTTCGCCAATAATTAACATTGTAAACTATAGAAGTTTACATATGATGACTTCTGTTACTGAGAACCCTGGAAATGTGAAAAGGGTCCATTGAGGCAACCTGATTAGTAGTGACCTGAAACTAAAAATGCCACAAGTAAGTTGTAAATTGAACAAACAGTTATTACTTTGTGATTGTTGAAAGTTGCAAATACTATAGACATAAGTGGGCATAAGTGACGGTTTGGGCTTAAATGTTCACTTTCCACAATATTTTGGAGATTTACCCCTGGCCCCATCCATCCATCCATCCATCCATCCATCCATCCATCCATCCAAAAAAAAAAAAACTAATAGCAGAACTCACACACATTTTATTTTTATTATATTATGATTGTTTAGCATCTTTCAATCCCATTTTAAATGATATTTTGCTTATAGTCTTTATTAAGTGCAATTGTTTTGTCATAACGCAATGAAATGTCAATTTGTGTGGACGTGATTTTTTGGACAGGCTGTCGTGCAAAGAAATTATGAACATGCAAAAACAAGAGAGAATCAACTAAATATTATTAACTGATTATGTTGGAGTCAATGTATGTTTCCTGTGAGCTTTTTGTTTTTCTATGCATTTTTTGCGTAGTAAAATAAAACCTGTGGCTGTAGTTTACCCTCTTTTTGCCTAATAATTTTGTCAGATAAATACCTTAAACCTTAAGTTTAGTGTTCTGTTCTTCCCTCATTTAAAATATTTTTATGGTTTAATCAAACTTGAAGGCTCATTAAACACCAATCCCCTCCAGACATCACTTTTGGCCACTACTGTATGTTTATTTACATGCTTTATTTATTCATTTTCCTGTGTTATTAGATATTTTGTTAAATGTCTTGACAAATGGTCTGCCAATTAGAAAATAAAATGAGATGTTAACTAAGATGTGTTGATCACATTAAACATAAACTACGCTAAAAAATTAAAAGAATTATTTACTCGCCCTCATGTCGTTCCAAACTTGTGACTTTTTTTCTTCTGCAGAACGCAAAAGAAGAATACTTCCATTGTATGTTCCACAGAAGAAAGTCAGTCACAAGTTTGGAACGACATGATGAGTAAATGATGAAAGAATTTAATTTTTTGGCTGGAGTATCCCTGTAAAGTTCTGACATTTTCTGTGAAATCTATATAGTTTTTGATAAAATGCCTAATTGGCATATTTTTAATGTGGCCTTTTCACCTGTAGTACACCGTCTGTCTTTAAATGGGCATTTTAAAAGCATTTTTACGTGAGTCACATTTCAGACTTGATTGCTATGTTGTAAAATGACCTCCTCATGTTGCATTTTAACCCAATCAAATAATGATTCAAGAAGAGCTTTGAAAATGTTTAATTACTTGCTGTTACTGGAAATGGAAAATTTGCGTGCTGTGCACCGTATACATACTATATACTGCAGAAATAGAGTAGTATGTTGTTCTGAAGAGACGTTTTGCAATCATGTTACCTTTTTAGACACCTGTTAACTGTTTAACACAAATGTGCTGAATTTGTCCCAGCTATTCTCTGGGCTGAAACCAGGAATCCTGTGTTTTTCCAGAAAACCTGTTACCTGTTACAGCAAAAAGCTCCACCTTGCGGAAAAAAGTCTGGCTCCACCTTCTGACGCCACACTTATCACGTCACATAACTCTGTATGTTAGTTTTGCAAAGTACACAGAGACTGTTTATCAGCTTATAATTATCAATTGCTTCTATTTGTCATTGAAAAGTCATTGTGCTTCAGTCTAGAGGATCGAGTCAAATATTAACACGATGCTTTGTGATGTCAAAGTATTTGCCCATTGACTGAGTTACTGAATAACAGCAGGGACGCTATTGACCCTGTGTGATAGCTGAGTTTGGGAAATTGCCTTTTTATCGTAGTCAACAGATTATATTTACAGCTTGTTTTTTAATACAGTGATTTCTTAATGTTTGAACCATCTATCTGGAAATTGAACAGGAAGTCTAGTTGCATCCTAAACCTTCATCACATAAGCCTTGTAATGATTTTATAGCTTTTATAGCTATTATTCAGGTGATTCCTGAAAATGTGCAAAATTATTTCTCGTGATTTTTATGATGCTTACAGTTAGCTGCCCTTATTTATTTTCATTTCCTTATAACTAAAACTAGCAGGTACAACCATCCCAACCTTTAAATTCTATTGACAAGTTACAACTTTACAACCCTATCGAGAAAGTCAAACATGATCTAAAATCATGATGAAAAGAGGGGAAAACATCATCTTGCACCAACATAAATTAGAAAGCTTTACCACCCATACTAGAATTGATCACATTTTATTGTATTTATTGTGGTAAATTCTGTCTAACTTGTGGAATTTATAACAGGTAATTTTATTAAATATATAGGCTATTTATAGATTTATATTACAACTATGGCATGTTGCAGAGTTTCTAAATGTGTAGGTTGCTATTTTTCAAAACAAATGCTATAGATCAATAAGAAAAATGGGGAAAAAAGTCAACAGGCATTATGGTCTTACTATAGCCTTATTGTAACAAATGCTAGGTAAACAATTACAAGAATGGTACAAATACAAGTTAGAATCAAGAGCTTTAAAGTGTGGATCTTCTTGAATTATTGACCAAACAATATGTTTTCCGCATGAAATGTGTTCTGTTTTAATGATGTGTGATATTAGGAAAAACCTTAAAATCGTTAAGAGCCTGATGAACTGTTAAGGAGTAGCACATAAACAATTTCAATATAAGAAAATGTTAAAGGGGTCATATAATGTCATTTTTGTACAAGCTATATGATTCTTTAGGGTCTAAATTAAAAGTTTGTAATATACTTTAATTAAAAATTCTCATTAGTATTGTAAGAAAACACACATTTTACCTGGCCAAAAACAGCTCTGTTTTCAGCACGCCGTTTAAGTGCATGTGTCTTTAAATGATAATGAGCTTTGCTCACCCCGCCCCTCTGTTCTGTGCGGACACCGTTTGTAACACAATAACCATAACGCGTAGTTCATTATAAACGTAGGGTTATGAATTATATTGATAACGTCGAACATAGAAAACATGCCGTAATGTACCCTGAGTGTAAAAATAGTCGCATTCATCGTGAAGCGTGCAAGCGATTTGCAAAGATTAATATAAAGATTATTATAAAGGTCAATAAAACGTTACACTCACTTCAGTTCTTCTGGAGGTGCAGCAGGAACACGAATAGTTGGTACTGATCCTTTTTTCAGGAGCAGTTTCTTAGCAAATAACCAGCTTTTTACTGATCCTCGTTTGTAAAGCAGTCTGTTGTGTGAAATGATTCGCGCAAATATGAAAGCATTGACATTGATCATGGGGAATATTCCCTTCGAAAACAAACTCAGCAACTGCGTCTTCAGCGGTTCGGATTTAGGAACATCAAAATGACTGCTGTGTTCGTTATTACACCCAAGAACAGAACACCCGGTTGGCGCGGGCTATGACTGACAACTCGCTCACGAGGGCGGGTCTGTGTTGAAACGCTGCTGGCAATCAACCATCGTGGGAGGGGCGTCGATTTTGTGACGTCACAAAATCGAACAGCTTGATTTGAGATGGGAGGAAACATATAAGAAGATTAAAAAAAACACTGGATGGATTTTTATCATTTTATGATGGTTGTGTACAGGCACTGCCAACACACATTTCAGTACAATCAACTTGTAAAAGTGCATGTACCATTATATGACCCCTTTAAGTAAAGTTAGTTTGGATTCCCATCACTTGGAAGTTGAAAATTCTGTCAAGCCGATAAGGTTCCAGATGCTTAAATAATATAAAATACATCATATCTCCTATTATGTAAAAAAGTAATTAGTAACTAGGCTATTGGCATGAATGAATTAGGATGGCAGAATTTACATGTTTAATTTACAGAAACAGGGAAGTTGAAAATGTGCACTTTCAAGCCTAGAAAACAATCTTTTTAAATCTCTTATATTGCTATCATACCTCATGTTCAAAGCTGTGAACATGAAGTGAGCCAGAAGGAAGCGTTTTTACATGGAAAAATGTTTTACATATATCGTGCCACCTATTTTTGTCTCACCTCATTTGGTTGGTAAACTTAAATGCAATGCTGTGTTATCTATATGTTCTGTATTCATAAGGCGTGTTATATTTGTTTAGTAATAAGACATTGCAATGCTCTTACTGTACTTATAAAATTTTAGTTCAGGTCAGCAGGGGATGTTTTGTATTTGCATACACCTGACTATTGAGAGTTTCAGCTGGTTAACCAAGCAAAGGTGTGGCATTGGCTGCTCATTACACACACACACAGCAAACGCAGAGTCCGCTAAAGCTCAAACACTGTAGGAGAACCTTCTGTCAGGTAAGTTTTACTATATATAATTCTAATTTATAATCTGTATCAGTCAGAGAGAGACTCATTTCATACATATCTATAGCCTTTTCTGTGACTAATAATGTTTGTTTTGCTGTATGTTCAGTCAGCAGATTTTAGTTTGAGCTTGAAGTTCAAGAGTTTTTTGGATTGAGTTGAACTGTCCAAACAAAGCCAAAGGCTAAAGATGAAGAATAAGGACCCGGTAATGACATAATCCATTTTTTTCTCTCTTAGTTTCTATCTGAACATGTTAATCCTATTCTTTCTGTCACCAATGTCATTTGTTTGTTGTCGATTTCATAAAGCAGGAGTTCTTTGTCAGAGATACTGTCAGGCAACACATAAGGTATATTTGTTAAGCATTAACTATCCTGACCAAAGACAAACCTAATGAATAATTAATCATGATGGTCCTTTAATCTTTTTTTAAAAAGGAAAGGAAGTTTGATTTAAATGCATGAAAATCACTGTAAAGATAACATTGAAACGCATTAGCAAGACAATGGTTGATGGCCTGATTTAAGTGTTTGGTCATGTGAGTTTCTGTTTGGTCTATGACAGCAATGCGCCGTTTTCATTTGTTCAAGTCATGTTCATAGGGAAGTGTTTTTTGAATAGATTAATTATTGTGCCTGAGTGAAACTGAAATGAAATCAAAATAGACTTTAACTCATTCAGTACTGGTATTGGACACTGTGTAACTAACCAATATTAATTGCTAAATATTGAAAATAATATATATCTTTTTTCTTTTTTTTTTGTGGTGAGAACTATCAATGTCATTTAATTGTTTTCATGAATTGGATATGCAGCAATTTATTAACACTGAATTTTATATTAACATTGAATGTTATATAGTTCCTGCCACCATTTTTCTTTCTTTATTATGATTATATTATTATTAATGATAATAGTTGTTGTCATTATGGTAAAAAAAAAATTCTGGTGGAAACTACAGTATATAATATATTCAATGTCAAGTAACCTGTACTGGACATGTGGACTAAATGAAATCTGATAAATCCTTATTGTTACCAGTGTTGTAAGATAAAAGCAAATAAAGCTTATTTCCATTGTCTACTGCTTGTATAATGTTGAACTACATGTTTATCAGATGAATTATTTGAATTACTATTAAGGCATGTTTAATATCTGTCTTTTTAGTATCATTGAAAGTAAGTAGCGAGCAATGATTCAGATAATGAACATTCATTTAATATTCAATCATTTCCTGGAACAGTTTATACATTGTTATTGTTAGTCATACTGTAATAAACATGGGCACTGTTGTCTACAATAGTCTTTTCGTAATTTCCTTAAGTATGTTAAATATCCTTTTCACACTGAATTACATCACAATATGGAAGCAAAATAGTTTTTGAATGCTTTTTGAACCTGAGAAACTGACAGAACTCTAATTTCTTTCAGATCTACGACAATGGTCCTCAGGTGAACCATGGTTTCCAACATGAGGAGCAGCGGCCCCCTCCATATGCACATTCTTCTGGAATAAACCCAGCGTTACCTCAGTACCCTGGTCCCCAAAACCCACAATTTCTATACCAGAACCCCTCTCCGCCATATCCTTCAGAGAGATACTCACCTGCTCAGAACCTGCACCAGTATGTACCTCAGACAGCACCTGTTAGTACCTACCACACGACCACACCTGGACCCCACCATGGCGCTAAACTAGTTCACAGAGGTATTTAATGCTTTTTAAGGCACTGAATGGCTTTTCTGAGGGAAATGTAACGTTATGCCACATTTTGTTTACAGTTCACATGCTTTAAACACTAATTGAGTGATTACATGAGACATGATACAGATTTTGGTAAATTGTACTGTTTCTTTCGACATACCTTCTGATTTTCATTCATATTTATTTTGTGCTATGACTAGTAGTAAAGATGATGAGATTATCAGTTCACGTCACGCTATCAGGGTGAAATAGCAATTTGTCATGCCACTAGAGAGCCAAAACCAGGCTCAGCTCCAAATAAGATAATAACCAGATTTTGAGGGATCATGCTTTTGAGGGATTTGAGGGATCATGCTTTTCAACCACTTGTATCTGTATCACAGACAGCCCACCTTTTCTGGAAGTTCCGGAAGTCACGTACATATTGATAGCGGCTCCCTGACACCCGCAAATTATTCACACTATCCCAGAAATCGACCAAACGAAAGAGAAGCGGTATTAAAGGTGTAGTAAGCGATTTCTGAGAAACGCTGTTGAAAGTGGATCGGACCGAGCGCCCAAACACACTTGTAGCCAATCAGCAGTAAGGGGCGTATACATTCTGGTTTAAGAAATCCACTTGTTCATGAAAAATGATCTAAACAAAAATTTTACTCTTACTTGTAAAAAAAAAATTATATTTATGTTCTGTGAAGCAAAAATGCTTTTGGTTTTTGTTCTTTTAACTGCTTTAATCCCTGCCACCACCAACAGATATAAAAGAACATAAGCTAATTATTCATAAATGTATGATGTTAATAATAGAGCTGTGGGATTAGTTTATTATAAGAAATAAGAATTAAAGAATTATTTGTAAAATAAGCAGGAAGCTAAACAAAAGCATAAAGCAAATAATTTATTCTTCTAAAATTGTATAGCAATGTTACTAATAATCCCTTTCAAAGCCTGACCCATTTGTTATCAAATCTGAAATTACAAAATTAATACATTTGTTATAAGGATTTTTTTTTTTTTTTAAATGAAATTAAATGTTGGGGGGAAAGATGCATAACTTGCCCCTTTTGTTATAAAATCTGAAATTACAAAATTAATACAAAATTTGTTATTAGGGAAAAAAATATTAAAAAACGATATTAAAAATGTTTATGAAGGTGGGAAAATGCAACTAGTTAATAAAATACTATTCGATTTTTTTTCGCAGTTATAATTAAATGCACTGGGTGGCGCTGTGGAGCGGTTTAACAAGTGGATTGTATTTGATCACATAATGATGTCGTCGTCTGCCTCGCGAACTTAGATGACAATGATATTACAAAATGGAATTACTTTTAATCAATTATTAATGAAACTGAGTTATCATGATATCACCACCACCATGAGAAATCACATGAAATCCAAACACCAGTCGGCCGAGGAAACAACTGTCCATCACTGTATTAACGACTGTAGCGAAGCGCTGTACACCGAGGGAATCGTGATTCGAGATGATAACTCCTGGTAGCAAAATGATTTCGAGACATATGCCTCCTTTAAGTTTGATTGAGAGAGACAGGTTTAAGAACAGAAAACGTAAAGTGCCTTTCGTAACTTCACTTTGCACACTGTGTCTCTGCAATGTTTGTCAGCGCAGCGCGTTTTCTCACTCGAGCATGTGGATATTATTGTATTTCTCAACATGAACGTGAAACGATAATGCTGACTCGAGTGCATACGTTCTGAACGATAGTTTTTTTCCGTTCGCTTCTTGAGCTTAAATGCTTTTATTTATATTTTTAACACATATTGTTAAATGTTTTCAACTTAAAGAAAACCTTAAGATATATAGTAAACTTGTTGTGTAAGCTTGTTCAGAAATGGTGACAAAAAAAAAAACAACAACACATATTTCTCGTTAAACGACATTTAAATAAACGAATATTCGAATATAATATTTTTGAAAAATGCCCATCCCCAGTTAACGGAACACATCTGGCCCACCAGGAATATCACTTGGTTCTTGCTTCTCAAAGCCGTATTTATTGTTTACATTTTGTTATAAAATTTCCAGAATTTGAAAGCTGAGACTTTGTTTCTCATCAAAAGTATTAGGCTATTGGATTATTATGCGATTTATTGGATGTGAGGCATGCTACAAATAATGTTTAATGAAGTTTTGTTCATGCATCACCTGAAAACAAAGCAGACTAAAACAAATGAATAATCAATAGTGGTGTATCAAAATGAGAATCAAGAAATCAGTATTTTTAAACTAGCCCTAATATTTAATGGATTTTAAAGCTGTTTAATGTATTTATTATTTAATGCTTTTTTTAGTTTTGTTTTTTATGAACTTTGATTCTCTGACAGCTTCCAGGAGAAAAAAATGGCCATGGATCGTTGGCACAGTCACCACCCTACTGGGCATTGCTGGGATCATAGTTGCGGTGCTTTGGTTTTATGGTAAGAAACTCTCTCATTGGCTTTCATACAATACATCCACCCGTTGTTTCTTGTTCTGATGTCCTCTGTCTGCACCAACAGGTGTGTTTGAGTGTTTGCAAGGGCGACTCTGTAAAGCAGATAACAAATGCGTCAGCTATTCGCAGTGGTGTGACGGAAAGCTGGACTGTCCATCAGGAGGAGATGAAGCTCATTGTTGTAAGAATTCCTTACATATGTTAAACCATGACTTTCCCGATCCCAATCGATGATGCCCTCTTTAGTAAACCCAGTATACAACTATACTTCTTTCTTTGTTGTTGTTTTTGCAGTTCGTCTGTATGGATCTAATTTCCTCCTTCAGATGTACTCAAGTGTGAACCAAAAATGGGAGTATGTGTGTTCAGATGGATGGAATGCCAACCTCGGAATTCAAGCATGTGAGCAGATCGGATACAAGAGGTAATGATAGCGTGATTCATCTCAGTGGAAGTACTACAATTAAAGGAGTATGACATTTTCCCCAAAGAAATTAACACTTTTATTAAGCAAGGACACATTGAAGTGATTAAAAGTCACAGTAAAGAAACTTTTCTATTTCAAATAAATGCTGTTCATTTGCATATTCATCGAAGGTTTCCATAAAGATATTAAGCAGCACAACTGTTTTTAACATTGATGATAATAATAAATGTTTCTTGAGCAGCAAATCTGCTTATTAGCATGATTTCTGAAGGATCATGTGAAACTGAAGACTGGAGTAATGATGCTGTGTCATCACAGGATTAAAAAGTAAACTGTGATGACACAGCTGATCAAATAAATGCACAAGAGATCCTTTCAAAAACATTTAACAGTCTCACCGAAACTTCCTGACAGTAGTGTATCCGTACAGTGACGTGTTTAATAAGTTTACAGAATGCGTTTTGAATGAATTGTAATATGTGCTGTGTGTTTGTTTGTGGTTTATCTTCAGGGACACGTATGCGGGTTACGAGGAGATTTACTCTAGAGAATTACTGGACTACATGCTGGTGAAGACAGATTCTCTGAATATGTCCACACAAAGTTTTCTCAGTAAAAGGTGTGTCACAGAGTTCAGCTTACACAGAATTTTTGGTAACTCTTTACAATAAGGTTTCATTTGTTAACATAGGCTAGCTACATTAGTTAACATGAACTAACAATGAACAATACTTAAATGGCATTTATTAATCTTTAATGTTATTCTTAGCATTTACTAATACAATTTTAAGATCAAAATTTGTATCTGTTAACATAAGTTAATGCTGTAAACTAACATGAACATGAGCATTTTTTTTAACTAACATTATCAAAGGTAAATACATTTTAAATCATTTTTACTAATGCATTAACTAATGTTAATAAATGAGACTATTGAATTTTTATACAGACTGTTCAGTTCTTCACATTGTTTAGGTTTTACAATTTTGGTTATTTTTTTACGGTTTACATTAATTATTGGTTAATTATGTTTTTTATCACCTATAATCAGCTTGTTTAAAAATCCTTTTATGTTTCTCTTATGATAATTCAGTTCAGACTGTCCATCTAGCAAAGCCGTGGCACTCAAATGTATTGGTAAGATAATAGTTTTCCATCTCTTTATATTCTATTTTTTATTTTTTGAGTTCTTTTTTTGTAATGAAATAAATATTTAGGATTTGTATTAGTTTATTTTCTCTGCATGCTATTTAATCAAATAAAAAATGTAATAAAATAAAATTCCTTGTAGGGAGCTTCAATGTAGATAGCTATTATTGATGTAGTGTAGCTACAAACTTCTTTGGTTGGTTAGGTTAGTTTGACTGTGGCTAAATTACTTTCAATGAATAATTCGTCCCATTCATTATTGTTATTGTTTGCTTTAACTAAAACCTAAACTAAAACGATTAAAAAAAAGTTTAATGTTACTTTAAGCTGAAAAAATAAGTATTAAACAAGTAAAATTTGGGGCAGACTTTGGGACAAAAGGAGAACTAAAACGAGGATCAGTATCAGCGTGGCGTTTTCGAGATGCCGAGAACTCCACATCTGCGACTAATTTCAACTTGACAGAGACGCTGCTCTTGCATGTACTTTATTAGACAGGTGAGCAAATGTACATGAAACTAATCAATGTTATATAGCTCAACATGATGAAATGTTAGAATATGATCAGTATGTTATTCTAATGTTGATCTAGCTTACTGCTAGTCTCATACAGATAAACTAACACATAGAATAACATGATAACTTTCAACACACTCAAATGCAGTTTAGTGTGATAGTGTAGACCAAGTGAAACAGTGCTGCGTGACATCACAAGTTTCATTATAACCTGAGGTTCGGTAGAATGAAATGTCCTTGTTCTTTTATATCCGCGGGGGACTCGCGTGTGGCGCTGATATCTGTCTCTCATTAAAAAACATCAATGTATTCACTCATCCATAAACATTATCAGATCCTTCGGCATGACGACAAGTTCCATAATTCCGCTTATGCGTCATCAACCTACGCCTTTGTTATTGTAAGTGGTTAGCGACCCCTAGCGGCGAAAAGAATTACATATTGTAGCTTTAAAAAAAAAAAAGGGGTTATAAATTGTATTAACCCTCAGAGAGTCTTCGGTCACTTCTGACCGAAAAATTTTCTGTTTTGAATTTTAAAAAATCACAGCTTCATCGAAAGGTTATGATACTTGGTGACTTTTATGGCATTAGGTATGTGTATGCAAAAAAAAATTGAGGTCATGATCCGAGCATGCTAAGTGGTCGTAAAAAAAATAGTCACACTCAGTGCCTTCGGTCAAAAATGACCGACCCATAGGAAATGAATGGGAAATTTACAAAAACACAAAAATTCTCTGAATTTTTGTCTGTACAATCTACAAATCGGCCACGATTCTAAAAAAAAGTACACCGCAGTAAAGGGGTGACACTCTACAACATCAAGAGTGCAAAAAATTCACACCCACACACACACACACACACACACACATAGAAACACACTTTTATACACATACACACCAATAAATTCAGATTACAAAAAATCTGTTTTGAATTTTTAAAAATCACAGCTTCATTGGAATGTTACGAAACTTGGTGACTTTTCTGGCATTAGGTATGTGAACACAGAAAAAAATTGAGGTCATGATCCGAGCATGCTAAGTGGTCGTAAAAAAAATAGTCACACTCATGGTCTTCGGTCAAAAATGACCCCCATAGGAAATGAATGGGAAATTGACAAAAACACAAAAATTCGCTACAAATCGGCCACGATGCAGAAAAAAAGTGCTCAGCAATGAAGGGGTGAAACTCTAAAACATCAAGAGTGAAAAACATAACATAATTAATAATTATAATTAATATATATATATAATTAATATAATAATTATTAAAATTATTAAAATAATAATTAATAAAATGTTATAAACCTTGGCAAAAAGTATTATTTGAGAATTTCTAAAAAAATACAATCAATCCACATCTTAAAAGTAAGTAATTTGGTCCAAAAACAACTAGAATTCACAAGCATCTCCATTTAGAGCTATTACAGGCATCTAGTGGTAAACCCATGCAATAACATGATTTATTTAATTTTATGTTTAATAAATTGATTTATTTTTTTTATTTTTTTTTCTGAAAGCCTAGTCTCTATTTTAACCGAAAATACGGCATATAAAAATAAAAATAAAAAATAATAATAATTAAAAAAAAACATTATTTTCAATGGCAAAAAATGGACTATAAATATTGCATAAATATTAATAAGTTCAATCAAATTGTCTCAAAATACTAATTTAAAAAGAATAAATATTATAGAACAAAAATAAATTGCATTGGTTTTTACTGGGATGGAGGAAGTTTCATTTTTAGGTGTCCGGTCACTTCTGACCGGGAAGGCACTGAGTGTGACTGCTAAACGAAGACTCTCTGAGGGTTAAAATAACACTAGCTACGTTTACATGGACACAATCGGAATGAAATCAATACGATTGATGAATCCGAACAAGGTGTTTACATGAATGATAAATAAAGTAATCGGGTTGATGTGCGTTTATATGTCACAAGTTTCAAATCGGATCTGATGTTTTGACATGCGCACACTGCACGAATATACAGTTTCCTGCTTTTCGCGCATAAATATTCTCCTCTATTGGTTCTTTATTTGTTTTAAACAGCAGACGTAATATTAATTTTTCTCTGGTCATAATTTAGAGCATATTAACCGTTTTGCCGTGCTGCTTATTGATCACGCAGTAAAAATGACCCAAACCAGTCTGTGGATGAGAATCCAAAACAAGGACTGGTGGGACGTTGTCCTGCTTCACTTCACAGACGCGCGAGTGAAATGAGAATTTTAGAATGACGGGAAACTTATATGACGACACATTATTCAACAGGAAGAACAGCTCGTGCGTCACACGTCATTATGCTAGTTAACGTCATTGCACATGCGCAGTCCTTTCAGTTTCGGTTTTCAATCCGATCAAGTGATTACATGTTCTCTCGTTCGGATTACAAAAGGGATAAACCACCCCTTTCAATCCGATCGAAATTTCATTCGGATCGAGCTCAATCGGATCGATTAAGGTGTTTACATGAAGGTTTTTTAGTCTGATTGAGCCGTCAATCCGATTATAAGTGTCCATGTAAACGCATCTACTGATCCCAATTTGCAAATTTAGCATTGTCTTTAACTCACATGTGATAATTTCCATTTTTGGGTGTAGTTTGTAGCTTGGAAAATAACATGTTCACATATACAAATGCTGTTTTCTGAATTCTATTGTAGATTGTGGACGGAGCAGCGGGAGCCGAATCGTGGGGGGAGTCGAGGTGACCTCGAAGGGGGTGTGGCCATGGCAGGTCAGCCTGCAAGCTTCCGGAAGGCATTTGTGTGGCGGGTCTGTCATTACCCCGTACTGGATCGTCACTGCAGCTCACTGTGTTCAAGAGTAAGTGCTTTCATTTAGTCCATCTCATTCAACAAGCTATGATGAACTTTAATAAATGACAAACTTGTGTAGGATTTCAAATGCAAGGGATTGGACCGTGTATGCTGGATATCTGACTCGTAGCGAGATGCGGCTCGCCAGCGGCAATTCTGTTGGCCGAATTGTCAAGCACGACTTTGATCCGAGAACCAGCGAAAATGACATTGCACTGATGAAGCTAAACCGTCCACTCACAATTACATGTAAGACTGAATTTTCACATTTATTTCCCAGCCAAAAAGAAAATTTCATTATAATTTAATAATACTGACAATAAAGGAAATACAAGCATTTTTTTCATGCAGTGTTATTTTAGTATTATTTATGTACTATTATAGTGTTTATTACTATTTTGGTTTTCAGTTTAATTTTAGTTTAATTTGATATTTTTATTATAGATTTTTCCCATTTTAGTTTGTTATTTCAGTACTTCATCGTAAGCGTATTTTATGTCAGTTGCTCACCAAGTCGACATTTTCAAATTTCTTTTTTTGTTTTTTTTTTCCATTTTTTTTCCATAAAAAAATCATATTTTATTTAATTTCAGCTTTTCATTTATTTTTATATACTTTTAGTTTTAGTTAAACATAACATAACTGGTTTCAAGCTTGCTCTGATAGTTTTTTCATTAAACACATTTTTTATAAATTAAAAATGTTAATTTATGTTAATGTTAATATTTAACATTGCATTTAACAATACATAACAAAAGAAAAAATATTTAAAAAAATATACATTTTTAATAAATAAAAAATAAAGTACGAAATACTCATAAAAGTTAATTTGATTGAACTAATTTGTTTAAGTTTACCCTCTTCAAACCATGTAATTATTTTGTTATTATTGCTTTAAAATTTTGTATAATGCTCTAGAATTATTTTAATTATAACGATTTATATGATGACCTGTTCTTCACACAAATTACTTCATAAAGACAGACGTTGTATGGACCACTTTTACAAAGCTTTTTCCGACCATTTCCGTTGTGTGGAAATGAAGAGCAGCTTGAACATTCTACAAAATATCTCTTTTTGTGTTTACAGAAGAAAGGTTTGGATGATGACAGTTTTTCATTTTGTTTTGTATGTATCTTGTTTCAGCAAACGTCAGGCCAGTGTGTTTGCCCAATAAAGGCATGTACTTCTCTGCTCCGCGGGAAAGTTACGTCACAGGATGGGGGGCACTGCGAAGTGGAGGTTTGAAACATTTTTTGAAAAGAGCAAATCGCAACAGATCCAAATGCATGTGCAGTGAATAAAATCGGACAGAATTTAAGTCATGTCAGCTCTCTAAAATCTCAGAAATTGAAACGCTTGACAAGCAAATTCTTTGTTTTCTTAAAGGACCTCCCTCAGAATCCCTACAAGAAGCCAAAATTTGGCTAATCGACAGAACGACATGTAACAGCCGACCGGTGTATAACGGACAAATCACAGACACCATGATCTGCGCTGGCAAGCTGGAGGGTGGCGTGGACTCCTGTCAGGTCAGAAACACACTCTGGATACACACTTAGATGCTACTCAATCATTCAGAAGAGTAAATTAGAGTACTGTAAATGTAATATATGTGCTACAATTAAATAAGTGCTGTTCCACACAGGGGGACAGTGGGGGTCCTCTGGTCACAAAGGAGAATTCTCTATGGTGGCTGGTTGGGGACACTAGCTGGGGTGATGGATGTGCTCTCAGAAACAAGCCCGGAGTCTACGGAAACGTGACCTACTTCCTTGACTGGATATATGAACAAATGCGGGTAAGAATTCAAATAAAAATCCAAAGTGTGTCACAGAAAATGTATTATTATTACTATTATTATTAGTTATTTTATAAAATATACAATTAATTTATAATATTTATTATTATTAAAACACCTCTTTTCATTCTTTTTCAGAAATATTAGCTTTTATATTTATATAAAGAAGTTTTGAGAAGAGCCACTGATCCAAACCAATGAAACGAAGGAACTGTAACCGTGTCCATGAGACTTTTTTTGTATTCTTGTTTTTGCTCATTCTACTTTTTGTTTTCATGTTTCACTGTTTTCCGATCAATTTAAAAGAACCATTTATTTATTTTCACTAGTGCCAATGAAGTGAATTCCACAGTATGCTACAATATGCACTTTTAAAAAAAAAATTAATGTATGTTTTGTATAAAGAACACAATTGTACAAAATGACTTCATAAAAATCTACACTTGATGACAAATTTCTGTCTTCTGGGTTTCTTTGATATTGCAACAGTTCATATTTACATTAGTGCAATAGGCTTTTTGACAATGTAACAGGGTGTGACGGCAATATTACCGCTCCCATCAGCACTGTGGACAGACTGCATTGCAAAACAATACTTTTATTATTAAGCTTTATGGATAGTTGTTCTTGTTTTTAACTACATCAATATTTTTAGGTTAAAATGTATATAAATGTATAAAGGAAAGTATGTATCTTAGGTCCTCTACCATCCTTTAATTTTTTTCACTATTTTTAATCACTTGTTTTGCCTTCACATTAAAGTAATTAATAGTCAATTATGCTACACATTTGTGTTTTATAATGTTTTTTAATTTATATGTGGAATTTGACATTATTATATTTTAATAAGCTTTTATATATGAAATATGAACATTGATATTATCATATGTATTCCTCAAAATATAATATTATCCTGCCTTATATAAATTTGAACACAAAAAAATAAGTTCAAATCAAATCTAAACATTTATATAGTAATATAATATATTCCTCAAATATATATACTAATACAAATAATACAAAATCTATATATGACTGAGTATTTTTATATTTTGAGGAATACATATGATAATATCAAAGTTCATACACTCACCTAAAGGATTATTAGGAACACCATACTAATACTGTGTTTGACCCCCTTTCGCCTTCAGAGCTGCCTTTATTCTATGTTGCATTGATTCAACAAGGTGCTGAAAGCATTCTTTAGAAATGTTGGCCCATATTGATAGGATAGCATCTTGCAGTTGATGGAGATTTGTGGGATGCACATCCAGGGCACGAAGCTCCCGTTCCACCAAATCCCAAAGATGCTCTATTGGGTTGAGATCTGGTGACTGGGGGGGGCCATTTTAGTACAGTGAACTCATTGTCATGTTCAAGAAACCAATTTGAAATGATTCGAGCTTTGTGACATAGTGCATTATCCTGCTGGAAGTAGCCATCAGAGGATGGGTACATGGTGGTCATAAAGGGATGGACATGGTCAGAAACAATGCTCAGGTAGGCCGTGGCATTTAAACGATGCCCAATTGGCACTAAGGGGCCTAAAGTGTGCCAAGAAAACATCCCCCACACCATTACACCACCACCACCAGCCTGCACAGTGGTAACAAGGCATGATGGATCCATGTTCTCATTCTGTTTACGCCAAATTCTGACTCTACCATCTGAATGTCTCAACAGAAATCGAGACTCATCAGACCAGGCAACATTTTTCCAGTCTTCAACTGTCCAATTTTGGTGAGCTCGTACAAATTGTAGCCTCTTTTTCCTATCTGTAGTGGAGATGAGTGGTACCCTGTGGGGTCTTCTGCTGTTGTAGCCCATCCGCCTCAAGGTTGTGGGTGTTGTGGCTTCACAAATGCTTTGCTGCATACCTCGGTTGTAACGAGTGGTTATTTCAGTCAAAGTTGCTCTTCTATCAGCTTGAATCAGTCGGCCCATTCTCCTCTGACCTCTAGCATCAACAAGGCATTTTCGCCCACAGGACTCCGACTGCCGCATACTGGATGTTTTTCGCTTTTCACACCATTCTTTGTAAACCCTAGAAATGGTTGTGCGTGAAAATCCCAGTAACTGAGCAGATTGTGAAATACTCAGACCGGCCCGTCTGGCACCAACAACCATGCCACGCTCAAAATTGCTTAAATCACCTTTCTTTCCCATTCTGACATTCAGTTGGAATGTTCAGGAGATTGTCTTGACCAGGACTACGCCCCTAAATGCATTGAAGCAACTGCCATGTGATTGGTTGATTAGATAATTGCATTAATGAGATATTGAACAGGTGTTCCTAATAATCCTTTAGGTGAGTGTATATAAAATATTTTTAAAATATATTATTTATTATAATTTAATTAAATGAAAGATTTTGTATGTGAACTTTGATATTATCATATGTATTACTCAAAATATTATATCCAGTCATATATAAAATTGTTAAATATAAAAATATAAACATTTATATAATATATGTTTCTTATAAAATCTTTTAAAAATATAATAAATGTCAAAGTCCAAATATAAAAACAAAGTTCAAATGTGTAGCATGAAATATGTGACCAGGTATTTAAGTTTGTATATGGGTAGTTGACAAGAAACATGGATATTACTATATCTTTATGATTTTTTTTCAACTTAAATATTAATATATTTTGAGGACTATATTATACTGTTTATATTATTTATTGTCTGTGACTGTAAACAAATTGATTATTTGATTAATTCCAGATAACCTCCTATTGGATGTATACATATCTTTTATGGCTTTATGAAGCATTCAGGTTATCAATCCGCTGACCAAACCACAAGAGTAAAAGTCCTATGACCCATTTTCCTCAGTTTTTCTTCACGCCTAAAAAAATGAATTCACACCAACCCACAGAGCCCTCATGGTTCCTGGCTCTCAGTTAATCACCATTATGAAGTGTTATAGCATATTCAGCAGCAGTATTTAAACCTCTCCTTTGCCATTTCAGCAGGACCTTTAATCAGCGCTCATTGAATCTGCGACTCTAATCGGCAGATGCTCAGTGGAGGAGATCAGCGTCTGCTACCTGTTTGTACCAATTAGCAGATGCGTGACACTCGGCTGACGGCCCTTCAGAGGGTTAACAGATGTGGCAATTACGGCCTCATTTGAATGAATGCTCAAGGGGTTCAACATAAGGGCTGTGCAATTACACGGAAGCCTGGGAACCCATTTCATCTTCAGCTTTATTCTCGGTCTCTGTAAGAGGGAAGTGTTGGCAGGGAACCCACGGTGTGTTGACAAACAAACCTGCTTCCCGTGATTTTTTTTTTTTTTCACCGGGGAAAAATTTGCTGAGAGGTCCATAAACTCAAAAATGTCAGTCTGATTCTGGCCTGACTCAAGTTACACAAGAGCTTGGTTACGAGAATAAATGAGATTTTAAAATATATAATATTGCGCAGGAAATGGTTTTATTCAGCTTAGGTTCTGTCAGAACCCTTTTTGTGTAAAAGAGGTTTTGAAAACAAACTTAACACAAACTACTGATGATCTTGAATGGTATAAAGGGGATTTTATTTTATTTTTATTTCTTATATTACATTTTTTTATTAGTCTTCTGTACCATGAATACGTAAATGAACTAAACATATAAAAAATTAGATTAGAATAAATAAATACATGATTAAAATGTGATTAAAAGTATTACTTAATGTTAAATAGATTAAATAAATCAGATTTGATTAAAATTAGATAAATTAAAAAAAAATATTTAACTGTACATTAGTGAGTGGAAAAAATACATAATAATAATGTAATAATAGAAATAAAAACTAATAGAAACTATCACTAGATTTATAATATTAATTTTCCAGTGTATGAATTGGGTGTTGATAAAGGATAGATGCCTTTTATATTTTAATATCCAGGTTCCTCACATGAGGATGATCATATTTGGGGATTAAATGATTGTAAACCCCTGGCCTATACACTTAAAGGCTAAAAATGGGAATGAAATTCTCACTTTTGTGGGAAACAAACTTAGTTTGTTAGAAACAAAAACAACTTAGAAAGTAAATAATGGACTGACAATTATATAAGGACCATAAATGTATAAAATGGTCACACAGCAGGTTTGATATCAATTTCAAATTGAAGTTACCAAAGAACCAATATGATTGACTGACATGAAACGTGATAGTTAATTTTCAATCATATTACGTCTTCAGAAGACTTGAAATAGTTTTATTGTAGGCCTACTTTGTTTTAAGTTGCTTTTGTGTCACAGTCAAAGCTCAGCATCCCCAGTACCCATTCATTTCTATTGGATGGAAAAGAGCAGCCATAATATTCTTCCTAACATCTACTTTTGTGTTAAAGGAAAGACAGATAGGGTTAATTTGGAACGACATTGCGTGAGTGACAGGATTGTAATATTTGAGTAAACTATGCCTGTAAGGAGTCACCCAGGTGTGAGCAGCAGGGCACAGATTCTCCAGAGAGGACAGATGCTGAGGTCTACTGTTCGCTCTCACATGAGGTTTAGTGTCCTCAGATCAAACAGAGTGTGTCATTTAGTCTGAGGGCCTGATCAAATACACTTGCTTCTGCAGCCAATGAGGGGGGAGAGCTTGTTACTGGGCAGTTATGGGTTTAGAGTCTCTCTCTCTCTCTCTCTCTCTCTCTCTCTCTCTCTCTCTCTCTCTCTCTCTTTTCTTGAGGTCGATGTCATACATCAGCGTTCATAGATTCCCTGTGCTGCTGTGTGCGATTCTCCTGAACATCAGCAGTATGTGCTGCTTTTAAGATCAGCTAATAGCATCAACTATCAGCTCACCTCAGCAACACGAGCAATATTAGGCTTATTAGAGGAACACTACCTGCTGACTTCAGATTATTTCTGTATATAGGGAATGTCAAAGGATATATTCATATTTGTATTGTTTTCTAGTCTTTTCTTTTTTTTACTCTGCACCAGCGTCTTTGCCTTAACGTCTGTTGCATCCTAAGTAGGCTACTTATGTTTTGAAAACGCCTTTAGGCCAGGTAGAATCAAACTTTTTAATCATAGATTACTTTTTATAAATAAAATTAAGATGCTTTTCATTTAAAACGGTAGATATTCACATACGGATAATTTTAGATACTAAAACGCGGAAGAATAAAAGCGAATAGTCTATAATGCGCCAGTGTGTTTATGTAGTTCTCCTGACAAACAGAAGGGGGCGTCAATGACAGGATAAACAAACCACTGACAATAAAATACCTCAGAACTTAGTTGTGGGGTTTCCCTTCGTTTTCACTTACAGGCCTTCTTTATAACACTAAACCTTTGAACGCTTCACAAGATTAAATATGATAAATCAAGCTAATTAAGAAATCTTTAGTAATTATAACCAAGTGTTTTCGACAATATTGTCTACTATAGATAGAATGGTAGCCAATATTGCTACCATTCGTTACACATGTGCCATTTACTTGTAATCTTTGTAATCATATACCATTTCTGATTTTATTTTTATTTTTATTTTTTATTTAATGAACCATCAAGAAATATTTTCTGTACCTTTTGAATACATGTAAGTACAGCTTATACTGATTTAGTTTTCAAACTTGTTTTCCAGGATAGCATATTTGTGATAAATGTATGCCATTTTCAGTATAATGGTAACGTTAGCACTTCATTTCACTTCACTTTCTATTTTACATTCCATTTACCCATGTACATACTATGAACTTCTTATAATAATTGCAATAACTAGGCTACTAACCCTGAACCTACCCCTAAACCTAGCCTTAACCCATGTAGTTACCTTATAGGCTATTACCAGTACTTTCTTAGGTAAGTGCACATACTGTAAAATAAAATGCAGCCAGTATTATATATGTAAATTGATGAAACAACACACACTGGAACCTAATATAAATAGCAGTGGTTGATTTTTACTTCTCCTGTGTATGCAATATAAATAGTGTATGTTTTGGATATGTGTTTTGGATATGACAGAATATTCTTTGCGATTCTCTTCAGCTTGTTCTGTGTTGGTCAGTCTTTCTGTTGACAGTTTTGTATTTAGGTCACACAGGAGCCCTCGGGCAGCAGTAAAGCATGTCCTCTACAGGAGTGATTGACACCTTCTCTGATGGCGAATGAAGTCTCCAGCTTCTCTGGGCTCCAGCCACAATAATAAACCAGCGCTGCACACTGACGGTCGATCCTCATCTCATATTTTTAATTTAATGTTTTATGTGATGCATTGTAATTGAGGCAAATAAATTGAGACAGTTGTAGAATAACACAATTAGTGTTTCTTTTTTTTCTTTTTTTCCTCTAGGATGCAATCATCTTTTATTTCCCTTTAATGAAACAACACCTCATTTTATGGCCTACTGAACCGAACATCATGGATTGTGAATTAAATTGAGAGGTAAACAAATAAAAACAAGAATATCTTACATCGCATATTTACACTGAGCTGTAGCCTTGCTTGTGTAACCGCCACGTAAATGACCTTTAAATCTAGATTAGACTTCACCAGAATTCTTCATCATCTGCCTTTCAATTTACACTATCCATATCAACTATAATCCCAAAATAGATTAAACATGGTGTCATTAAGCCCATTATACCCCGTTTTAGAAGTTTGGTATATAGATCATCATGCACTATATTCAGCTGCAAACACCTGAAAGTCTTTTAGGACTATAGAACAATAGACTTTCTGTTGCAAAATGTAATTTCCCGTCTTTAGAGAGACTAGCTTGGATTTGAATGGCCTTTTATTGTTGATCTGAAGTCCGTCTGTGTTGCTTTAAGATGAAAGGGAAGAAGAATCTGGTTTCAGATCAGAGTAAAAGCTGTGGCGTTGCATGCCAATCTCACTCTCCCAGTGTTTTTGTGTGAAAGGAAAATCGTACAAGAGCTTTTCAATCTCTCATTGTGTCTCTTCGACAGCAATGAGATTAAATGGAAAGAATTTGAGACTTTTGTCTTTTACTTCTCAGCTTTTCCTTCTGAGAAATAGATCATATATACATATATAAATGCTTCCTTCCTTCCTTCCTTCCTTCCTTCCTTCCATATAATTTCCTAATGTGTCTCTCCTCTAGAGTTCTAGAAAATGTTTCATTAATGTCTCACACTGTACACAGTTTTCCCAAAATACAACAGTATGCAATCAGAAATTGCAATACAATGGATTCAAACTCAAGAACAAATTAGTTGTGCAACTGCTTCACATCATTTATTTTATTTATAATGATAATAATACTAAATACGAAATTGCAATATGAATTCTAGGTGTCTTATCTTTATTTTATATTTTACTTGATATTATTTTATTTATTTATATAATAATAATAAATCAGAAATTGCTGGATGAATTCAAACACTTTCAAGAACAAGTTAGTTTTGTTAGAACATTATTTGTTTCATTTATATTATTTTATTTTAGTATATTTTACTATTCTTAATTTGTATTATATTAATTATACTATGTTATATTATATGATGTTATATTATATTGTTATATTTATTATATTATTTTATATTATGTTGTTATATTATGTTACATTAATTATATTATATTATTAATACTAATAAATCAGAAATTGCCATATAAATTCAAATACTTTCAAGAACAAATTAGTTGTGCAACTGCTTCGCATTATTTGTGTAATTAAATTAATTATATTATAAATCCGAAATTGCCAGATGAATTCAAACACTATCAAGAACAAGTTAGTTGTGCAACTGCATATTGTCTCATTTACTGATTTTTACTGAACATTTCACACTTTTCAATAGAATCTTTTTCTAATTGAGTTCAAATTGGAGCTTGTATGCAATCCAACTGAAAACTCCCTAATTGTGCAGCACATTATAATGTTCATGAGGATAATTGGAGTATTATTTCTTCTGCTCAAGTTCACAGCTGAGACCGTCTACACTGAGCAGCATCTGCGCACACCAAACGCAGCGCTGTACATTCATCTGTCTGTCATGTTGACAGGTCTTCAGCGGCAGTGATGTTAACGTCCCGTGGCTGTTCTCCAGTCACGAGTCCAGATGGAGGCTATGTTGGTACCTGCCCTCCCATTTCCATTGCCAGCTCACTCCCTCCGTACACCTCCTTGCCATCTGTGCCAACCTGCCGTCTCTCCGTCAGACAGTTGCAGGTTCCTCCATGCATGGCAGGCCTACAGCTGTGCAGACAGCCAGCCCAACATCTGTGTGTCCTGTGGGAAAGACGGGGAAGAATGTCCCGCTGATCTACTCAGCTGCTGTCGGCCTTAAACACAGCCACGGGCCGGCAGTTCCCCGGACAAGACGGGTTTTCCGCTATGTAAGTGTAAAACGGAAAGGCACTGAAATACTGTTCAGTATTTGGTAATGAACTTTTCCCAACCTTGCACAATTCTACAATATGAAAAATTAGTAGTTATTGCTTGTATTATTATTATTATTACAGTTTAAATCTGTTTTCTATTTTCATTTATTTATAAATGTCATTTAGCTGAATTTTCAGCATCATTACTCCAGTCTTCAGTGTCACATGATCCTTCAGAAATCATTCTAATATGATGATTTAGTGCTCAAGAAACATTTCTTATTATTATTATCAAGGTTGAAAATAGTCTATCTATCATTCTATCTATCTATCGTTCCATCGTTCTATCCATCGTTCTATCTAATCTTTCTATCCCGTCCGTCTGTCTGTTCATCCGTCTGGTAGAACTATTTTTGGAAAATGTATTTTATTTATTGTATGGTTTTATAAGTAAAAAAAACATGAAAATTAATAATTAAATTGTAAGTTTGCCAATTTTCGACACGCTTTGACCTGGACAGAGAAATTCATGTTTATTTGTCAGCAAAAGTCAGCCGGCTCCAGGGATTTTGTGAAAACTGCAGTTTCTTTCAGTTTCACCCCTCCGTTTGGCATAAAACACTGTTCGTGGTCATCCATTTTGAAATATTGACTAGAAACACTGAGGTTTTTCAGATTGTCTGTCACGTTGTTCTCTCTGTATTTACGACTCTTTGCCTTTAGCCACTGCCTATAATGTGCTGGAAGATCCCTCACTGGAAACTGAAAGTAACTCACTCCCGATAAACGTGTGCTCTTAGAATTCTTGCATCCCGGAACAATACAAGCAGAAGTTTATAACTAAAAGTTTGCTATGAAGTATTTCCTACTAAAGCAAACTATATTTGACTCATGTAAGCCTATCTGTAGCAGACTGGTGGGAGTGGCCCTGGACGGCAACATGCCCAGTGCATTATGGGTGTTGAAGTTTTCCAACCTAATTTGCAAAAGGGAAGACAACAGCCTTTTTTCTCTGTTTTCTCTTGTCAGGTTGCACCGATTTAAAAATAAAAATAAAAAAAGCCTACTGTAGGCATCCAACTTTTATTGCCAGCGGTGGAGAACCCCTTTAATAATAACAACAGTAGCATATAATATAATGTAATATGAGCAGAATTATTTAGGAAAATCGTGTATATTATTTTGTGTTCAAATTAGAGGTAAAGAAATGCAACAGTAATATTCAATAATGAATATGTATATAAAAATATAATCAGTCAATAATGATGTGCACACAGGGCTTCTGCCTCTGGTGATATACAGCTGGAGAAAATGAAACAAAATCGAGAAATAAATAAATAAAGGAACTTCATACATTTTTATGACCACACATATAAGGTCAGCCATGTGCTTTGGTTACTAAGCAACACTGCAAGCCTGTGTGAGGGTTTTGTCAGAAGTTGACTCAGATGTGTTGTACGGCTGCGAGAGTAACAATCAGGCTTTGATTACTGTGCAGTGTCAAGCCCGACAGCAGCTGCCTATGAGCTCAGTCCTGTCTGGATCTGTCTCCTGCTCAAAAATTCACTAGAACCTCACAAATTATTAAGGAATAGTGGACATCACTGGTCAATTTGGTCATTTTTTTGTTTCTGAACCAGTCTAATAAATGGAATTTCCACCATATTATGTTTTGTGTATTCTCAGGCAGAAATTGGTAACACTTCATTTCACAGTATTCTTGTTCATGTACTTACTCCAGTAATAACTGTAAATTATGCATAATTACGTGCAACAAATTATATAGTAAGTACATGTTGTTAATTAAAATTACTCAGTTCTAATGTATAGTTATACTATAACAAGTAGACTTTAAAATAAAGTGTCCAAAATTGCTTTGTTGAGGCTAATTTCATAGTTAGTGTTTTATGTATCCTAAATACAAACATTTAATAGTTTTTCATACATTTTGAATAAGTCAGATGCAAGATACAATATGATTTTTTTTTTAAACAAGTAATCGTTCCCTTGTCATTTCCTCATCATGTGTCTCAGATTTTCAAGTTTCAAAAGGTTACAAATATTTTAGGAGCAAATGTATGTAAATATTGTTATATCTAATTTTCTCAAATAACTATTTAAATGATTTGCACTCTTAGTTAAGATTATAATAGTTGTAAATAAATACTTTTTGTGATCAATTTCCATTTTTTTTTTTTTTTTTTTTCAGTAGATAGATAGTCTGATACAAGGGTAAAACAATTATATCTTTAAATTAAAGATCTGAATAGGAAAAATAAACGATGCAGGCATGATCTTCAAGACCATTTATTTACCATTAATAAAAATAAGAAAATCAATCAAATGAAAATAAAAATCAACCCCCAACATAATATTTAGTTTTACTACATTTACCTGATTGCTGTTTTATTTATTTTTTACATTTATATTTCTATTTGTTCTATATGTTTCTATATTTCTATTTGTTTAGCATTTGAAACAGAAGTGGAAACATGGAGCCTGTGTCACAAAATGAAATTGTAGCTGCAATGACATATCAAAGGTACTATTATGATGCTTTTTAATGCCTCTTTCATTCAATGGCTCCTTTCATTCTCTCTCTCTCTCTCTCTCTCTCTCTCTCTCTCTCTCTCTCTCTCTCTCTCTCTCTCTCTCTCTCTCTCTCTCTCTCTCTCTCTCTCTCTCTCTCTCTCCCCTACAGTGCCCTGTTTTATTGCATTGCGCCTGAAGAGTCCTGCTGGGCGTGGATCGGTGTGGACAGCCAATAGCAGGCCGGCGGGCGGGTGGCGGTCAGTGGCCAATGAGGCAGGGTGGGGTGTCATAATCAGAATTAAAGAAAGGGTCAGCAGTTCTTTATTCATACACAGAAAACACACTCAAAATAATCATAAAAAAATAATTCCAAAAGGGCAAAACGACAGATCTTAGTTGGTTTCTCTCACCTTTTCCTTTGAACAGAGATCAAAGAAGATGATCTTACAGATGAAAGTGGTTTTATTCAGCTCTGCACTGGATGTCCTGCTTGAGAGGATGAGATCTGAATGAAGACGATGCTGCATTGAGCCTTTAGACTCTGAGCATTCAATATATACGATCGATACATGGATTCCCAACAGCAGGTCATTAAGACTGTTCAGCCCAATCAAGCGCTTATTCTCCTGTGTGGGAGAGATTCGCCGTTTCATTTAGCTTCCAGTGATTCATGGGAGTTACCTTATTAGGCAGGACCTCTCCTGTAAAACGAGCTCATTCACATGAGCGCCCGACTGCTGGTATTAATGAAGTCAAACACGCGTCACATCTTAAGCATTTTAGACAAGAAAGTGAAAGAGAAATCATTGTGTACGTTACATATTTTTGGTTTGATCATATTCTGGTGTCCGAAAGCTGGTGACACAGATAATATTAGTTAATGCCAGCACATACCATACAAAAGTACAGACTGTAGCCACCATTTACAGTCATCTGAGCATGATTTCTTCAGTTCTTTATTCAGAAGATGTATGCAATCTCTTTAAAATTCAATCTCTATGACACTGAAATATTCCCTAAAAAGTGTAACTGAGAATCCTGAGTATTTTCTTCTTTATTCTAAAAGATTCCTTGATTTAATTCAATTTTATTATTTTATTTTATTTGTAATTATTTTTATTATATTTAATTTATATAGAACTATATAATATTATTGATAATGTATAGTAAATATTCCACCACATTGGAAAAAAGTGTATTCTGTTTAATTAAACGTTTAATAATTTTGTTCATTTTAATTTATATAAAACTTTAGAATATTATTGATAATATACAGTAAAATAATATAGAATATTACTGCATGATTTCTGATTGTCAGGAAATATTAAAACATTAAGAGATCCATATTGACTAAAATGTATTGCATTTAATTATAATTTACAACATCTGTATGTTTTTAGGAAAAGAATATGTAATAACTAAATTAAACGGGGATTAAAGTTCTCCGTTGCTACAACAGATTTCCGTTAATTGCAGTGAGTCTGGTATAAGCATTAGATTGAAAACATTGACATTTCATAAAAGTGTTTCTTTAAATGCACATGTTCTTTGAACATCCGGACATCTGGTAGGATTCTGTCATTTATTGTAAGCCACATTCTAGATGAAATAAAGCAGCATGTGAGAAGAGTCCGGGGAGAGCTGCAGGCATGTGTGCTTTTGTAAGGGATTCTCCAGCCCAACAGCTGCAAGAGCGGCAGCTCCGGTGCTGATGCTCCGGCACAGAAATGCTTGTTAGGGCAGAATATAGCCAGAGCTCCAGGGACCATCCAGACACAGTGACTATTCATAACTGTAATGGGTATCAACCACGTCAACAAAAAAAAAAAGGCAAGTGAAAGAGAGCGAGAGATGTGCTGAAAATACAAATTTATGGGAAACACTTATTGTATAAAAAAAAAAAAAAATGCTGTCCAAAAGCATAATTCTAAACCGTTGTATACAAATAATATCACGTCAAGAGGTTTACCATTATTGCTCTTCTCCAGAACAAGCACAAAAGAGCACATTTTTAATGCATAAAACAGTTGACGAAACTAAACACATGCAAACATCGTCCCAAATCCCTGAGAATCCTGCAAATGTTTCCTGGACTATTTTCTACTTTATTCTATTCTATTCTATTCTATTCTATTCTATTCTATTCTATTTTACACATGCAACATCATCCCAAACCCCTGAGAATCCTGCAAATGTTTCCTGGACTATTTTCTACTTTATTCTATTCTGTTCTGTTCTGTTCTATTCTATTCTATTCTATTCTATTCTATTCTATTCTATTCTATTCTATTCTATTCTATTCTATTCTATTCTATTCTATTCTATTCTATTCTATTCTAAACGCATGCAAATATCGTCCCAAATCCCTGAGAATCCTGCAAATGTTTCCTGGACTATTTTCTACTTTATTCTGTTCTATTCTATTGTATTCTATTCTATTCTATTCTATTCTATTCTATTCTATTCTATTCTACACATGCAACATCGTCCCAAATCCCTGAGAATCCTGCAAATGTTTCTTGGATTATTTTCTATTCTATTCTATTCTATTCTATTCTATTCTACACATGCAGCATCATCCCAAATCCCTGAGAATCCTGCAAACGTGTCCAGGACTATTTTCTACTTTATTCTATTCTAATCTAATCTATTCTGTTCTATTCTATTCTAAACGCATGCAAACATCGTCCCAAATCCCTGAGAATCTTGCAAATGTTTACTGGACTTAATTCTATTCTATTCTATTCTATTCTATTCTATTCTACTCTAAACACATGCAAACATCGTTCCAAATCCCATGAGAATCCTGAAATGTTTCCTGGACTATTTTTTACTTTATTCTATAAAAGATTTATTTGATGTTTTATTTTATTTTATTCAAAATGTTATTTATATAGAACTAATATAAAGTTTCCAATAATGCATAAACCTTTTACGAAACTAAAACACATGCAAACATCCCAAATCCCTGAGAATCCTGAAAATGTTTCCCGGACTATTTTCTACTTTATTCTATTCTGTTCTGTTCTGTTCTGTTCTGTTCTGTTCTGTTCTATTCTATTCTATTCTATTCTATTCTATTCTATTCTATTCTATTCTATTCTATTCTATTCTATTCTATTCTATTCTATTCTATTCTATTCTATTCTACACATGCAACATCGTCCCAAATCCCTGAGAATCCTACAAATGTTTCCTGGACTATTTTCTATTCTATTCTATTCTATTTTATTCTATTCTATTCTATTCTATTCTATTCTATTCTATTCTATTCTATTCTACACATGCAACATCATCCCAAATCCCTGAGAATCCTGCAAACGTTTCCTGGACTATTTTCTATTCTATTCTATTCTATTCTATTCTATTCTATTCTATTCTATTCTATTCTATTCTATTCTACACATGCAACATCATCCCAAATCCCTGAGAATCCTGCAAACGTTTCCTGGACTATTTTCTACTTTATTCTATTCTATTCTAATCTATTCTGTTCTATTCTATTCTATTCTAAACGCATGCAAACATCGTCCCAAATCCATGAGAATCTGGCAAATGTTTACTGGACTATATTCTATTCTATTCTATTCTATTCTAAACACATGCAAACATCGTCCCAAATCCCAAGAGAATCCTGAAATGTTTCCTTGACTATTTTTTACGTTATTCTATAAAAGATTTATTTGATGTTTTATTTTATTTTATTTTATTCAAAATGTTATTTATATAGAACTAATATAAAGTTTTCAATAATGCATAAACCTTTTACGAAACTAAAACAGATGCAAACATCCTAAATCCCTGAGAATCCTGAAAATGCTTCCTGGACTATTTTCTGCTTTATTCTATAAACAAATGTTTTATTTTATTTTATTTTATTTTATTTTATTTTATTTTATTTTATTTTATTTTATTTTATTTTATTTTATTTTATTTTATTTTATTTTATTTTATTTTATTTTATTTTATTTTATTTTATTTTATTTTATTTTATTTTATTTTATTTTATTTTATTTTATTTTAGAATGCATAAAACGGTTTACAAAACTAAAGCACATGCAAACATCGTCCTATATCCCTCCTGACCACTGCCTGTCCTGCTCATAATTAGCTGTTCTGTTTTATCCTTTCCCCGAGGTTCTCTCCCATCCTCTAGGCTAGAGTCACTCCGAGAGAGCAAACCGCAGGAGACGTGTCCATGGGCAACGCCTATCCGTGGACACAACCTCCTCGACGTGCCTGGTGCACATGACTCGCCCCCTGAGAAAGAACAGCAAGAGCTCTGTGATAGCAGCCAACATGACTCCCGTACCGACTGCGGCTGTCTCGCGTGGGCTGTGCAAACCGAGCGCCAACATTGTTATTGGCTACAAAGGCACACGAAACCATTGCTTTTTCTCTGTTTCGCATCTCGTGACAAAAGCCTGTCTGGTCTGAGCGGATGCTCTGTGAGTCAATGGCTGCTTTAGACAAGCTTACAGTGCACAACATGCATGTGGGAGCTCAGCTATGCTGCAGTGAAGCGCCTCATGCATGGAGAGAATCAGAGTGAATGTGTTGCCATTTAAGGTAGAGCACAAGTCTTGTCATTCACGCATAAAATAAACAGCTAAATGATATCGACATGTCTTAAGAAACAAGATAAGACAAAAATGACACCTAAAGGGAATCCTGAGGAGAAAAAAAAATCTCTAATTCAGTAAATGGTGCAGAGGTTGTGCTGGGCGGTGGGTGGGGGGATAGGAAGATCCGAGGAGGATGAAATGACTTGTGCAGCTCACATGAAGACAGCAGGCAGCCGTGTAAAAAAAAAAAAACACTACCGGACACTGTGAACGGGAACAATACGGACGCCTTAAAAAAATCACAGGGCTATTTGAGAAGAGATTGGACCGATTCGCAGATTCTTGGCTTCATTTGCCACCGGAATTTGTATTTCATGCTGCCTGTTGAGTTAATCATAACAGCACACTTTCTAGTAAGTTGTGTATGTGGAGGGGATTTGTGTAAATGTATCAGGATAAAGGAGAAGCAGCCTGGAGCGGAGGGTTAGTCGTGTTGCGGTGGCTGAGTCTAATGATGTGCCGTGGTTTTGGCAGTGACGAGTGACAGCTCCTGTATTCTGCAGCATGCAAAGATCTGTGCTGAATCTGAAAACCACAGGCAGAGCCTGTACACACGAGAAAAGAGCAAATTGTCTACAAATCGCACTAGATAGAAGATCTGCAGTTGAAGAAAGATAGAAATGCTATTGAATTAATACTATCATTTACTGTAAAGAAGTAAGAGAGCACGTGAAAAGACACGTGAAACTAACAACAATCAACAATGGTTGATTTATACAAAAACGATTTTACCATTCAGAATAAAGCATTTTAGAGAGAAGTTTCACTTCCGTCAGTGGACAGGGGTCATCATAGGCACTCTGATTGGTTAGCCCCATATGCAGCAGAGTGCAATGCACTGTGTGTTGTGACGCATTCCTCCCATAACCATTTTTGTGTGACTGTGTGTCCACAGTACACCTTCTGTTGGCTCAGACCAGGCGGGGTAACCTTTGTTGCCCTCACATATCGACGAGCCTTGGGCGGCCAACACCCTGTCGCCGGTTTGTGGTTTGTCCCTCCTCGGACCACTGTTGGTAAATTCTCTGCACTGCTGACCGTGAGCAACCCAGAAGCCCCGCCATTTCAGAGATACTCTTACCCAGTCGCCTTGCTAGAACAATTTGGCCCTTGTCCAAGTCGCTCAGATCTTTATTCCTGCATTTCTCCTGCATCCTGATTGTTTGCTCACCATCTTATCTACCCAGACCTTAATATGTGGCCTTGTTAGGGGATATACTATAGTGATTGTAGTAATTGTCATTTTCTTTATTTTTAATATAATAAAATGAATTTTTTACACTTACACACACATGTATAACACTTAAAACAATATTAGTAGCAGCAGCAGTAGTAATTGTTTAGTTAATAAATATCACATTAGTGTATTTCTTTTTTTAAATACAATATAATATATGAAAAATTATGTAGAATTTAATATATTATATATAATGCTTAAAAGATTACTCTTCATTTTAGGGTGTCCTTGTTATAGTGTAATTATACATTTATGGACTGAGTAATATTAATTTACCACATGTACTTACTATAGTGTTATGGTTAGGATTAGGGTTTGGTTTAGGGTTAGTTGCATGAAATTATGCATAATTTATAGTTATTACTATAGTTACTACATGTAACGTAAATAATAATATTATTAATTGTAATTGTAGGTTATAATAATAATAGTTATCACACTTATTTCTTTATTTTTAATATATACAAACATCAAGTTTGTTGTGTTATTATTAGACAGAACATAGGCTACTCAAATCTAATTAAAGGTTAATGTTTTTCGTGAAAACGCAATGAGTCGCACCAACGCCTCACTGCGCAGGAGGCAAATGCTCTGATTTGTCAAGGTCAATTAATGGAGCCAGCTTAAGGGACGAAAAAAAAAAACCAAACCTTGCACGCCCTCAGGGGTCCTGAATCCTAACATAAACCGCATTAAATGACATGAATTCATGTCATCCAATTAAGATCATTTGGAAGTTGTCATACACAACTGTGATGTTACTGTTACCTTTACTTTTATACACGTATGGTGTGCAATTTCTAACGGGTCAAATAAAACTCAAGAACCTGCGTTCATCTCAACTGTTACTAATACATTTTTAAAATCAAAAGTTGTATCTGTTAATGTTAGTTACTGTGAACATGAACATTTTTATGATCTAACATTAAGGTTAATAAATGCTATAAGAATATATGGCTCGTTTTTAGTTTGTGTTAGTTAAAGCATTCACTATGAGTCTGTATTGTAAAATGTTACTAAACAAATCTTACAAAAAAATTTCAGTGGTGTAATTAAATTAAAGTAAAATAAATTAGTAACATTTTTCTTGCACTTTGAATACATGTGAAACATTATTCATTATATATATATATATAGAGAGAGAGAGAGAGAGAGAGAGATATTTTATTATTATTTTCATGAATATTAAGTTAAAAAGAGTTGAACAAAACATTTTCATAAAACAAATGTATATTGTTTTATATTTTTATTGGTGGTCTTATGTTTTTCTTGTCACATGACAACAAGATGGCTTCCTTTTAATTAGGCTTTTTTCTTTTTTTACAATATGGAGACAGTTACACGCTAAGACTTCTTTTACTTGTCACGCACACTCAAGAAAACATTTAAATAACGTTTATCATCATTTGTATCCTTTGCATTGCAATGTAACTAAATAGCTTGAAAATAAAAACGAACCTCATCATTGACCCTAATTTGTTGCATGTGAGTGATGATACTTAATGATCACATGATTTCTTAGGGTTGCTTTTGGTGTGTTTGGACTCTCTCTTTAAGAGCAGGACCCCTGCACCTTTAAGGCTGCAGATGAGAGAGAGAGAGAGAGAGAGAGAGAGAGAGAGAGAGAGAGAGAGAGAGAGAGAGAGAGTAGAGGGGGGTGTTGTGTTGTGTGATGCTCTGGTGCTGATGCTGAGCTCTGGAGTGATCAGTGCAGCAGGGGAAGATGCGCGTGCTTGCTGACTGCTGGACGGTGAGAGGTGGTGAAGAGGGATGTTGCTCTGAATACAGCTAACGGCCATCGTCTCGATCCCTTCACGCGCTGGACTTTCAGAGCTTTTTCTTTTTAGTTTGTTTTTTGTTCTTTTTTTTTCTTTTCTGTAAACTTTTCCGATATGATTTGTAATCATTAATAATTCAGTGGATTTACTTTCCCGCTGTTTTACTCCTCGCACGAGACTACACCTGTGCGCAGTGCCCTCTCAGTAAGCGCGCGCTCTGACTCAGCATCGCACCTGCCCGCCGCTCACCATCTCGCGCGAGCCACAGCTGGATCCCAGCTCGGAGACAATCAGCCTGGGAGCGCACGCGAGCGATATGCACCCTCTCCACTGGAACTACTAATTACAGATATTCATATTCCTGCGCAACGGGGTTTTTTTTTTTCCTTTTTTCTTTTCCTTTTTTTTTCTTTTTTTTCTTTTCTTTTTTTTTTTTTGGAGGAAAAGTGTGCAGTGGGCAAAGAAAAATCTTAGTTTGGAGATTGAAAGGAGCGGGGCATGTGGATATTGGCCATCATCTTTTTCCAGTGCATTTTGAATGGTGAGTAGTGTTTTATTTTTTTTATTGTAACTTCGTTGAAATTAATTAACATCGCAATGCACTAGGAATACATTTAAGCACGTTTGAAATACGATGCATCCTGGTCTAGTCGATTTAGTCTCTCTTTAATTCACTGCACCATTTGTATATTCTTTTAAAAGGTTTACAGATATAATTTTAGTGCTTATGTCATAAATATCATGCATGCAATTTCCCTCCCTAATAGTTATATCGCAAATTAATTTGAGCAAGTAATTCAGGTGAAACCAGTACAGCAGCAGACTCCTAAATAGGCATTTAAATCGTGTTTTATATGATTAGTCACTTTATTACATTTAACAGCTTATAATACTAAACAAACAAGCAAGCATGATTATGCTAGCAAATACCCTCAAGTGCATCAAGAATGTCAAAAATATTAATCTTGACAATTTTGTTTTTTATTCCTTCCCTTTCTTTATTATGACCTTATTATATTTTTACATGTAACATTTTACATATAATACATATTTTAAGTATAGAAAAACAGATTTGCTGGTATACTTTTTAAAAATACACAAAAAATAGAAAATGAAGTAATTAAGCAGTTTTATTCATTTAAAAAGCACCAATAAAACCCTGAAAAGCATCTAAAAAAAAAGAAAAAGAATTACAAAAAATTGCTGTATTGTGGCATAGTGACACAGCCGCCATGTTTCAAGAAGAAGCACTGGAGCATTGAATGAAATAATAACTCGCTGTCACTCAATTGCCACTTTATGGAATGCTTTCACTGTGACCTTTTCACAAAACATTTATTCAAAAAAAAAAAAAAAATAATAATAATTCCATGTGGGTGTCCGAATCATATTGACCTCTAAAAAAAAAAAAAAAAAAAAATTCTACGCTAATGCTCGACAGGAGGCAAGTGTTGATGGCTTTAAAATGGAGAGACAGTGAGTGGGTGCTGGTTGCTGGGCTAAATCAGGATGGGTGTGTTTGTGGTGGAATAGAGAGAGAGTGAGAGGGGGGTTATGAGGGGTGGGGGGAGGAAGCAAGGAGAAAATGGGGCCATTTAGGTGGTTTTAACAGAGTAACACTGTGGAGCGTTAATATCAGACCCAGGCCTCTCCACATAGACTGACCGGTGATAGCAAGAACTGGAGATGCATTTTGATAGGATGCACACACACAAACAAAGCGTACACAGCGATGTTTTAGCATAAAGGGTGTTGTTGAATGCCATGAGGCCACGTTCTATTGAATCATATCAGTCTAATTTTCAGTCTTTTGACTTAATTTTTCCAAGCTTTATCAGTTTTCTGCAGGGCTGCGATGAAGCAGGAAATGGACACAATCGTTTAACCTCAATTGATGGTGTATCAATGAAATTGATTATCATTTCAGAGGGATTTTGTTTTTGGCCAATTGAGTGGTGCATGTCTACTGAACTGTGTTCAAATGAGCATTTCTAAAAAGCATTTTAAGTGTTTCTCTTTGAATCAATATGGTCCCATTTGTGCCACTGCTTTCTAGTCGTGTATGTGGGTCTCTGAGGCTCCATTGATCAGCGTTCTGATGCAGTGCCGCTGCTGTCAGTGCAGTGAGCTCTCTCTCTCTCTCTCTCTCTCTCTCTCTCTCTCTCTCTCTCTCTCTCTCTGGCCAGTGTAGCATGTTTCTTGCGGGTGTGTGGGAGAGAGAGAGAGAGAGAGAGAGAGAGAGAGAGAGAGAGAGAGAGAGAGAGAGAGAGAGAGAGAGAGAGAGAGAGAGAGAGAGAGAGAGAGAGAGAGAGAGAGAGAGAGAGAGAGAGAAAGAAGCCATACAAAATGAGCCTTTCATGATTTGGTTAAGCTCACAGCCCAGTTCTCCACTGGTCTCTATGGAAACCCCTGAAATGTATGTTGGCGCAGTGGCCTTGGAGCTTTCTGTACAGGTGACCCCGGAAGTGTTTCCGTAATAAGTAGCAGAGAAAAACGTGGCGTGCTTGTTTAGGGTGTTTATCTGGAAGGATTAATTAATTCCCTGGTCTCTTTGAGATTTCATATTTTTTTCCTTTTTTGTTGATCAGTGCAGTTGCAGCTTGTACACTCTTAGAAAAGAAGGTTCATTGGGTTTCTATATAGAACCCTAGGGTTCTTGAATCAATTTTAAAGAAACCTTTATGCTAAAAAGGTTCTATATAAGTGTAACTGCTCCAAGTGGGATTCGAACAAGCTTTTCCAGCATGGGAGGCGGGCGCTTGACAAGGACACTAAAAACCACAGCATCTATCAGTCGCTAATGCGCATCTTGAGGCCAGGTAAGTGAGGTTTACCTGCACAGCTCTTTACTAACTGGCCTTCGTTACACTCACTCCCATCCGGGTCACGGCACCAATGTAACCCCTCCGGTTCTACTCGCAACCACTCAGACTTTGATTCGGACCAACGTTTTGTTTCCGGCATGGGAGGAGGGCAGGCTAACAAGGACACTAATGAACACATCAGTGCCAGTCGCTAGTGCGCCTCTTGAGATCAGGGGAGTGAGGTTTACCTGCACAGCTCTTTACTAGCTGGCCTTTTTTACACTCACTCCCATCCGGGTCACGGCACCAATGTAACCCCTCCGGTACTACTCGCAACCACTCAGACTGAGATTCGAACCAACATTTCGTTTCCGGCATGGGAGGAGGGCGCGCTAACAAGGACACTAAAGACCACATCAGTGCCAGTCGCTAGTGCGCCTCTTGAGATCAGGGGAGTGAGGTTTACCTGCACAGCTCTTTACTAACTGGTCTTTATTACACTCACTCCCATCCGGGTCACGGCACCAATGTAACCCCTCCGGTACTACTCGCAACCACTCAGACTGAGATTCAAACCAACATTTCGTTTCCGGCATGGGAGGAGGGCGCGCTAACAAGGACACTAAGAACCACATCAGCGCCAGTCGCTAGTGCGCCTCTTGAGATCAGGGGAGTGAGTTTTAGCTGCACAGCTCTTTACTAACTGGCCTTCGTTACACTCACTCCCATCTGGGTCACGGCACCAATGTAACCCCTCCGGTTCTACTCGCAACCACTCAGACTGAGACTCGAACCAATATTTTGTTTCCGGCATGGGAGGAGGGCGCGCTAACAAGGACACTAAAGACCACATCAGCGCCAGTCGCTAGTGCGCCTCTTGAGATCAGGGGAATGAGGTTTACCTGCACAGCTCTTTACTAGCTGGCCTCCGTTACATAAGGAGAAATTTCTTAAAGTCCCTTTGTAGTCAATAATGGTTTCACTTAAAACTCATCTTTGATCACCAAAATTACACATTTAAACGTTTTTTTTTTCTTTGAAAAAAAAAAAAAAATCTTCATAATTGCTTCAAAATAGCTTGAATGTAACTCTACAACCCTTGCCTAATTTAGTATACACGGTTCTATGAATATGCAAATTAGCCCCGCCTCCACTCACTCGCACCAGCTCAGAGATCCACTCGTTGAAGTGATTGGTTACAAGGTAGTTTGTGACGTCAGACACACCAGCGATTTCAAACCGCGTTTTTTTTAAATTGGTTCACTGCAGTTTTAAGGAGAAAATACTCAGAAATGGTGCTGACTTATGAATTTACACATGGTTTGTCCTAAAGCATATTAAAAACAACGCATAAACAACATTAAAAGCTTGATTTTCACCACTGGGGGACTTTAAATGATTGCATAATACTTTCACGTTTTAACATATTATTTCATTTCCCCCCATTGATATAGTATGTTTTGACCTGTTTAATTCATAATTGTTTTTATTAAAATGAAAACAAAACAAATTATTTAGAAATAAATTCATAAAATTATTACATGATGGGAAACACTGAACGGTTCTATATGAAGCGCCTGACAGAAATTTGAGGTTCTATGTAGAACCTTTTCTTCTAAGAGTATAGATGCACAATTAATATAGTTAATAAAATTTTTATAATGTAGTCCTAATAACATTCACACTGCTTTTTCCAAGCTCAGCTTTCTAATATTGAACAACAAATGTTTTAGCATGTAAAATCATGCTGAGTTGTTTTCAATGGCTCTTGTGTTGGTGAAGAGCTCTCGAGACCGTGTGCATATTAACACACAAATGTAATTGGAACAACATAAGCATCCTCGCACAGACGGAGCCCAAAGTAGGTGCGATGTTGTTTTTGTAAACTGATGCTAGGGGCCAACTCTGACATACACTCAAATGGACACGAGTAAACAGCGCGGCGTAGAGCAAAGTGCCCAATCAGCTGTCGCTTTCCATGAGATGGTTTTTAAGAGAGCTTTTAGCTGAGTCCAGATCAAACAGACAAAAGTGTGTGGGCATATCCATTTGTTTTGCTCAACTGTACGCCTGGGTTTTTAAGACTGCAGCTGCACTGATGTGATGTGCATTGTGGAGAGAAATCAAGCCCTTGTTTACAGTCCTGAAAGCAAAGCAAACTGATATTGTTCTACAAATCATCTGATACGCTTTAAAATCAACTTGGTTTCAGAACACTGTAGTTCATTGTTTTGTTCCTTGTTCCATAGTCATTGTTCCTGAACAATGCTGCGGAATATTCCATATTCTTGTTGTGTTTATATTATTATGGTTATTATATAGGCTATTCTAAAGTGTTTTCATTTTCATAATTTTTTTTGTTCGTTTTTGCATTTTTAGAAAAAAATAACTAACCAAGATTTACTTTTTTATGAATTGTTTTTACAGATATAACAAATATCCAGTTTTATTAGACATATTTTTAGATTTTTTTTTTAAAAAAACATAATTTACTTTAATTATTAATATTTATTTTTGTGATTTATCTCACTTATAAGGGACAACTCTGTCCCCAAAATATAGTTACGTAAACCCTAACTTGCCATAGATGATACACTGGAAAAAAAATGGTGTTTACTCTGAAACAGTTTTCACTCTGAAATTGCTAGTAAATTACACAAATAATTACACATAGATGGCAAGAAATAATGGAGTAGAAAGACTGATACAGCATTTTCTTTTAAAACGTACACCAACTTTCTTTGTTTTATTTGTAAAAAAAAAAAAAAAAAAAAAGCATAGCAGTTAAAAGGGATTTTATCAGATGTTTCATACAGATACCGTATTGGTGCTTTTTAATATTGTATAAGTAATAAAGTAACTAACTGGGTAGGTTAAATCTATGCCAGTAGTAAAGCACAATGTGTATTAGAAATAGATATAAATGTGTGGTGTGAGTTAGACTCTGTACACACACACACACACACACACACACACACACACGCACAGCCACACAGCTCCACTCAGTAGCTCTTTCTCCAGCGTATCAGTAATTCCAGGAGTCGTTTGGCATAATGACATTTTGATGATCTGCTTGTACTAACTGTTTAGCTAGAAGTAAGGCTGATCAGTGTTCATATTTTCCATCAGCACAGCTTTTTGTCAATCAGCAGGAAATATGCCTGACAGACGGGCCTGTGCTGGTGGACATAATGTGTATTTATTTCCTGCTTTGATGACTTGGCAGAAAAAGCACTTCGTGTTTTACACTGATGATGACTTTCAGGCTTTTTTTTTTTTTTTTTTTTTTTTAGTAAAGTAGCTTGATGACTTTAGCACAAACCCCTGGGTTGCTCCATCCACTGTGATCTTAAATGAGACTGAGAGTTTTCCTGTCACTGGTGCTCTTGGTCTGTTGTTGTGAAAGAAAAGAGTTGTAGAGGCTGTTTTTGGTGAGCCTTAATCTGTTACTAGGTGAAAAGGAGTGGATGTAGATCTATCGATCTATCGATCTGTCTCATACCTTTTTCAGTGAGACTTTGTAATAATGTTCACTAATTGCAAACATTCATAGAATATGTTAATTCTTAAATCATAATTTGGAAAATCATATATATGAAAATATATATGACTTGATTCAGGATTTTCTAAATAATGATTATCTTCAGGTTGTAATTTTGGCAAAATGGCTGTAATTTTTAAAGTGCATGTTAATACCTTTAGGAGACCTTAATGTAATGTGATTTCCATGTGATTTTCGGTCACTTAATAATATTTTATATTATTCATAAGGAATAATACTGGTTGGTTTTAATTCATTTATAATATACTTTTAGGTTACCTGAAAAAGAGTATTTTTTACGGCATATGAAGTTTTACCCATTTATACCTCATTCTTACATTACAAAATGGATGTTAAATATCATAAATGCCTATTGACCTAAATACAATCTGTATTGAATCATAATAATTTTTTTAACATAATTTCAAATATTCATATTAACAATCAACAATGGTTTTCCAATGAATGTGAATTAAATCTGAATATTGTAGGTGATGTTTCGCCCTCGATGTGTTTATTGCCCTCCAAAACTGTATTATGATTCCCTTCAGAGCATTCTTTTATTAAAAAAATCTATTTTTAAATTACTTATTTTTTTTTTTACTAAATTTTAAATGACTATTTTTATATTTTATACATTTATACAAAAAAAGAATGAGGGAGAAAATCTGGTCCCCCGCAGTCCTGAATATGCGGTTACATCCTTGATTTTTGTCCATGAGTTAACAAAGTCTGTTTGACCACTGAATGTGTCCATGTAGCAAAGCAGACGAAAAAAAAAAAGAAAATGGGCAGAATTTCAACACCCAGAAATGTGTAACATTTACAGAGATCCCAGCAAATGTCTCATTGAAGCTGCTCTCGCCTCAGGTCTGTTCTGTTTCCACTGCATTCTCTATCGGCCCGTCCCCAGAAGTGATTATGCTAATTGCTGTTTGATCAGATGATTAAATTATAATTAGATTAATCCTGAGCACTAAATGCTCCGAATACATTTACATCTGCTTGGCTGCGTGAATTTGCAGGGGCGCGAGCTTTCTGCGAGGAAAGGAGCTGACCTGAGACTCGCACCCAAATATTAGCACAGGCACATGTTTAGAAGAGGCCAGAAACTGAGACATCGGGATACTGTAAGCTGATGAACAAAACCAAACAATACAGAGTTACTGGAAGGATTTAGACTAGTGGTGAACTAAGATTGATTTTTCAGTGGTTGAGGATAATATCTTTAGAGCCAGATGTACAGTATTTTGCACATGTATGTGTGTAATTAAATATACTGGATATTAGTATATTTTTAAATATATACTGAAATTGTTTAAATAACAACTTTTTGTATATTTACATGATATATATTAAGTCAATTGAAAAGCGACAATGAAAAAAAAATTGACAATGCTAGCAGCATCTGATTTTGTTCAAAAAACGCCAAAATCAATATTTTTTTGTCTATCATAATTCAGATCTGGCTTTTTTTCTTGGGCTTAATTTTGTTTGGTTGTTGAAAATCTCTTATCTATAGAGTGGAAATTGTGGAATTGATAATTATCTGTCTTTTTTTTTTTTTTTTTCACCACTGATGCTCCCATGGGGAATTTATCTGACCGATAAAGACAGCGTGAGTCCTCACTGTGGTGCTGCTATTTATTTATTTATTTATTTTTGTGTGTGTGTGTGTGTGTGTGTGTGTGTGTGTGTGTGTGTGTGTGTGTGTGTGTGTGTGTGTGTGTGTGTGTGTGTGTGTGTCCAAGTGATAAACACAAGAAAATTAGTGTCCTGAGCAAGCCTGATACTCTATAAACAACAAAGGATTCAGAGGAAGCCCTACAACCTTTTAGCTATTTGGAAAAGGCTCTTGGCCATCAAATTTGCTGACATTGCATTGGCTGCCATTTTTGGAAGGAGGATTTTGGGTTGCCCGCAAATTATAAATAAAGAGCCATTAGGCTTTACCAGAAATCATTATTACTTTCTAGTCAGTTGCATGTGGTATTGGGGGGAGGGACATTATAGAGAGAATTTGATTGAACAAAAATCTACGTAGTGCAGGATGAGTCATCAGTATTTTTGCACCGTTTTCCCTGAAGAGAAAGACTGTATATTTGAAATGCAAATTGACTAAAAGCTTAAATATACAGTAGGGGAAAATATTGATTCACATGAATCGCAATTCTATCTTCTACCGATTCACGAATGTCAAAAATCAATTTTCGAAAGTGTTACACCTCTTTAACTTCGCAGTACTACTTACATTTTTTGAAACGTTAGAGTGTTATTAATCACAATTAGCCGTGAAAAAAGATCCATGTGATCCCGTATTCAGTTATCTTTCACAGCTTATTGCGCTTGCATGGTCAAACACACACACAAATGCACACTGTGTGAAGTTTTCATGTAAACACAGTCTATTGTGACCTAAACGAATGTAATTAAATCAGATGTCTAACAGTCTTTTAGATCCGTGCATTCATTCTTAAAGGGACAGCAGCCTCATAAACTGTTGCCGTCTGTTTCATTCATTTTAATTTAAAAAATCACTCACTGCTTTTGACTGAATCACTTTTTATATTTAATATGAATCAATTTATATTTAATAGACTATACAGTGTTTTATTCTTACATTTGATCATTCAATTTTTTTATTATGTCTTACTAGCCTACATGTTAAGTAAATGTAAGCTACTGTACCTGATAAACTTAGTTTATTTAATTTGTATATTTTTCTATTTTATTTGCCGTATTGTTTGTAATTTGCTTCTTTGTTCCTATTTTTAATAACAAAAATGTAATGAAATTGCTTTATTACAGAAGACTGCCAGTCACGTTATAATATGGCATTTATAATATTGGGTTAACTTTGACCACTTGATTTCCAAGTGGAATTTCTTTTCTTCAAGACATCGAATCGAAATTTGTTTCAAAATCGAGAACCGATTTTTAATCCAATCGTGACCTCAAGAATCAAGTTGTGAGGTAGCAAAATATTTACTTTTGTGTAGAGTTTATTTTGAAACCATTTTCACTCAGAAATGACAAATAGGCTACATTTTACAAATAATTACAAAGAAACAAGTTACACATTAAATTAAATGTTACATTTTTAAGTAGAAAGACTGAAAATGTACCTGGCTGATAACTGGTACTGTAATGTACCTTTTCTTAAAAAGTCATATTTTACTACATTAGAATATTTTTCAAGTTTTTCAATAATTCAATTTGTTGCTTAAATAAGTATACATGCATAGTTTTGTGAATCTCAAGGAGTTGTCGTATTGCACGTGTCTCCGGGATCCCAGCGTGAGCAGCCGAGGCTGGTTCAGCTCGTCCTTTAGATTCAGACATCAGCGGCGGCGGCTCTCGTAATTGATGTAGATCCGCGGAGGCCGTTTGATCTCCTTCTCACCACCAGGGAGGGAGGCTCTAAACGAACGTTTGCTCTGACATTATTCAGATGATATTTAAATCATCTCACTTAAGAGATGAAGAAAAAAAGAAGAAAAAAAACACAGAAACTTGACTTTTCCTGTGGGACTTGTGCTGCTCCCCCTTTCTTGGCATCTTGGGGATTTCTTCGGCTTTACATATTGGCAGTGAGCGGGGGTCTATTAACCCGGACACGGCTGGGCTGTGCTTAATATTCATGAGAGCAAATTGCAAACGGGTTAAATTGCAGTGCTCCGCTACAGCTCCCTGACGCCCGGCCCGCTGTAGCCCTGGGGCAGGGACAGGAATTCTGACTATCCCGGCTGCTTTTCCGGGGTCCCCCTGCGCTCTCTGGCTTTCCGCACGCCCCTGCCTTAATTACCTCGAGCCCGTGACGTTCCGTCAAGGTTCCGCAGCCCGCGGGGAGGAACCACCCCTCCTGTTTGCTGCACAGACAACAGCGCAGACACAGTGGGCGTGCAGCCAACAGCGTGACCCATCCACCCACACCAGGGCCAAGATTTCATCCTCAGAGAGATTCTGATTTTATACTTTGCACTGTTTTAAGACATTCCAACATAATGTTTGTTTATTATTGCACAAGCGAGTTATGCACAAGCAATTCGTCATGAAAATCGATGAATTATCCAAAAAATAATTGATTTAAAAAACTGGTCCTTTAAAACCTGCACAGAGGCAACATATGTTTTTATGAATTAATCATGAAAATATTTAAATCAGCCAACAACCATCCATGTTATTACTATGTTCTATTTTTTGGATTGCCATGTTTGTTTGTTTTTTCATTTATTTTCTGAATTATACATAGGCAGTTCATCATAAAAATACTCAAATCATTGAAAAATACATTGCAGATTTAGTACCAGGTTATTCAGGGTATAAATTTGTGAACTTGGCACAATGGTAGTACCATGTGATTTTGGACATTTGTTTATTTTTGAGAATTATACATGTGCTCAGTTCATGATTGAAATATTAAAATCATCTAAACATATTTGATGTAGTTTTGGAATGGTCAGGGGCTATTTCACTTAAGAAAACGTATAATGGTATTACCATGTTTAACATGTTTTTAGACCATTTTTGCATCATATAAGCAATTTATCATTATATTTTTCAAAGCTTCCAAAAAATATTTCAATTAGGCAAATTTATACCATTAGTGTACACTTTTTGTAAGGGTTTAATGTGTCTGTCCTGATCATTTTGAACACAAACAGTCCTATCTCTGGTTTGTAAGGGTTAATACCAGAGGCGGCCACGCGGTTTGCAGGGTAAATATCGATCGCACGTCACATCACTTAAATAAATCGCCTGGCTAGTTTTGAAAAGAGTCTCGTGATGGCTGGTTACACACTATCAGTGGTCAAATGTTAATGTGTTTTCAAAAGACAAACCCATATTTCTGCTCATCCTAAATGCAACTGTCATTCTGCTCAAATGCTCCCCATTACAAACGCCCAGTCAGGCCTGTCACACTCATTTAACTCATTTCTTTACTGAGAACTTGTTTTCTTCTTTACTTTAGTAACTAAAAACAAATCTGAAAATGTTTTTTTTTTATAATGTTATCTTAAAATTACTCTCTTTTTTGCTGAAATTAAATGTACTGAGGTAAATTCAGTTAGATTAAATAGGTTTGAGTTTTTCTGTTCATTTAACAGTAAAATACTTATTTTTATCTCTATACTTTTTTAAAGTTTTGACTAACTTTTGTCTCATTTGTGGGTTCATCAATGAATAAGGCATTTATATAGAGCTTTCATGTACTACATCATATCAGGGGGTCTCTCCTCAACCACCATGTGTGTGTGTTTAATAATTTTAACATGTTTGAAACTACTCATGACTGATCAGATATATAGAACTCATTGTTAATATGTAGAACCTGTCTTATTTGGCCTGCATAAAAAATTTAAAGGGATAGTTCACCCAAAACTGAAAATTCAGTCATTAATTACTCACCCTCATGTCATTTCAAACCCATAAGACTTTTGTTCATCTTCGGAACACAAATAAAGATCTTTTTAATGAAATCTGAGATTGACAGCTACACAACTACCACTTTCAAGGCCCAGAAAGGTAGTAAAGACATGATTAAAGTAATCCATGTGAATGCAGTGGTTTAACCTCAGTTTTATGAAGAGTGCTTTGTTTGCACAAAATATACCACAATTTACCACTTTATTTATATATATAAATTTATATAAATTTTATCATAAAATTGAGGTTAAACCACTGGAGTCACATGGATTACTTTAATGATGTCTTTACTACCTTTCTGGGGGTTGAACTCTCAATGGAAGGACAGAAAACTCTCAGATTTCATTTGTGTTCCGAAGTCTTACAGGTTTGGAACGACATGAGGGTGAGAAATTAATGACAGAAGTTTCATTTTTGGGCACTGTTAAATGTTACCCAGACCTTCATCTTAATCTCATAGATTGTTAAAGCAAAATGCACGCTTGCCTGACCACCATGCCCTGAGATCAGCTTGACTTTAAAATGGTCTCTGCCCTTGAGCTGTCACATGCTCACCCCATAAATATCACCCTGAGTCAAGCCGAGACAGGACCACAGAGGGACAGCGCGTTAGAGACTCTCTCAGCGGGAATTTACAATGATCGGCTCTGAAAGACAGAAACAAGCAGTGACAAAGAAAGCGCTCTGTCCGTTATTTCAGGCTGATAAGAATCGCTGTTAATCAAACAGCCTGAAGCACTTTCTAAAAAAGCCAGATTAATTATAAATTCATTCAATTCATATTTGAAGAGTCGTGTCTGGCCGTTTCTATCCTTTAGATAATAGAGAGCAGAGCGATTCTGACTGCGTCGCGAAGCATGTGCTGGGTTTTACTATCTGAACTTGAATCAGATTGACAGACGCTGACCATGCAGATTTTTAGTGTCCATCAATGCTTGAATCCAAAAGCTTACTGCATGATGTCTGTGGTAAATCAGATGAATCATGTCTGGATAACAGCTTCTGTCTTCTTTATTTTGTGTCTAATGGATTCCCAAAGTGAAAATATTTTTGCCATAGCAGCATATTCTGAAAATATTACATTTTATTAGATATATAGAAAGGTATATAATAAATATAGATACTATATCAAAAATAGGCCTACTAAAATGTAACATTTATTTCTAAGAAATATTACATATAATAAGTCAAAGAATGTAAAATTTTCACCTGATTGAATTTTTACTTATTATTTTTGTTATTTAAGTTTGTTTATTAAATAATTTTATAATAATAATGTTTTTATAAAATTGTATACAGTGGCAGTGCATATGATATCTGTTAAAATGTATCACTGTAGATTCTCAGTATTGACATAAAGTCTTTTAATATTTAATGCTTGTTCTTAAGATCCAAAGTTCTTTTGATCTTACACTGGTGCTTTGCTCTGGATTATCAATTGAAAGACCTTAGTGGGTTTTAATGTTTTGTGTACAAAAAGAAGTTGTTCACAGTGTTGGATTATAAATGCGTTTAGGCTTTTGTGTTAAACGCTGAAAAAAAGAGAAAGATATACGCTTAACGCAATATAGATAATAGATATGAAATGTTTAGTTTGATATGTGTCTCTCTTTGTTTAAAAAAAAACTCGCTGACTTTAAAAAGGATGTTGCGACGTTGACGAATTGTGCTAGAACTTTGTACCTGTTTTTCAAGCAAGTAGATTTTTGACGCACAACTAAAAGTCAAATGGATAAGAAATATGCGTTTTCTTTCTTTTTCTCCCCCCCCCCCCCCCCCCTGCTGATTCCACTATTCCATCTATTTCCATTAATCTGTGTTTTTCATCTTAGGGAATCAACTAGAGTATTGGTATAAATATTTTATTTTTTTATGTGCTTTTGGACAATAGTAGCTTTTCCATGGCCTAAAACTGAGCTCCATTATCTATAAAATACTCCAGGGCACTGAAATTGTATTTTGCTCCCAGTATGTCCGTCTGTTATTTAAGAATAAGTTATATGTGAACAAATCAATTCAAATCCATTAGGGCTTTATTGGCATAACTGTGTTGTCGTATTGCCAAAGCAATGGCCATTAAAAATATAATAAATTATTGTGTTAAAACATGAAAAATGATATAGTTTCAATGAAATCTTCCTCTTTTAAAAGCCCCAGTGGAGAAATTGCTCACTAAGCTGTTATTTAGCTCAATTTGGCATATTTCCGGTACAATCTGTGTTTAATTTGAGAGATTTAAAAGGATAGTTCACCCAAAAATGAAAATGCTGCCATCATTTACTCACCCTCAAGTTGTTCCAGTTTCTTTCTTCCGTTGAACACAAAAGAAGATATTTTGAAGAATGTCGGTAATCAAACACGTTGACGTAGCCATTAACTTCCATAGTTGGAAAAAAAAAATACTATGGAAGTCAATGGGGCCCGCATCAACTGTCTGGTTACCGACATTCTTCAAAATATCTTCTTTTGTGTTCAGCAGAAGAAAGAAACTCATTCAGGTTTGAAACAACTTGAGGGTGAGTAAATGGTGACAGAATTTTCATTTTTGGGTCAACTATCCCTTTAAGACTTGGTCAGTAAGCTTTCTGTTTAGAGTTACCTGAAACAGCGCAATCCATTTGAGCTATGCAAGCATGACTCTGGATCTGGAATCTAATGGACCATAGTGACTAAAAAGTGCCAAGACTAACTGTTTTAATATATTTATGAGCTGTTAAAGTAATGCATCCCTGGAGATGTGAAGACCAGCTGTGGCAAACAAGCTGTTAGTACTTTCAAACAGAGAGTAAGAACCTTATGTTCTGATTAACTCTAAAAATGGTTCAGACTGCATGAACAGTTCAGACACTAACCGCATGTCCTCTGTTGTCTCCTGCAGTTCTCAGTGAAGACCTACATTCCAGCTTGTATTTTGTCAATGCATCTCTGCAAGAGGTAGTGTTCGCCAGCACCACGGGGACTCTGGTTCCCTGTCCTGCAGCAGCGGTGCCGCCTGCTACCCTGCGCTGGTATCTGGCCACCGGCGAGGAGAGCTACAACGTCCCAGGGATCCGCCATGTCCACCCAAACGGCACTCTCCAGATCTTCCACTTTCCTCCGTCCAGCTTTAGCAAAGTGATCCATGACAACACTTACTATTGCACAGCGGAAAATCCTTCAGGGAAAATTAGAAGCCAAGATGTTCATATTAAGGCCGGTGAGTGTTTAACGATAATATAGATTGTTGCAAATGTTTTAAAGACACAAAAAGATTTGAAGGTATTGTGGATTTTAGTAGATGTCTATTTGCTTTGAGGCTAATCTATATGCCAGTGTACTCCTAAATGTTGACAAAAGTCATTCTTTTAGATATACACAATTGAAATTTACTGTCTTTTCTGGGAAAATGGACCAAAAATATTGATGACTCATCCTGTACCACACACATTTTTGTCCAATCAAATTATCTTTTGAATCAGAATGTCCCTGTACTTAACTAGCTTGTAGCAAATCATTGCTCATAAAACAATACAATTAATTTATGCTTAAAATGTATATATAGTTTTTGCATGCAGATTTTTTAAAGTAAATTTCACATATGGAATTAAAGGGATAGTTCACCCAAAAATAAAAAATCTATCATCACCCTCAAGTTGTTCCAAACTTGTATGAATTTCTTTCTTCTGCTGAAAACAAAAGAAGATATTTTGAAGAATGTCAGTAACCAAACAGTTGATGATGACAAATGATGACATTTGACACCCATTTTTGGGTGAACTATCCCTTTAAGTAAACTCTACTTAATTAAGTTAATTAAAATTAACAAAGAAAATAAGTAACTTTAACATGGCCAGTAAAAGTTGTTGAGTAATTTCTACTTAGTTGAAGCAAAAAATCAACCTTATTAATTATGCATGCCCCCAGTGCATGATGGGAACACCAGTATCAGAAAAGTTGAGTAGGTTTTACTTAATTTTATTATGTTGATATTTAGTCTTTAATTTCTACAAGCTTGAATTGAGTACTAATGTAGAATTTACTCTTTTTTTCCTCTTAGGAAACTTTACAGTTGTTTTTAAGGCTAAATGTGTAATTTCTGCAATGCTACTGATAATAAATGGAATAGCGAAAATAATGTCTGTTTTCAAACAGGTTTCCCTCTCCCCATCTGTTATTGGTCAGACAAACAGATAGTCCTGCCCTAAACTCATGCCATTGAGTTTGGCTGAGCCAGTGTTGCTATGTTGGGCTGGTCGGATTCTCATACAAAAAGACCAATGTTCTGATAGTACTATGGTGTTTAACTTTTTACATTTTGGTAAAAGACTAATTGCCTCTGCATATTAATTTAAGGATTTTTACATATTTTATCAGTGTGTTTTTTTTTAACCAATGACACAAGCTATTTCTCTCTAGTTTTACGAGAGCCCTATACGGTCCGTGTGGCGGACCACACCGCGATGAGAGGCAGCGTAGCGGTCTTCAAGTGCATTATTCCTTCCTCAGTGGAGAACTACATCACTGTTGTGTCATGGGAGAGAGACACCGTACCACTCGTCTCAGGTAGGACACTGGATACATATCTGCATACTTTTAGCTTGAACTTCTAAGGATGCAGTGTTATCTTACTTTAAAGGAATAGTTCACCAGTGTCATCTTATGCTGTTCCAAAGTAGTTTGCCTCTGTGTCTATATAATGAAAGTGAATGGGGACTCAAATGTCATTGACGTCAATGCTGCCATATTTGATTTGAGAGCTACATTCCCAGAGTTATTGTGGTGCATTCATGAGTATAGTGCGTGAGTCATATAAACCTTTTATGATACATTCATGGTGCTTTTTTGAACCTTGACAGATCTAGTTGTCAATCACTTTCAACATACTGACCAGGACATTTTTCAAACATTCACTTCAAAATAATTAAACAGATTTGCAACATGAAGATAAGTAAATGACAACATTTTGAGGTGAACTATTCCTGTGATTTGAAAATATATACAGGCTCTAAGTGCAGTTTTGATGTTCCTAAACAAGTTTCAGCCAATTACAGTCCTTAGCCCTCGTTTTTTTTTTTTTTTTTTCCCATCAGTTTAACAACCTCAACCCTGCTCTCGCAAACACATCCACATCTTTAAGTCATTTCTTGTCCTGTTGGTGACAACGTGAGATTTATTAGTCTCTAACTTGGCATGCTGTCACAGTAACGCTCTTATAAAGAGCTCCTCTCTCGGCTCACGGCTGTCTAATCCTGAAGAAGTGGACGGTGGCAGTCGTGTCACCGAGATTCACTGTACTGACCTACTTCCCTTCCAGACGCAGCGCGGTTTTGAAAATCCGTATCAGCTAAATGGAACACTTGTCTACACAACTGTTTCCTTCCCTCAGGGCTGTCGGCTCGTTTTATGGGGCATTTAGCAAATTCAATAAAGAATCAAAAGTCGTTTAGGCTGGGGAGCGAGCGGGGACATTTTCCATAGATGTGTAGCATTTTTCTGTACGGGTAAAAGATACCAATGAGATATATGAATCTTTTATTCATCTTTAGGGAGTAATGTGACAAATGTTCGCCTGCAGTCTTTAAATTCTTCAAACATCTCACGTCTAATGCTCAATCTCAATTTGTGTGCACATTATATTCCTATATGAACGTCGGAACCCAAGATGGGTCTGTTTTAACATAGAAAAGAGAAAATGTGCAATGAATCTGACAGATGTCTGTCATTTAATAGCGGCTGTCACAAAACATTAGCTTGCCGCTTGTCTGTGCGTGTTTTCCATGCTAAATATTTTATAGGTAAAGCAATATTCCTGCAAACAAACACAGTTTAAACACAGTTCACTGCGTGTGGAACACTTTCACCTTTCCACAGAGGCTTATGAGGGCATTTTGGAGGAGTGTGTGTGAGTGCGTGATGTACTGTACGTTTGCTGATGGCCCCTCTAAAATTTTCTAAAACCTATTCTTCTGCGATATGCTATAAATAAATAAGCTTTCTAAGTGACCTCATGTAAGTAAGAATAAAGCTATACTTTTTTGTTATAAAATATTCATTTCTATCTGTATTTCTTTCTGGTGCATTTGGACTCCATCAAGTAATGAAAAGTTTTTGTTTTCAGTTCCAGTCTTTAAATATTGCTTGGTTCCCCTTTCAATGTAGATGGATGGTATGTCTGCCATTTTATTATGTGCAAAGTGAACACTGCAAGTCTGTCCGCTTAGAAAACCATTAGCCCTCCTATTTTTAATAAGTCAGAAGATCTGAGGTCTATACGTCCATAGTATAAAAACTGTGAGAAGAATTACGGTTGTAAACCCCCATTAAAGGTACAGTATGTAATTATAACAGCTAGTGGTTGAAATTGGTACTGCAGACCAAATTCAAAATATTGGAGAGAGTTGTTTCCCCCGCCACGTTTTCCTCAGACTCGACGCTCACGCGGGTTGCCAGATTGAGGACACACAACAGGAACGAGCACAATTGACAATGGAAGGCGACGAGCCTTACTCTGTAAGTTGATGAGTTGATTTATCCACGTTTTAATATGCCTCTGGTCATAGAGCTTTTTAGATAGATGCCAAGGCCTTTTAGGTCAGGTCGAATCTGTGATCTCTGACCCAGTTCGTTTGCTGGCTTTCATGATTGCAAAACGCTGTTTTCTGCCAACTGGCAACCTAGAGTGTCGGAATACTATTGAGTAAATTGGCAGTGGGTGGGATCTCATAGACCAAAACAAAAACAGACATTCCGACACGGAACACACAGCATTGTGTAGCATTGTCATTTTTTTTTCCGGAGAAACATATGTAAACTTGACATGTTTCCTAAATCTCTGCATATATAGTATATAGTATTTATATGCTTTAGTACGGTCAAAACAATACATTCACTACCTTTAGTGCAAAGTATTGGCAATAGTAATAGTGCTCATTGCCTTAGCAGGCACTTCTAACTGGGGTTTTATGGCTGAAGTATATTTAGTATTATTTGCTATTGCTCAGGTGTTTTAGCCGCAGGGGATTGTGGGTAGATTTGGATGCAGGCGGCTGTGTTATGCAGTGGTGAGCCACAGAACAAACCGCTACAGGCACTTTAGAGAGTCCTTAGCATTCCGCACACATGCCTCGCACTGAGACCTCTGGCCAGAACAACCACTAAAGAGAGAGAGCACCAGTGAAACAGACCCTTTCTATTCCGTTTTCCTCTCTGTCTCATTCAACCCTGCTCATATTCCGCAGTGAGCAAATGCATTTCAGTGCAGACAGATTTGGCAAACATATGAAAATACATTCTATCTGCTCACTCGGAGAAGTTTACACGTATTGATGGAGAATAAATGCCGTAAAGACTGCCAGTTTTGCCATTTCTTTCTGAGTGAGCAAATCCCACCTCAGGCTTGCTGCGCGTCAACCGAAGCTGGTGGCATTCTGGAGAATTGCCTTTCCATGTTTTCCCGATGTGGTGTTGACATTTTGAAAACCATTGAGCAGCAAGCTGACCATTTTCTGAAAACCACATTTGGCGCCCATCGTGGGGCAAAGCACACATTTAACCCAGCACCCATTTAATGGACTGAATCTAACAAGGCCTAGCAGCAACAAATAGATTCATTAGCGCTAATCTGCTTTATAAATACCCATAAATGCTCAATATTTCAAGATCGTTTAGGCAGTGGGGCCGAGATCAATCAATACATTTTGACAATTATGGAAAGGAGAACACAAATCTGACCCTGTATAGTTAAAACATTTCCATGCTTGAAAATGAAAGAAGAAGGTTGTGTAGCATTCAAAACAATGGGATAGTAGTGCTTATGTTTTTAACTGGTCCCACTGCGGATTTTTTCCTCCAAGCTGGGTGAGGCTGAGCTCTCGCCTCTGCAGTCGATGTTTCTGTGTATGACAGGCAGGATTGGGGGCTCTTGTCCTCAGTTTTCCCTGTGATTGGTTGAAGTATTGTTATCTAGAGGAAAATGGGTCAACCAGCCCACCAAGGACAGCATGTGTAAACAGGCAAACCAGAGAGAAAGTGGCTCTGGGATGGTGCCTCTTTAGCCAAACTGTTTTAAAACCTTTTCTGTTCATCAGTGCTCAGTGAGCAGAATTCCCAGAATTCCCAACCCTCTCTGAATCCCTGTGCCTTTTCCACTCTGACAGAGACAAGCGAAGCTTAGACGGATAAATAAAAGGGATACTCTGAAAAGGAGAAGAAGAAAATCAATATTGGTGTGCATTAATCATTCTGCGGGTACCAGAGAGAATTATGGGTACACAGAGGGAGAGATTCATGTGTGCTTTTGCATAGCAAATGTTCTCAAGGCTCACTGGTTTTCTCAGGCATCTGGTTAGAGTGATTTTAAGGAGTTTGGTATCATTTCTTGATTTTTAAATATAAATTATGTTAATACTGATTGTTGAAATATTTCTAATCAGTGAACTGATGAAATTATTTGTTGTTTCAGAAATGGGGCTTCATAAAATGCGATCAGCCCATGATGGTGATTTTTAAAGTCAAAGTTAAAATGGGCACTGTTTACACTCTTTGGTGGAATCAACAAAAAAATTACAGAAACCATTTTTGCCTTTTTATCTGTTGTCACCAAGCCCTAATATTTTTTTAAACCTCTCATGACCAGTCTCCATTTTTAAATAAATTTGCAACAGATAAAATCATGTCCCACCGTATGTAGTTTATTCTTTGGTCTACTGACCGATACTGAATCCAGTTTCTGATTTCAGAATCAATTAAATTGCTCTTATCATATGATGGTGTTCATTACAGTTCTTCCCACATAGATGATTAAACCTCAGCCTCAGACTGGATCATATCCAGCTTAGAAAACGCATCATAAAAATAACATTTATTTCCCTAAAGACTTAAATTGGAATGTAAAAGTTATCCCCCAATCTGGCTAATTATGATGATGTTATAATCTTCATTTGACCTTTGACTCCTTGTTCTGTATCCTGCATCTGCAAATCAGTTTCCCCACAGCAACAGCTAATCACTCTTGAGGACCGTGTCCATGAGCCCTTATCGTCGGCGGACAGCTGCTGCAGTGTGTTTGAATGGAGGCGACGTTTGTTCAGCGTTCATTGTGCTCATGACCACAGCCCCCTTACACACTGCTTCCCTGCTATTGTTTACCGAGAGAAAAGGGAAAAAACCTGGCAGGAGCTTTCATGAAAATCTTTGAAATGTTCGTGAATAGGAGAAGAGGGTGAAACGCTCGGTAAAGGAAGAGTAAAACGCTCAAGGTTGTTTGCATTGCAAGACTGCACAACGCTGTTTGAAACAAACAAAGCTAGCAGCTAACAGCTTCAAGGACTTAGTTGATGTTGATATTGCGTATAACTCTGCTGTTCACGTTTGATGTGTTTACTTACTGATTTATGAATAAGTTCACTCAACTATTTAATGTCCTATAGAGCTAGATCTGAGGTTGTTTTTGATGTGTGGACTTGATAACCTACCTTAGGATGGTTTTAGGTGTTGTATTAGCCTTGTCAATATCAAGGAGTGTTTACTGTCTTCTTTTAGGCAAAAGCAAAAAAAAAAAAATCATTACAAAATTACAAATAGGATAAGACAGAATTGTATTTTGCAACGAGGATAAAACTTCCGTATTCCTCAATAAATAGAAGTGTTGTTGCTAGGGTTCTCCGCTGCTAGCTACGCAGGTAAATGATTGGCTGAAACGTTGCATGCCTCTTCTATTTGTAGCCAGTAAAATCTCCTGCGCCTTTTTTTTTAGTAAATTGCCTGGAGAAATTGAACAAAATAACTGAAAGGGGAGAGGGGGGAGTTGCGTTTCATCTAATTGAGAGCTTCATATTATCTGTGCGGAGAAGATAAGCCCTGTTCTCTTAACAGTTATTACTCACTCTGTTTGTAAGTATGTTTCATCCTTTCTATTGCACTCTGAGGTTTCAGGCCTGCTATCTCTCTTCCTCCCGCTGTAAAGCTTTGCCGCTAGTGCAGCTGCTCAAACATGCAAACTCCAAAATGGAGGCCAAATCATGTGACCGTGAGCAGCCATTTTCTGTATGACTGCGCAGTCAAGTTTAAGTCAAGACAAAGCTGTTCATTTACACTGCTGAACGAATGTTTTTTGAGGAAAAATATAGATTTATTGTTTAATATTGACATTCTAACAGACAGACATGCATGAAACATTGATATGTTTGCAATAGATGTATTGCTGTTTCTCTATGCGTTCACAGATGATGGACACCGCCCTGCAATTATTTTTCTTCAAATTCTTGATTTAAACATAAAGCTACCTAATTTGTGTTTACAAAGAAAAAAATTACCAATGAGGTTAGACAAATTTAAATTATATTATCTGAAAACAATATTACATTTTACACAATTTTAAAATTGAACTAAACTTAAAAAAATATATTTATATTAATTATATATATATATATAAAATATATTTACTGGCAAACAATTTTTTTTTGCAATGTGGCTTTAGCCAGAGGCATCAGACACCAGTTTCTTTCCACAGAAATGACTCCTGATATGAATATTGTGAACATATGGTGAATTATTTATGAATGACTAACCCCAGATGCCACACTTGTTAAAATGTGTTAAAATGTATAAATGCATTCTCATCTGAACCTGGATTTATAATTGATGACATCTGAGAAGTCATTTTAAAGCTTTGGCTCAAGTAGTTTTTGAGACGATGTGTGTCTATTTCACGAATTAAACCACCTGTGAGTGCTGTGTTATTTTACGGGATAAGCATGGTCAGATCGATCTATCTGTCTGTCTATCTATCTATCTATCTATCTATCTATCTATCTATCTATCTATCTATCTATCTATCTATCTATCTATCTATCTATCTATCTATCTGTCTATCTGTCTATCTGTCTATCTGTCTGCCTGTCTGCCTGTATCTTTTTTGTCTTAGTTTTTGTGATGTATAAATTGTGCTGTGACTTTGCACCTGTCGTTCAAGTAAGGGTTTGAGCGAGTCAGCATCTAGACACTGGGCAAACACTGGTGAGTGATGGGCACACACTTCAAACATCTTGTGTTGCTGTTGTCTCTGCTCATTTTTGCCTGGTCCTCAGTGTGGGGTGCATTGAACAGATGGGTCTCAGCAGATTAGATGGACAGATGAGTGGAAGTAGGGTGGTTGGGGGAGGGGTGACCTCAACTGACCCTTGAGATGTAAGATTTAGAGGAAAAGAGAAGATTTTGCATCAACAAGGTTGTGTACAGAGAAGTAGGGCCATTACGTTCCTCTTTTTTGATTTTCATTTTCATTAAGAACATTGCCCCCCAAATTCTCATTACTGTAATGTGTCTGGAAATTTTATTTAGAGTTTTTTTTAAACATTCTTATTACTTATTCTTATTATGGTGACTCTCCTCATTGTAATATAAAGTATGTAACACTTTACAATAATGTTTTATTTGTTAACATTAGTTAATGTATTAACTAACCATGAGCAATACATTTGTTACTGTATTTGTTAATCTTTGTTAGCATTAGATGTTATAAGCATTAGTATTATAAATAATGATTATATATACACGTGTTTAAATATTACATATTTTTTCCATATGTATTATATCATGTTATGTGTACATAACTCTTATATTATACATTAAAAATAAATATAGTTTATGTATATGTATTTTTTAATGTTTTAGCATTACGGCAATGAGAAAATAATGGGAAAAAGTTCATTTGAAATCATTGTCTTGAATAACAGAATGCCTCTTTTTCATTTTAAAATCTTTCCAATTTGCAACCATTAAAAAAAGAAACTTTTGTTTTTATCTTTGCTCTTTCTTTGGACTATAGATGAAGATGGCACTGTCTAAAGTTTCCCTTCTGTGATGGTGATGCCACTTGTCTTATAAGTAGGTTGAAAAATGGACCCCTGGGATGCAATCCAGGGCCACACAGACAGGGGCCACGTGGAGTAATTAAAGCATCCACATCCAGACAGCAGATCAGTAATCCGCCTGGCATATGGAGATGAACAGAATTAACGCAGAGGCGAAAACAAATGAATCAAAGCGGCCAGAAGCTTAAGAGCAAATATTTGTTTTTTTGGTGACCTGTCAGGATTCTCCGCTGAGCTGAAGTGGTTTAGACAGACGCTCGCTGACCCGGGAGAATCTCTCTGCTGTGACGTAGATGAGAATCTTGAATTTGTTGCTGCAATTGATTTTAATGTTGCATTAAGGTTTTATCTGTGGTGATAGTTGTATATTTTATATTCACTTTGCGCTTCATTGAGTGTGTTGTAGTAAATGAGGTTTGTGTTTTAGAATTAAGAAATCATTTTAAAGAAAGAAAATGAGCATTATGTTACACAGAGCCATACTGCAGTGTGTGTTTGACGTGGCTGGGGCTGAATGGTGACCTGGGGTGGGCAGAGACAGATCACTTCTCTCCATGGCAGTAAGTCAGGCCGTTAATGTCTAATTGGCACCTAATGAGGGACTGCGGTCTGACAGCCTCTGAGATCCACTTTCATTACCTCTTCAGAGCCCACAACATCTCTGACTGTGTTCATCTGAGAGCCGCACTTCATCTTTAAACTCCTTAAACGATCAGGTCAGTGTGTGATATTAATCAGCCCAATCAGGAAAAAATCAGGAATTACTATTATTATCATCATCATCATCCTCTCATGACTCAAATTATATTAGTGAAGTAATTACATCAGGTTTACTTGGATTTGAGGATTTCATTTGAAATGTTTCGTTCCCATCAAAAGCTCCTTAGGTTTATTTCAAACTTGTCTCAGAGCCAAAGCAAATATAATACGTGTATCTAGTTACATACTATAGGATTATAGAGATCAAGCTCTCTGTGTATCAGCTGTTTGTAAAATAACATGTGTTTCAATGTTCTCAAGCGCTTAATCTGACTATTTTTTTTGATTTTCCACAGGATAAGACATCTGCTTTCAAAAAACCCTCCACATTAATACCTAAATCTCTCGCAAGGATTAACTGAACTGAATTTAACCACTGTAGATTTCTGTTTGTGTAAGGAAAATTGATTTAATCTTGAAGATCTTGAGGATATACACAAAACATGCACTTTTAATGACTACTCTTTTTCACTTTAGGTTAGCAAAGAACATTAATATTGTGTATTGAAAAGTAAATAGTGTTGGCCATTTTTGGATTCTTTAACAATGAGTTATTGGCGTTGTCATCTCGACTTTGTTGAGTAAAACTGGGTTGGCAAGATTACATGTATCCCAAAATTGATCTAATTCACAAAACAATGTTTGCTCGCAGGCAGAAGCTGAACTCTCTTAACTCCGCTGTACTGTATGTGCATTAACGTGCCTCCCGCACAAGTTCATCTGCATAAGATGATACAGTAGCGCCTCAGGATATGAACAGATGGGGGTGTTTAGTAAACTCACAGCCCCCCCCCCCCCCACGGGCGGCTCTGTTAACCTGTCACTTGTCATCACAGGAGATCCAGGCACCATATGCCCAGAGCACCAGAACCTCACCAGACATGAAAGCGGATGCGGAGAGTAACAGGGGAGCTTCTTTTTTGTGCCGTCTGTTGTCGCGATCAAAGATCTGTCAGTTTGCTCTGCATAATGTGGAAAACTGTTCTGATCATGCAACGTCTGCTTCTTAGATTGATCTCTGGGATATGTTACTAGCTCATTGATCCACTGCAGACACCTGTGAGAAACTCCTGTTGACTAACTGTTCAAACATGAAACGCTTTTACGCGTTTGCGAGTAGACGATCAGAATAAATAAAATCCTGAGCTCTGCTTTATTTATTTATTTTTCTATTAGCCTATTTATATTATAGGAGGTTTTTTTTAAGATTTGAATTTTTTATCTTTATTTGTATATTTTCAGTATATTATATAAATAGTGTAAAATAAATAGTGAATGTGTATGTGTGTATATATACATACATATGTTTATTTATATACATACAGTATATATATATATATATATATATATATATATACACACACACACACACACACACACACACACACACACACACTGTATATACACAGTTTTATTTTTAATAAAAAAAAATTATGTCCTAATTAAAAAAATTACTAATTATTATTTAGTAAATATTTAATAAAATTACATTTGGTGATAATATATATATATATATATATATATATATATATATATATATATATATATATATATACATACAAATGATATATATACAGTATATTGTGTATATATAAATATATATATAACATTTATTTATATCATTATATAGTAAATATTTAATATAAATAGTGTAATTTATATATATATATATATATATATATATATATATATATATATATATATATATATATACTGTACACACACACACACACACACACTTATTATTATATTGTACTATTTTTATACACTTTTTATGTTAAATATTCACCAATACAAAATAAAATAAATAGAAGAATGTGCTGGGCTTTAAAACTTAAAAAATATGAAAAAGCACAAAACTTGGTCCATATATCATGTTCTACATTATAAGTCATGTGACTTTGTGTGACAATCAGACAAAATTTTAAGTTGTTATTTACCAAAAATCTTAATAGTAGCCAGACTTTCTTGCCACCGAAGTATTGTTTACTATTTGTGAACAAATCTATGTTTTGAGTCAGGTCTTTTGAATGAATCTGGTTCTGAATGATTCATTCCCAGCAACAAAACAAAAACACTGTTCCTTCAGTGCTTGATCAGTCATATTCAATGTTTACATTTTCAGATGAAAATGTGAGTGGTTCTTGCCTGTGCATTGATAAGCATTTGCTTTGGGTTTTATCTGCAGTTGCCATGGCATTGATAGTACTGGCTGGTCACTAGGAGGTTGCTTTCTGACCCAAGTCTCAATGATATTCTGGTGCTCGAATTTGGCATTAAAGCACCAGTAAGCATATTCTGGAAAATGCTGTTGATATTTTGCAATCACGAAAAACAAACACGCCCCTACCCAAAAGGATCAACTTGATAGCTCCGCCCCCAAATTCACGAACACACTATGCGACACAGGCACCTCCCCCCTCATGAGTGGACATGCCTCTTACTACTGATTGGCTACAAGTGTTTGCACTCGGTCTGACCGCTACTGCACCTTTAAAGGGGTCATCGGATGCCCATTTTCCACAAGTTGGTATGATTCTTTAGGGTCTTCATGTAAAGTTTGTAACATACTTTGGTTAAAACTCCTCAGTGGTTGTGTAAAACAACACCCTTTTTACCTCCTCAAAAACAGCTCTTTTCACAGCGACCTGTTTCGGTGCATGTCTCTTTAAATGATAATGGAGAACTGCTCATCCCACCCCTCTCTTCCGTGGGGCGTGTGGACACAAGACACGTAAAGTGCTGCCTTGGCAGACAGTATACAAATGGCTGAGGGTGGAAATATGCTAATACGGGACAGTCCGTCAGTGGTCGTGGGCGGAGCATGAGCAATATGACATCATACTGCTCAGAAAATCCAAATGGCTTGATTATTGAGAGTGTTTAGACTTTTTGAGGATTAAAAAAAAGGGGTGAATGGATTTTTTGAACAATAAACAATATTTTGGGAGTTGATGGACTCGATCTACTCCATCTATGTTTTGATCATATTTCTGAATCCGATCCAGACGTAGTATTTGACAAAAACGCGATTTTCTCAGCTTTTTGCTCAAAATGTTGCTTTTTTTTATGAAACTTACCCACATTCAAGTGTACATTCAAAAAAAAAATAATGCATGAAGTGAATTTTTTATTTTATTTTTTAAATCAGAGGGTATGTTCTTTCTTTTGATATATTGCATGTTCAGATATTCATACATCAAAATATTCTGGGGGTCATGAAAATTTTGTGAAAATGATCAAAACCTGTAGTGGTGGCTGGCAACTTAAAAAAAAATGCTGGTGGGGAAAGAGTTTATTATATAGAGTTCAGGGTTTGTATTATTTGTAGTGATAGTGATGTTTGCCTTATCACGCACTACTAATTAAAACAAACAGTCTTGTCGTTTATATTAAAAATTTCGCTCAAAGCGGCGTTTTGATGTGGCGAAAAGTGTGCCAAGGGCTTTTTGTAGCACACTGGATGGCACCCTCCGATTTCAAAAAGGCTTAGTCCATCAAAAGAGCTCCGTGTATTACATGTATAATGCATAAAAAATGCATTTTTCTCCGAATGTTCAGTCACATGAATTTTGAGTAAGACATTGCTGGGGGCTTGACGTCCTCAGAGACAGGACCCGAAAAAGGGATTATTTTCTCTCTCTCTCGCTCTCAGAGCTTATTCCTGCGAGAAGGAGACGGGGAGAATGTCTTGGTGCAGTAGCCCAGTGACACATTGCTCTGATCTGCCTCCAGCAACACCACCAACCCCCCGTCTCCACCCGCTTCCACTCCGTGCTAATGTCAAAGCCTACGAGTCACTCCGCTGGTTGCCACAGTAACAGACTCACCTTCCTCTTGCCTGTCAAATCACACCTAAAGAGACAGATACGTCTCGTAGTGAAGAGTCAGATAGAATGCAAACCGCGAAATAGACACGTCTCTGAAATAGCTAAAAGCTTTTCTTTTTTTTTTTTGTTCAGTACATTGCCGGAAAAAGAACAGCTGTCAAGGAAAGAGAAAGAATCATGGTTTGGGAGGGGGAGGGGGGTGTTCTGGGTAGAAATTGGGTGTATCAGACATGACAACCCGACTTTTGCAAATTTGCAAGCTTCACAGGACAGCTGTATTCCAGAAAAGAGCGTCTGGCTCTCTATATACTGTCTGTCTGCGCATCACAGCACCGCGGGTGGCAGCCACAGTGGAAACACAGCCTTTTGGCACCTGGGCGTTTAACCTGCATTTTACTGCATGCGCTGACAGGCAATTAAACCGTAGCCAGGGGCTAATTACCTCAGATAGCAGCAGCTGCAGTGGAGACGAGAGGTAAAATTTGAGCACATCAAAAATGGCGTTGTTCGCTTAAATTACGAAGATGCATGTTAGCGTGTTACGGTGTCCGACAGCATGAGACGAAAGATCTGTGATTAGATGATTTATGTAATGTGAGTTCTTGGAAACTTAAACAAGGTTTTTTTTTTTTTTATTATTGCACAAAGGCAAATGTGGCTTTCGGGGAAGATGTACGGAGCTAAAAGAACAATGTCAACTCCACAAAAGCGTAATGGAGTAATTGTCGGTCTCCACGGTAACATTCAGTGCACATTGTTCAGGTGGAGCAGCTGACAGAAAGACCATTACGTAGTAACCCTGAGAGAGAGAGAGAGAGAGAGAGAGAGAGAGAGAGAGAGAGAGAGAAAGTCTCATGTGGTTAATACCCTATTTTTGCCTCCTTTTTGTCATACGTTGTGTAGAACTGAGGTATAAAATGTAAAATGTTTGTATTGCTAAAGAACTAGCATTTTCTAGTGAGTTGTGCTTGCTAAGGCATTATTTTTATTCTGTTTATAAAGTAGACCAGTGGCGTAGCGTCTGGGTATGCACATGCATATAGGCCCGGGTGGATTGGGGCCCGTAGTGCGGACCCCCGGAAATGCGATTTTTAACCGAGGGGGCCAATTAAAAATGTTTTAAGTTTATTTTATTTTAAGGTGACGTAGTTACATTGTACTTACGCAAATAAGTACTGAGTAATGTTAATTAACTACATGTAGGCTTACTTACTATAGAGTTAATGTTAGGCTTAAGGGGGTCGCACACCGGACGCGCAGCTCAGCGCCGCGCCGCGCAGTGCCACGTCTTTTAAATTCGAACACATTATTCTCTATGAGAGTACACACACCGGTGGCGCCTTTCGGCGTCTGTCCGCGGCGCCCAGCAACGGCTCAGGACCGTGTTCAAAATCCTGCCGTGCCACAGAGCGCCATTTACATAGTTTTATATAAAATTTACATTTATGTGTCTCAAATCGTACTTGATGTATATACGGACTTCACCCCGTGCTGCAATATACATTTAGTTTTATATTTATTTACACAAATCAGACAATTCCTGATGCTAACGGATTTTCAGGTGAGAGTTGTCCTAGACGTGGCGCTGCGCGTCCGGTGTGCGGCCCACTTTAGGGTTTGGTTTAGGGTTAGTTACTTGTAATTATGCATAATTTAATGTTATTACTACACTGTAAAAAAATTCTAGCCCTCCCAAATCAAAATTTCAAGTGACCGATAACATCTAAATTTTTCAATTGGCCCAAGTGAAATTCTTGTTGCAATAGTCTGTTAACATTGGCTCAATGAGAAATAATACGTCAGACTAATTGAAAAATTTAGATGTTATCGGTCACTTGAAATTTTTGACTTGGGGATGTAATTTTTTTTTACAGTGTATAGTAAATACTATAGTAGTAGTAATGTTTAATTACGTCACCTTAAAATAAAGTGTAACCAATTTTTTTTTGCCCATGGGCCCAGGGCGGACTTGTTACGCCACTGAAGTAGACACTTTGATCTGCCCCTTATATATATTCTACAATCTACAATAATTCTACAATTTATAATCCCCGATAGCTTTTTATCATAGTGTCACAGTGGCGAGTTTTGCACGCATAGCACCACTCATATTTATTTATTTATTTAAAATTATTGTTATTTGTTTGAATTTTTTTAATGTACACAAACTATACATACAGTGTAACTCTCTTGGCCCTCTAGTGGTTAAAAACTAAACCGCATGCATTTTGCAGAAGAACATTGTTTTGGTTGTGCTTCGGCTCAGTGTGACTGTGCGGATGAATATGGTTATCCTATTGCTCATAAAATATTTACTACTAGACTCAAGAGATATAACCAGTTTAGATGGAAAGGATCTCAGGCTGACTAGCTGAAGGCTTTACTGTAGCTATACCCATTAAAAGACAGTACTTCCTTGATAATTAATTCCAGCACAGCGCTGTTAAAACCATAATGAAATGACCCTTCAGATAATGCTTTACAATAAACTCTGTTAGAGAACTACATATGGCAATTTATATGTTCAATAAAATATCTTACTCATCTGTTGAGTAATAAAAACCCTGTCATCTCCGCATCGCTTTTACAACATTTCAAATCCCTCGGTTCTCACCATCTCCAAAAAGCCAAGCAAATGTTGATTCTTGTTTTATTACGAGCTCTGTTCTGCTTTTTTTAAACAGGTGATTCCCTGGAGGTTCGAGATTAAGCTGCTCCATATCAAACTTTCTCGCTCGTTGTGACAACTAACCTATGCCACTCCCACATGCATCAAATTAGCCGGAGCAACTTTTCTGTCATAATTTACGGTTATGACGAGACACGCACAGGCGAGTGATGTATGTACACAATTTCCCGCGAGAACCTTCCCGCTAGGTCTAAAATATGAACACTTATAATGGGCTTATCATAGTGAATCAGGGTAACACCGTGTCCCAACCAGACACGATGCGATAAGATTCCAGCGACAAGCAATTTGCCTGTCCACACCAGAAGCGGCGTGACTACGAGATGCGTCAAAATCAATCCAAACCCACAGCCAATCAGAACAGCGTGTGGGCGGGCTCTCGCGACAAGTGCAGCACCAAAGAGTAATCTTGACGGCACTCGCAAAAAAATGGATAAGTACATAATCAAATTCACAAATCGTTAGCCTCATAGCATAATTGCTTAAGTCATTTTTTGTTTTTCCTTGTTTTCCAAAGACATTGAAATATGACTTAGGCAATTATGTTATGAGGCTAACGAAATATTACACCATTTAAACCTTATTAAAAATACATACTGAGTTACCAAAACGATCTTTGTTAAAGAAAACATTTGTTCACAGTTTGAACGTTCTTGTTTTCATTTGTTTAATTTCAAAATCTGAGGTGAACTGTCCATTGTTGCTTTCACAGCTACAAAGCTGGGAGCACTAAATGATATTCAAAATCACATTACACGCTTTTAAAATGAAAATAAAGCACATAAAAAGTACCTGAGATTATCATTGCCACACTTTGTGTTTGTTGTTTCAGCGCAACGTCGCAGAAAAATAGAAACTGTTTCTAAAATAGAATCGTCACGTGTCGCCGACGCGGCTGGTTAGGACAAAAACTCTGATTAACATGGAAAAGATACCCTTTATCGCGCGTCGCGGCATCGCGTGTAGTTAGGACATGGTGTGAGACAATTATTTGGAAGAAGGACTGAAGATATATTGATTGTCTTTTTTTATTTTGTTAATTTTGAACAAAAAGTTACATAGTGTACCTTTAAAAAAACAAGACAAAACAGTCCACTTGCTTTGTCTTTGTTTTAGAAATCCTCAGTAATTTTGCATGCAGCCTACTGCGTCTAGTTGACATGGGGAAGTGTTGTCCAGAAGTCCCGAGACGCAGGTAACCGTCTGTTCCTGTTTACTCTGACGGAGATGGCAGTCCTGCCAGCAGTCACGAGGGGATGGAAACTTCCCCCCTGGAGCAATTAAAACCTGAGGATAATTGACATGGTGTTATCACTCTTCATCTCTCCACTAGCTTGAGATGAGAGAGGGAGAGAGAGAGAGAGAGAGGGAGGTACATATTTGCAAATAAACCTGGTCATCAAATATCCATTTAACAGAGAACACATTGAGGTCCACTGGCTCCTTTAAGCTGACAGAGATTCTATACCTTGAGTGTCAAAGTGTAAATCAATTTATCTGCATTGCAATTGGCACATGCTTTTATCCAATCTGACTTACTGTGCATTCAAAGTAAAATTATATCAGTATATGTGTTACCTAGGAATTGATCCTGTGACATTGCCGGAAATGCAAAATGTTTTTTTTTCTCTCCAAATGGAGGCTAACATATTTATTTAGTTTTAATTTTGGTCCATAAAGCTGCATTATTTTATTGTCATCAACTCCTCACTGTAAATAAAACTCGTTTCCATTAAGCAGCGTTATAAAAGATTAACAGGATCTATTTTAGCACATGATTTGACATTATAGGCTTCAGTTCGCTGCAGTTTTTTATATCAAGGAGTTTAATGAACTGAGCACAACAGCAAGGACACGTGCACTCAGACTTGCACGCTTTCATCTGTCCATCTATCTTTCATTTGTCTCATTCTACCCTTTCGCTCTCCATCACTCATCTTTCTCTCTCTCTCTCTCTCTCTCACACACACACATACACACACTTGGTCCTGAATATTTAATGTCTTTGAATTACAGTGCCTCTCATCCATAATGAAGAGATATCAGACAAATTGAGCTTCTCGCTCGTTTTGCAGCTGAGAAGCTAAATGATTTTAAGGGTCAGGTTTGTTTGAATATCTAATCCAGATTCAGTCTCCAGGGCTACTGTGTGTTCCCTGACTCAGCTGGATACCTTTCCTATCAGCTGCTGCTAATCACTGAGATTGGTTGCAAAAATGAAACCTCAAAACGCTGGGAAGGTAATCATGTTATGTAGACAATTTTATACACTACAGGTCAATAAGTAGGTTTAATGTTTGCTCACCAAGGCTGATTAAAAATGCAGAAAAAGAGTAATGTTGTGAAATATCATTACCATTTAAAAGTTTTTTATTTTTTAGCTCTTGAGCACCAAATCAACAGTACAAAAATGTATTTTAAAAACTAAATTGACATCACTTTATATATAATGCAGTTCAATGCATTCACAATGTCTTGCAATGCATTGTGAATAATATTGTGTTGTTTTGCAGCAATTGATTTAATCCTGTGCTGTACTGTAACATATTACAGACTCTTTGAATGTTTGTATGAACAGCTAGATTGAAGATCAGTCCTCTTCAGGTGTGTGTGTGTGTGTGTGTGTGTGTGTGTGTGTGTGTGTGTGTGTGTGTGTGTGTGTGTGTGTGTGTGTGTGTGTGTGTGTGTGTGTGTGTGTGTGTGTGTGTGTGTGTGTGTGTGTGTGTGTGTGGCCAAAACAGCTTACAAATCATGTTCAATTATGTTTTTTGAAAATGTAAAAATGCAGAAAGTTTTCTGTGATGGGTAGGTTTAGGGGTAGGGTTAGTGAATAATCTCAAAATTATTCAATCCCCTGAATAGAATCCCTCACAACAGCACAAATCTGCAAAACAGCTGTTGTCTCAAGCACACCTGATGCAACTAATCAAGGGCTTCATTAGCTGCAACATGTGTACTTGAGCTAGAACACATGAAATACCCAAATTGGGTTTGTTGAGTGTCATGTTTGACTGCATGTTAGAAAGAAGTCAAAAGAATGGTACAAAAAGTTAAGAGAAGATATCATTGCCCTTCACGAACAAGTAACAGGATACAAAAAGATTGCGAAGGCACTCAATTTTCCTTGAGACACTGTTATAGTTCGCAAGTTCAAAGTTAAAGGAACAGTGATTACACTACCTGAATGGGGCAGAAAAAGGAAGCTATCAACGGCTGTTACCAGATTTCTCAGAAGGCAGATTCAGAAAAACCCTTGAGTGACTGCAAAAAACCTGCAGCAAGACTTGGTGGCAACAGGACTGAGGTTTCAGCTTGCACAGTAAGGCGTGTACTAAACGCATGTCAGAACTCCAAGACTCCACTACTGACCCAAAAGCACAAGAAATGTGCTCAAAATTATATAAATAAACCACAGAAATCGAACTTTTCAGCCCTATGGATCAGCGGTATGTCTGGAGAAAGAAGAATGAAGCATATGCTTAAAAAGAACCCTCTGTCTACAGTTAAGCATGGTGGGGCTCGGTGATGCTCTGTGGCTGCTTTGCATCCTCTGGCACTGGAAACCTTCAGCGTGTGGAAGGCAAGATGGATTCATTGTAGTATCAGGAAATCCTAGGAGAAAACGTCATGCCGTCAATGTGGAAGCTGAAGTTTAAGGGCCGTACACACCGGAACGAATATCGGCGCGCGTTATTCGCCTATGTTTTTCAACGCGTTTTTTGTGTTCACACCCAAGCGATTTTCGCTGACGATGAGCCGAGTGAACATGCAAATTCATTCCCTGACATTAGATGGCGCTTAATACCACTCCATAACAGTTCTCTTTTATCAAGATTTGTGTAGTCGCTGTCGCGTTTGTCATATAGTTCTTCATGTTCCGACACCAACGAGACCAGCAGCTCTACATTCATCTTTCCTTGCATCTTCCTCGTCTTATTTCTTCCCGGCAGTGTAGACGCTACTCTGCGTATATCTTCTTCGCCGTTACGTATGTGTGCTCGGCAAGACCGTTTTGTGTTTGAGCACCCCCAAGTTGTGTTTTACTGTAACTTCAGAAGCTCCAGACACGTGAGCAAAAGCGGCAATCTCATTGGTCGGATAGTTTTTGACGCGCCGCGTCAAACCAAAAAAACGAACCCGAGGCGTTTTTTAAAAAATGACGCTTTTGCGCGTGGCGTTTTTCACGTCGGTGTGCACACTCACATTGGCGCCCTTTGTTTAGTCACGAGGCGTTAAACGTCTGCGAATATCGCGCGCGAAATTCGTCCCGGTGTGAACAGGCCTTTAGGTGTCATTGGACCTTCCAACAGGACAATGATCCCAAGCATACCTCAAACTCCACCAAGGCTTGGTTGCAGAAGAAGTCCTGGAAGATTCTACAGTGACCATCACAGTCACCTGACTTGAACCCCATAGAAAATCTCTGGTGGGATTGTAGCACACAAACGATTCTTCAGAAATGCTGCCAGAAGCTGGTGTCTGGTTATACGTCTCGTTTGCAGCAGGTCATAACAGCAAAAGGGTGTTCAGATGCTTGCCATAAAGGGATTGAATAATCTGAATACTGCAGAAATCATTAAAAGTTGCATTTTCAGTTGAATTTGGGGACACCACTTGAAACATTTGTTGTGTTGAGCCATTTCAATTAATTTTTTTTTATTTGTTAATTGCAAGCAGCTGAAAATCTGTACATTTTGCCAATAACCTTAATTTACAATGGTGGTTGAATAATATCGATTGCAACGGTAAATCATACAACAATGCAGAAAGTGTAGTTGGGTAGGTTTAGGGTTAAGGGATAGTATACAGTTAAAAAATCATTGTCTATCATTATGTGCAAAGTCTAAAAAATAAAACATGGAAACTGTGTGTGTGTGTGTGTGTGTGTGTGTGTGTGTGTGTGTGTGTGTGTGTGTGTGTGTGTGTGTGTGTGTGTGTGTGTGTGTGTGTACAGTAACAGTATGGGCCACGTTTCCCTGACAACAGCAGCTGCTGTCAACTCACATCTCACACTCTGACAAATTACGCTTTTTACAACCCTGTTAATTGCATTCCATCCCTCTCTCTCTCTCTCTCTCTCTCTCTCTCTCTGATAAAGACACTGATCAAACTGAAGCTCACTTATTAGCATGATTAGGCTTTATTAAACGCCTAGGTCTTGCTCTTGTTTTTTTTTTTTAAAAACTCTCCCCCACTTTATTCCGGATAATGCGGTCATACTGGCTTTTGTGCTTTTACTGTTGTTTAGAATTGAACAAACTCCTTACCTGTGTAAGCTTAAATGTTTTTTTTTTTTTTTTTTTTTTATCTTACTTTTTTGTGTTGTTTAGAGTTATAAATCACCTGAACAGGTTATGTTAGGTTTACTTGAGATGGGCATCAATTCAAAAAAAGATTTCATTGACTTTTTAGACATCATCATTAGTAATGTCTGATTCACAAATTAATTATTCTATTCATATAATCAACAGTAAGCACCTTAGCAGGCACCACTAACCACATATTTATTTTACCACAAATACTTTTATATAATGACTCAAAATAATGCCTTTAGAACAGTGTCAATGACAATTCACTATACTGAATCAGACTTCTCAACGTTATCAAATACTCACTGAAGGCTTTTCTCTGCAGATCACGTTGCAGACAAGCCGCTGCCAGAGGCGAGCTAGATCGTTAATATTGATTACACTCTATTGTACAGTGTACACACACAAACATATATAAACCAATTAACTGATCAAATATCTTATGGGCTGTCGTCAGAGCCACAGGAACGGATTCATGTTGATTGCGTTCAGTATTTTTGTGTTTTTTGGAAGGTGACACATGCGTGATCTTAAACTCTTAGAAACTCTGTTAAAGAAGGTTTATAATTTCCCTTGCTCTTTTGAAACAACCCACTCTGACATTCATCTTTTATCAACAATGGAAACTAAGCTGATAATTTGGTCTTTCAGAAATCATCATGGTGTTGATGTCAGTCAGAACCACAAGCACATTAACATATGACCTCCCACATTTACATATTAATGCTTATTCAGAATTCAGCAACTTGGCCTGCATGACAAACAACAGTGGTTTCACCATGGAATAAAAAATAAATAAGCATCATTAAAAAATACTTTTTATCTCACAATTCCAACTTTATTGCCCGGTTTTTACAGACAAGGCTTAAGCCTAGTCCCAGACTAAAATGCATGTTTAAGCTGTTTTAACTGAAGCAACTTGAACTGGTATATCTTAAAATATGTCAGTGCCATTGTTTTGTCACAAGATGCACACCAGTAATGTTTTTTTCTAAGGCACATTTATAAAAGATACTTAAATGCACTAATTTATCTAAGGCCTAATCCTGGTTTAAACTAAACCCTGTCTGTGAAACCAGGCATTTAACTCGCAATTGCAAATTTATATCTCACAATTCTGATCCACAATTCACAATTCTGATTCTGAAACTCACAATTGTGACTTGCAATTCTGAGTTTAGTTATAAACTTGCTTACGTCTCTCAATTCTGACTTTTTTTTAAACATAAACAATAAACTTGCAATTGCGAGAAATAAAGTCAGAATTGTGAGAAATAAACTCACAATTGCAAGTTATAAAGTCAGAATTGCTTTATATAAACTCACAATTTCAAATTATATAGTCAGAATTGTGTGATATAAAGTCCAATTCTGAGGAAAAAATGTCTGATAAAAAAGTCAATACTGAGGAAAAAAGTCTTTATCTCGCAATTCTGAATTTATAACATGCAATTCTGAGAAAAAAACTAGATGTAAACTCGCAATTGTGAGAAAAAAAGTCAGAATTGTGAGATAAAAAGGTGCAATTATCTTTATTCTTTATTTATTCTGTGGCAGAAAAAAGCTTCCATACAGCATAGTCTCACATTTACAATTCATAACAAAATGTAAAATATTGTGGGTGTTTTGCGGTGAGGGGTTAGGAACATGCATTGTGGGAATATGTGCCAGTTTGTACTGATTTCAAATTGTGACTATTTTGTTTAGTGCTGTTTTTTAAGGATCAAAAAGCACTTACTAGCGATATAGCTGAACTTTGTGTACAATATTGCTCCAATATTGCACCCTAAGCACTCGTGGTCTTAAGGGTCCGCACTTTAGTGACGTAATGCCGCTTTGACTGTCGGGAAGAAGTCTGCTGCGGAGTTTAGTGCGGGCTCGGCAAAAGTGCGCATCGAGGGCGCATATTGGCTTCAAAGGGGGCGCTCGCGAGCACCCTTCTGAGGCCTAAAATGACAAATGGGACACCCTACGGTCTCATGGACTTAACGGACATGCGCACGCGGCAGCCATTGTAAGTCCACAAGACCGAAAGTACATATGAAGTGTGAAATTTGGGACAGGGCCAGTGATGAAAAAGAAAAGTGTCAAAACGGCATTAAAGATCAGGGAGGAGCATTGTATGGCTTGGGTGTGCTACAGTATTCAAAGGAAAGAAAAAAACGTGAGATTGCTAGAGGGAGAAACAGAGATATCGGCTTTACAGGAAGAGAAAGGAACCCAGTAACCTGTCATTTCGACACAGTTAAAGCACCTCAAATGCTTCAGCTATCAGATTAGGAAACTGGGGCACACAGCTCCCCTATCGGCTCTTCTGTAAGTGTATTCGTCCTCAACGTCTGGCCTTTCGTTGCGCCATCTCAAATACAAAATGGCACGGGATAGCAATGCTACTGGGTTAATAATCTCATTCTAAATAACCTGAAAAGTCTTCTCATTCTCAAGACAAATACAGCAGCACATTAAGTGTGACTGTTAGTAGAAATGTAATTTGCTCCCGCTGAAGTGTATGTTTGAGGAAAGGGGAGATAGCAGGCTCTGACAGAGACGTGTGTGTGTGTGCGTGTGTGTTTGTGTGTGTGCTGCAGTCCACACATACACACACACAGTTATTTTCCTTTTGTCACGGAAGACAAGCTGTCTTCTTATATACCAGCACTGCTCGCATGCAAAGGAACGAATAAACAAGTACTTCACATATCTCTTTAATGTTATGTGTCTTGGGGCTGTGAAGAAATATGAGAAAACAAGTGCAGAAGGTTGTGATGTGATAGGTTTTTCTTTTCTTATATGTATAGGCCTATATATATATATATATATATATATATATATATATATATATATATATATATATATACACACAATATATACAATTTTATATATATAATTGTAATAATGGCAAGTGTGTGTGTGTGTGTGTGTGTGTGTGTGTGTGTGTGTGTGTGTGTGTGTGTGTGTGTGTGTGTGTGTGATTGTGTGTGTGTGATTGTGTGATTGTGTGTGTGTGTGTGTGTGTGTGTGTGTGTGTGTGTGTGTGTGTGTGTGTGTGTGTGTGTGTGTGTATTATGTATATACTGTATGTAGTATAATTTATATTATTATGTATTATATATAATACACACACACACACACACACACTTAATTACCATTATTAAAATGATATAGATAGATAGATAGATAGATGGATGGATGGATGGATGGATGGATGGATGGATAGATAGATAGATAGATAGATAGATAGATAGATAGATAGATAGATAGATAGATAGATAGATAGATAGATAGATAGATAGATAGATAGATAGATAGATAGATAGATAGGCCTATATATATAAGAAAAAAAATATATAATTATAAAATATGTGTATAATAATTAAAATAATATTATATACTCAGATTATCGATGTTAACATATTAATTTATGTACATTGTTTTTTATTTATATTTATTTTTAAAGTATTATTTTATGTTTTTAAATAGGGTTTTAAACATATTTAATAATTAACAGCAACAATTAGCAATAACGGTAAATAGGGTATATTTTGTCAAACAAAACATAAAAAAATTAACACTCATTTAATAAACTAATTTTACATTTAGATCCTTACTTCCTCATGCTAGTGGTTTAAAAATCAGACAGCTCATTAATCTTTGCTGAGACAAACGAATACGTTCCCTCTCTCTCCTCTCTCTCTTTCTGTCTCTCTCTCTCTCTCTCTCTCTCTCTCTCTCTCTCTCTCTCTCTCTCTCTCTCTCTCTCTCTCTCTCTCTCTTTCTCTCTCTCTCTCTCCACCCACTCGCTGTGTAAATTGTAGCTCGTCACACTCCACATTAAGTCCACGACTGGCAATGCCTGCAGGACCTCAGATCTGCGGTGTGTCATCTCTAACTGGGTCAGAACTCACAATAGCTACATCTCGCCTTATGGCTCACTCTAGCTTCTTTTATTCATTGCTAAACTGTTTACTTATGGTGCTTGATTTAACACACAGACAGTAACAGACTCACACACACATATATATACACACACACACACATACAGGCATTTTGTAATAAAATGGAGATCATGTTGGAAAATAGCCCAGACAAAGCCCACAGGAGAACAAGAGCATCAGGAGCGGCTCAGAGGGGCGTTTGAATATCTGAAATCTAGAGGGAAGCATCATCCTTATAGCTGGTCTTTACGGCTTGTGATTTTTTTTACTATACGTTAATAGTTTACCCAAAAATTAGAATGATCATTTATTCACTTTCATGTTGTTCCAAACCAGTATAACTTTCTGCAGTGGAACACAAAAAGAGTTTGAAGAGCGTGTTCCTGGTCTTTCTTTTCTGTACAATGATAGCAAATGGGGAAGGGGTCTGTGAAGATTCCAAAACATGAATTTATTAAATGTATTAATATAAATAATACTATATTTACTATATTCAATTTTTGACATCTGAATTCACTCTAGAAGTGTGCTTCTGCTTCAGGAATCCTCAGAAAACTGAGCTTTAAATGACGTAGTGGAATTACCTTCTTATTTGAGGGCTGTACGATATGTTCTTGTTACAGAAAGTGAGACAAATTCCACCCCTCCGTTTTAGTCATTGCATAGAAATGAGAGCAAATGGCATTCTCAATCAAATCTGACACAGACGTCTCCTCTGAGAGGCATGGCAGAGCGTGTGGCGGCCCTGGCAGACATTATTCCTCATAAAGTTTTACGACCTGCACATTCTGTGTTATCAAACCATTAGCATGAAATCAGTGCTTACTGGTACATGAGCGGCGGGGCAATCAAAACTGTACTCGACTGGCAGGAATAGCTGCGCCAAATCAGCGAGTTCCTGCTGAGGCTGATGGGATAAACAAGATTCTGTTAACCATGTCTGTAATGTCTCATTATGACACACAGATGCTACAGATTAACTGTGTTTAACGCTCACCAATTAATTTAAGATGTTTACCTCACGCTAATAATATTGTGTTTTGTGTGTTTTTTTAGGGGCTCGATTTCTCATAACGTCCACGGGGGCCCTGTACATCTTAGATGTGCAGAAGGAGGACGAATTATTCAACTACCGCTGCATGACGAGACATCGCTACACATCCGAGACCAGACAGAGCAACAGCGCACGGCTCTTTGTGCCAGGTGAAAGTGTTTAATGATATATAATTAATCAGTCAGATGAGACATTCATTGTTCCTGTTGCTTTAAAGTTTCTGTGAAAAAGCCAGAGACCAGTGAGTGCTAGCAGCTAACGCATTTTAAGAAATCTTTTACAAGAACTAGATATATAACATAACTTATAATGTCTAAAAGGAGTCTAAACATTTCTAAAATGTCTAAAAACTTTAATCCAAAGTGACTTAAAGTGCATTCATGGTGTATCATCATGTGACTCAAACTCAAACTGTGACTTTAACTGATGTTGTGGGAATGTAAGCTTGACAAACAGAAGATTTTAGTCGATGGATGGACGGACGGACAGATAGACAGACAGACAGACGGACGGATGGATGGATGGATGGATGGATGGATGGATGGATGGATGGATGGATGGATGGATGGATGGATGGATGAATGGATGGTTGGTTGGTTGGATGGATGGATGGATGGATGGATACACAGACAGACAGACAGACAGCAAGCCGGATGGATGGATGGATGGATGGATGGATGGATGGATGGATGGATGGACGGACGGACGGACAGACAGACAGACAGACAGACAGACAGAGAGCCGGATGGATGGATGGATGGATGGATGGATGGATGGATGGATGGATGGATGGGCGATGGATGGATAGACAGATGAATGGATGGAGAGACAGATAGATAGACAGCCAGATGGATGGATGGATGGATGAATGAATGGATGGTTGGTTGGATGGATGGATGGATACACAGACAGACAGACAGCAAGCCGGATGGATGGATGGATGGATGGATGGACGGACAGACAGACAGACAGAGAGCCGGATGGATGGATGGATGGATGGGCGATGGATGGATAGACAGATGAATGGATGGAGAGACAGATAGATAGACAGCCAGATGGATGGATGGATGGATGGATGGATGGATGGATGGATGGATGGATGGATGGATGGTTGGATGGATGGATGGATGGATGGATGGATGGATGGATGGATGGTTGGATGGATGGATAGACAGACAGACAGACAGACAGAGAGCCGGATGGATGGATGGATGGATGGTTGGATGGATGGATAGACAGACAGACAGACAGACAGACAGAGAGCCGGATGGATGGATGGATGACGGATGGATAGACAGATGAATGGATGGAGAGACAGATAGATAGACAGCCGGATGGATGGATGGATGGATAGATAGATAGATAGATAATAGATAGATAGATAGATAGATAGATAGATAGATAGATAGATAGATAGATAGATAGATAGATAGATAGATAGATAGATAGATAGATAGATAGATAGATAGATAGATAGATAGATAGATGTTTAAAATTATATATAAATGAACACTTATATTTAATAGATCCTACAAACTCAGCGCCTGCGGTCCTCGATGGGTTTGAGAAGCGGGAGGTCATGGCGTCCCACAGGGTGGAGCTCCCGTGCAAGGCCTCCGGACACCCCACACCAAAATACCGCTGGCTGAAGAACAACAGACCACTGGAATCAGACTCGCGTTTCCGTCAGAGCGTGACGGGCCTGCTGATCGAGAGAGCCCAGCCCAGTGACAGCGGCAGCTACTTGTGTGAAGTGTGGAACAGCTTCGGAAACGCAGAGGTCATAGGTCGCCTCACGGTAAAAGGTATATATGTTTCTCATTCCAACATTTTTAGCGCAATTTTCCACCGGACAAAATTGCGATTGTTAACTCATGATTTCTGTTCTGTCTGTGCGCACCAATCTTGCACTTCTATCTACTCCTCAACCAGACCACCTAGAGACTTCGGGTTTTCGGCATTATGTTAAGGAAGGTCTAATCTCGGGAACGCACAAAAAAAATCCAGGAAAAGATTTACTATCTCTTAGTGTTGTGATCCCATGACGGCAGAAAATTGCGCTAAAACACTCACTGAGTTTTTATTACTTGTTTTTTTTTGAGTCAGTGAATTCTTAATATCCCATTGATGAAGCAGACATAAATAATGCCACTGTGGTGTTCCAGAACCTCTTAAAGTGGTGGTCAGTCCGCGAAAGGTGAAAGGCAGCGTGGGCAGCCAGGTGTCGCTATCCTGCAGTGTTACTGGTTCAGATGAGTTTGAGCTCTCTTGGTACCGCAACGGCGACAAGATCATTGCCGGCGCCAACGTACGAATGAACGGGATCAATAAGGAGAACCTTGTGATGGACGGGATGGCGAAGAGCGATGGTGGAGCGTACCAATGCTTTGCCAGGAAAGCCAAAATGTCAGCTCAGGACTTCGTGCAAGTCATTTTAGAAGGTCAGCACTGTCCCGGCCTTTTCATTTTGGTTGCATTTTGATTTCTTAAAGCTTAATAAAAACCTCTCTGTCCGCAGACGGAACCCCTAAGATCCTGTCCGCCTTCAGCGAGAAAGTGGTCGGTCCGAACGAGTTTGTCTCCTTGATGTGCCACGTCAAGGGAACTCCACAGCCCGCCGTCACCTGGACGCTGGACGATGACGTCATCACGAAGGACAGTCGGCACCGCATCGGTCACAGTATAACGGCGGAGGGGAACGTGGTCAGCTACCTGAACATCTCCCACACCCAGGTCCGTGACAGCGGGGTCTATCGCTGCACCGGCAACAACTCTGCAGGGACGGTCTCCTACCAGGCTCGAATAAACGTAAGAGGTGCTTGTCAGTTCGACTCCTCCAAAACACACACATATACGTATATTTCATTCTGCTCATCTCAAATTCATACATGAGACGAGGGCCTGACTAACATCTGCTGTTATTTCATTTCTGCTGAGCTTTTTATTCTTTTAGTTGCTTTTTTTGGTCATGTTCACTCTTTCATATGGCTGTGTGTGTTTTTGTTTTCCTCAAACCACGGTTGTAGATCTCAAGAAGTTTTTAAGTGTCCTTATATCTATATTTTAAACAATATCCTCTGGAGACTTCATATTATCCTTGTGAAAATGAAGTACACTTTAGCATATTTTGAAATGGCGTTCTTATAATGGAAATGTGAACTGAATGTATTGTTTTCTGACAGTTAATTGCATGTTATGCATGTATTAGTTTAAATTGATATGTATTTTATATTATTTTATATTTATATTTTAGCTAATAATGACATTTTGACTGCCTCTTCTGACCCACTAATTTAAATCTAATGTACAGTAACACACTACAGTTACAATTATAATCAAGTACTTTACATGTGCTTTTGTATGTTAGTCAACAAATCAAAATAGGTGTCATAGGATTATTAAAACAAAATGATTTAAAATCTACTCTAAAGTAAAACTTTTAATCGGACATTATTAAAAAAAAGTACATGATCAGCTAGTACAGTTTTTTAACAATATACTTCTAAGATTTGAAGTACACTACAAGTACACATTCAATACAATTAAGCACACTTCTTTTTCACAGTGGTATACAGGGCTTGATATGAACTTTTTTGCTCATCAGCTACTGTGACTAGTGGTTATCCAATGTTAGTAGCCACTCAGCATTTTCACTAGCCACTATTTTGACTTCAATACCATAGGGAAAAACTGCCATATAGATATTTTCAATATTATCTTATAAGTTGGCACAGGTATATTAGGCTGCTGTCACTTTAAGACTGACGCACGGATCCATTATACAGTTACACATGCGTTTTCTTTTTCTCAACTGTTTATGTACACTTAAAACATAACTGAATGTGTTTACGTGAATACTCGCCAAGCCCGCATTTTGACACTACTTTGTGTGTATTTGTCCGTTTAAGCGCAATATGCAGCGAAAAAGAACTCAATTTAGTACTGAGAGGCGGCTGTGAGCACAAAAATGAATCAGGGAATGAGTAAAATTATGTGCAATACACACAATACCACGCCAAAATTCAAGCCAGAAGCCACCAACAATATTCATCCGGAGCAAATTAAATGAGTGAGTGAGGGGAGGCGGGTTTGTGTGTAACTCGCTGTCGGAGAGTTGAGAGAAAGAAAAAGAGCAGCTGGTGTTGTGTATCTATTCTGAGGAAAATTTGTATTGGAAGCATTTCAGATATTTCAGTATTGATATGTCTCGAAAAATCTATATTTTTGACAACACTACATTGCACTTAGTTTAATTTTTCAGATGCCTTTTTAAAAGACTGCCATTGAAAAATATGTGTATTACACATAAAAGTGGCTAGTAGTGTTAATGTCAATCTCTGATGGTATAAAAAGGCATGCAATGTGTGAGAAACAGTTAAAGTCCGCGTGAACCGGAAGTTGCAAACGACTTTTCTCCAGTGTTGTGACGTATTTCCCAGTGAAACGGAATATTGAACAGAGGGCAGGGTTTTACTCTAGCGCTCCTCCTCTCCATCTCTCGCTCATAGCAGACTAACGGTTTGAGGGGAGTGGTTAAGCGTTTCCCAACCCAAGCCGTCAAACCTACGTCATCAGAGAAGGAACGCCATTCCAGACCGGAAGTAACTTTTCAGACTTTGATTAAAGATTACGACGGCAAACCATTTTTTTCTGTGTATTAACTTGCACGGATTAATTTTTCACCACAAGACCAGTAATGTGCGCTAACAAAGTAAATAGGGTCAATTTTGATTTCAGTTGGACTTTAAGTTTAGGAGTATCAAACTACCCTCTTAATTGTTTACTTTGTGTTGTCTTTTTCTTTCTTTGATCTTAGAAAGGCCCTCATCCATAATCCATAAATCTATATTTTCTTTCTTTTTTTGCTACATTTTATGCAAATTGGATTTCCATCACAATGTCAATATTCTTTTAAAGAGAAGTGTTTCTTTTTTGTACGCTTAAAGGTTCTGCTGACATACGACCAATGAAAAACCTCACAGCTATAGCGGGGCGGGACATGTACATTCACTGCCATGTGATTGGTTACCCATATTACTCCATCAAATGGTACAAGAACTCCAACCTCCTCCCTTCTAATGACCGTCAAAGGGCGTTCGAGAACAACGGCACGCTGAAGCTGCTGAACGTGCAGAAAGAACTGGACGAAGGAGAGTACAGCTGCCATGTGCTCGTTCAGCCCCAGCTGTTCAAGAACCAGAGTGTCCACGTCACTGTGAAAGGTAGCTAGTGATACTTGACATCTGAAGTAAAATGAGTTGAATAATGTCGTTAAAAAGTCCTGTTCAGTAGCAATATTTAACAATGTTCTCTGGTTGTCGTCAGTGCCTCCCTTTATCCAGCCTTTCGAATTCCCACGATATTCCATCGGCCATCGCGTCTTCGTGCCCTGCGTTGTGCGCTCAGGTGACCTTCCCATCTCTATCACCTGGGAGAAAGATGGAAAGCCCATTAATGCCAGTCTGGGTGTTACCATCGACAACATCGACTTCACCAGCTCCATGCGTATCTCCAACCTCCAGCGGGTGCACAACGGCACCTACACCTGCATCGCACAAAACGATGCCGCTGTCGTCAAATACCAGAGTCAGCTCATTGTTAGAGGTAAGACTAAATGTTAAGCATCCTTTTTTTGTATTATAAATTGAGAAACTTTCACAAAGACACAACTTGAATGTGATTTGTGGATTTTTTTGTAGTTCCACCAAGGTTCAAAGTGCAGCCTCAAGACCAGGATGGAATCTACGGTAAATCTGTCATCTTGAACTGCTCTGCGGATGGAGAGCCACGGCCAACTATTGAGTGGAAATACTCCAAAGGTACTTGGCTTCACTGACAACTGGAACTTTGCATGCAAAAATTAATTTCTTAATTGGTATTTTGTCTTGAAAAATGTATAATCATTCTTAAAAGCACTTACTTACTTTCTCACTTGCTTGAGAAACAAAATAGTGTAAGATACAACGTATGTAATACAATTTGTTTTCAGGGAATATACCTTGAATTAAGTTTGTTTTTCTTGGAACACTGGCAGAATAGCTTTTTGTTGTTTTAAGAATAAATGTCACTTTTTTTTAGATTTGAAAGCAATTTGCCGGAGAGATGGGGGGGATAGATAGATAGATGGATAGATAGATAGATAGATAGATAGATAGATAGATAGATAGATAGATAGATAGATAGATAGATAGATAGATAGATAGATAGATAGATAGATAGATAGATAGATAGATAGATAGATTGATTGATTTTGGCCGATACCGATATCCGATAATTCTTTATATTTGAAAGCTGTTAACTGATATATTTTGATATATTTGCACATTTTTGCAGAATTTTTGAGGGCCTGATTACAAAAACAAAAGTCTTACTATTAAAAGCCATGTCCCAAGCACACAATTATAATGTTCTCGTTATGTTTTTATGTAGCCTATATGACAGACTTGTGCTGCATGTTCCACTTAACTGTATTTTCCATTTTGAAGTGATTTCAATAATATTTCAAGCAATTCAAAACAATCATGGCGAACAGAGTGCATCTGAAGTGTCTCAGCTGAAGGAAATATTCCATCTGCTAAATGATTAAATCTAAAAGTAAATTTATTTTTTACGAATAAAGTGCACAATTTTATTTTATTTTTTACATTTTAAAACAATATGCCAGTGGTTAAAAAAAGGGGGGGAAAGTATGATGTCACTGTTTTTTTTGGCGCTTTAACTAGAGGACGTCTTCCTCTCTTTGCCAGGTGCTGGGGTGCCCCAGTTTCAACCCATTGCTCTAAACTCCGGCTTCAGGGTCCAGCTGCTCGGGAATGGCTCACTACTGATAAAGCATGTTCTTGAGGAGGACGCAGGTTATTACCTGTGCAAGGTCAGCAATGATGTGGGAGCCGATGTCAGCAAGTCCATGTACCTCAACGTGAAAAGTAAGAAACAATATTGTACTGAATGAAAGATGATTGTTTTGACGGTTCGCTTTGCAGTTCCGGTAAAATTCTAACCTCTCAGCCATATTGAGGTGAATATTTAGGTGTTTGTTATGAGGTACAAGAGACACTTGTCCATTTGTTTTGACAATCCATTGGGTTAAACATCCTAAGGACACTATGGTGAAAGTTCACAGAGTGACCCTTATGCGGCGTAAACCAACAACCTTCTGCAAAACCAATCAAATGTGTGTTTGGGTCACAGCTTTTTGTATTGTGAGGGATTGGAATTATTCTTTGTATCATTATTGTAGATATTAAGTGTAAACCAGAGTTGTCTGTGTCAGGTTGAGAGGGTTTCTGCAGTAAAAGTCTCTTTGTCTGCCTTAGACACATGTGGGTGTTTATCCACGAGTAGCCAAAACCCTTTTCCCCCTCATTACACTGTGAACTCCTGTAGGAGCTGACATGTGGAAAGGCTTGTGCTTTCAATGTGCTTAATGTGTGTGTGCATGTCTCACTTTTTCTGTTTCCACCCACTCTCTGTTACACTCTGTTACCACACACATACAGTACACACATAGGGAGAGAAAAAGCAGTAAATATTGCTTCAGATTATATTCCAAAAATGGTTGTGAGAGTTTTTTCAATTATAAATTCAAAGTAGATGATAGAGTATAGGAGAAATGGTGTTCATTTAAAAGTCAACATGAAACTTGTACACAATATGATGTATTTCAGAGTAAAATAGCGTATTTTAAAATATATTTTTCTGTATTAAATTTTTTTATAATTTTTTCTATTTATAAATAGATTTTGAGATCTTTGTACAAGCAGAATATTACCGTCGGTCATGTGGTAATTGTCCCGCCCCTCCTCCACTCTGATTGGACGACTGGGTAAAAAGTGTTTTACCAAAAAATAGTCAATAGTCGAAAGAAATAGTCGCTCGGCAACTCGTCACGCTACTGTAAATACGCTAGCCTCGGGGAAAAAACTATTTAGTAGACACATGACCTAATTGCAGGTTTGCGTAATATTCTGAGTTTGCATTTTACTGTTTTTTCACACAGACTTAATAAACTGGAAAACAAAGCAACTTGTGTTACTTACTTAAAGTAACTCAGATATTTTGTTGTAAATTTAAAAGTAATATGTTACTTTACTAGTGACAAAAAAGTAATCTGATTACATTACTCGCGTTACTTGGGATGCATCACCCCCAACACTGAATATAATAAGATTTAGGCTATTATAATAAGACCTGGAACGTGTATTTGTAGAAAGTAAATTGGGTCAGTTTTGATTTCATGTTGACTTCATCAAAGATGTTTATATAAAATGCAGTAATATCTTTATACACTTGTGTGACTCAAATAAATGCTGAAATCCATTTGATTTAACAGTGTTTTTCTACAGCTTGTGACACGGCAGCTAAATGAACTGTTTTAATGTCGGGTTATCCGACTATTCCCTGTCTGCCTATGCAAAGGAGGCTGCGTTCTCATTTGATCAGAGTGTGATGTTAGAGAGACTTATTTTCACACCCTGCTCTTATCAGCACGCAGCAGGAGCTTCCCTGCAGAGCCGCTCTCTCTGCCCAATACAACCTCTTCTTCATGCTCCCTCCCTTACACCCTATTCTCTCTGCCGTCTCCTTCTCATGTCGTGTTACAACACTCACTCTGTTCTCAGAGAGATCGATCAGGCTGACAGGTGAAATACTGTCGTACAGGCTTGTCGTCGTGTTTGTGTGGAAAGCTCTGCTCCCGGAGGTACAGGTCTGTTGTTGTGGCTCGCTGGTGTAACTCGAGTCTCCCTGAGAGGTTTGTTTCAGGGTCTGCTGCGATCTCTTCAGTTTACCGCAAAACAAGCTCCTCATTAAGATCAACCCTGATCAGTGCTGAGAGTTCGGTTCATGTCCCCATAGCCACAGAATAGGAGAGAATCGGATCCTTCTGGAACAAAACAGGAAAAATTCTTACATCCATTACTCAATACTCAAACCTGATTAGAAACTCTACTTACTACAAAAAAAAGTTTAAGTTTTTCAGTTGAGTTGTTTTAAGTTCTTTGTGAGAAATACATATCTAAGTGCTGTTTTTTTATATATAGTGTTGTAAAAGAAGATTATGAAAGGTTTGCATGCTGTATTTGGAATGGAAGATGAGTGTACTGCTTATGGTGTGGTATATAGAGTGTAGACATATTTTATTTAATCAGAAACAGATTATTTTATTAATTTCATGTATGCCACAGTGCATGTTTAATTCATTGAGTGGGGTTCAATTAACAATAATTGCTAAAAATAAAGATGCAATAATGTTTTTATACCTTTTTATTTTTGAACAGCAGAAACAGGGTGGGAAAAGGCTTCCAAACGAAGATCAGATTGAGGAAAGAATATTCTGTGCATTGCATTCTTTTGTATACCCCAGATTTTGGCCAAAAATGGGATTTAGGTCACAATCTGGGCATGCTACGCGAGGCTAGTTTTAACACACATCGTTTAAAGGGGTCATATAATGCCATTTTTGTACAAGCTAATATGATTCTTTAGGGTCTAAATTAAAAGTTTGTAATATACTTTAATTAAAAATTCTCATTACTATTGTAAGAAAACACACATTTTACCTGGTCACAAACAGCTGTTTTCAGCACGCCGTCTAAGTGCATGTGTCTTTAAATGATAATGAGCTTTGCTCACCCCGCCCCTCTGTTCTGTGCGTACACCGTTTGTTATAACCATAACACAATAACCATAACGCATTGTTCATTATAACCGTGGGATTATGAATTATATTGAGAACGTCGTACATAGAAAACATGCCGTAATGTACCCTTAGTGTAAACCTTAGCCGCATTCATTGTGAAGCGTGCTAGCGATTTGCACAGATTAATATAAAGATTAATGTAAAGGTTAATAAAACGTTACACTCACTTCAGTTCTTCTTGAGGTGCAGCAGGAACACGAATAGTTGGTACCGATCCTTTTTTCAGGAGCAGCTTTTTAGCAAAACCAGCTTTATACTGACCTTCGTTTATAAAGCAGTCTGGTGTGTGAAATGATTCACGCAAACATGAAAGCATTGACGTTGATCGTGGGGAATATTCCCTTCGAAAACAAAACTCAGCCACTGCGTCTTCAGCGGTTCGGATTTAGGAACATCAAAATGACTGCTGTGTACCTTATTACACCCAAGAACAGAACACCACAATCGCTTAGAAGCCATTCTGCTCATAGACAGTGCTCCAGCGTATCAACAATGACGCGCGGACTATGATTGACAGCTCGCTCACGAGCGAGGGCGGGTCTGTGTTGAAACGCTGCTGTCAATCAACAATCGTGGGAGGGGCGTCCGACCGTGTGACGTCACACGGTCGAACGGCTTGATTTGAGAGAGGGGAAAACATATAAGAAGATAAAAAAAAAAACACTGGATGGATTTTTATCATTTTATGAAGGTTGTGTACAGGCACTGCCAACACACATTTCAGTACAATCAACTTGTAAAAGTGCATGTACCATTATATGACCCCTTTAAACGTTTCCACACATGCTATCACAACGAAACTTTAACTTGCTAGTTGCCATATCAACAGTATATACATCACTGAACTTTTAACCACAGCAAAAGTAAATTTCCTACTTTGTGTTTATTTAAAATGAGACAAATATGCTATTATTTTAATCTCCAATTAGTTATTGCAGGTGCAGTGAGCGATTGCTGAGAAACACTGTTGATCTGCCCAAACAAACCCACCCTTTATTGCTCTGCCCCCAAAATGCCCAAGCTCTCTGTGAGTAGATGACTATTTATCATAGCTAAAGCGCAGCAAAATAAATATTTTGCAAAAAAATAAAGTGAAGATGAGGAACGAATGACAAGGAAGAACAAAAAAATGAAAATACAAGAGTATATACAAGCAAGAGTTCGCTGTTAGTCGCCAGCATCAGCACACCAGCTCCAGACAAACAATGATACTCAAAATTGTTCTGCTACTAGCTAGTATTACAACAACAGAATATTTTGGTTCTGTGAAACATTGCAAAACCAATGCTTCTGATGTATGGAGCAGAAACAAACCAACCTCAGCGTCCTTTTTCAGGCCTTCCCGCTTCAGTCTCTCCAGCGCTGGAAAGCTTTTCTAATATTAACACAGCTCCTTAAGCTCTTGCCTGATCATAACCCTTCTTTTTCCAGTGATATTCCTCTGAGCTTTTCTCTTTTGTAATGTCTCTCAGCCATCTCTTTCTACAGTCTTTCTTTCTACAATCAAATCTCTATCTTGCTCACTCTCTCTCCTCCCCCATCATGAGTGGACACGCCCCCTACTGCTGATTGGCTACAAGTCTGTTGTGGTGCTCGGTCTAATCCACTTTTCAATAGCGTTTCTCAGAAACCGCTTACTGCACCTTTAATGCTTAGCTTACAATGTGCCTTGCTATTAGTACTCTGCTGATGTTAGCGATGTAATTCAAATGCATAACTTTTTTTTACGTAAGTATTTTGGTATAATAGTATGCGATGTAGAGTGTAGAGGCACTGTTGCTTGACCGTACAGTGCAATTTTCAGGAAATCCTGCTGAGAAAAAAACAGCTGATAATCCCAAGAAACTCTCTATATAACGAGACATAATGGAATGTAACGTCAATGGCTGTTTTACTATAATCCCTCCCCTCCTTCACTCTGATTGGCCGCAAGCTTTTCCATTTCCCGTATCATGATGCGGCTCATTCTCCACGCAAAGCCCAATGGTGCAGTAAAGGAGGATATCAGGCCGCGATGAACACGGCCACTTAACCAGTCAGCTCACTGTTTACCCCAGTGCATCGTGGGGCAGGGGATGCTGTACACATGGATGTAATCTGCCCGCCAGCCCAGTGAGGCGGAGGGTCTTGGCCTACATCCACCACACACAGCCCTGAGCGCTGATGCGATAGGGGATGATGGGTGCCCTCAGAAAGCCTGCGGGGAGTCAGGAGCCGCTATGAGACTAAGACAGGAGAGACATTACACTGGAGGAAGCCTCCATCTCCAGCTCCAGTCATTCCTGTTTCATTTGTAGCATTTGGTTATGCGCCCTAGAAACAAAGCAGTGTTCATTTTTAACATATTAGAAATAATATGTTTGGCATTTTTTTATATTTATTATATTTACACATTATTTATGAATAATTAATCTTTTTTATATAAATTTACATTATAAATATTAAATATATAAAATACACTTATAGTGTAGGCTATGTATAGTGTATGTAACACTGCATTATATAGTTAACACAAACCAAAAATGAGAAATATATATTTTACAGCATTTATTAACCTTTGTTAATGTTAATTAATAAAGATAAATTGCTCATTGTTCATGTTAGTTTACAAAGCATTAAATAATGTTTACAGATATTTATTATGAACAGATACATTTTGATGAAAATATATTAGTTAATGTTGAAATTAACATAACAAAAATGTATAAATACTGTAGAAGTATTATGCATTGTTATTTATTTTTACTTCTATAAATCTTTTAGAAATTCTATTATAAATATTGTGTGTGTATATATATATATATATTATTTTGAACTGTGGTTTGAAATATTGATTTAATTTTTTTGCAAGCTGTCTTTTACATTATTATTTAGTCTATTATAATTGTTTTAAGTTTAAGAAGGTTAAATGGCAATTTTCATTGTGACAACTTACCCCTTATAGTATGGCAACATGCCCCTCTCTTGGAGCACTGAAGGTTATCATGTAAAATAAACAATATCTTTTTTGTAAACTTTAATGTTCAGCTTTAAAAAAAAATTTTTTTCTGTACAAGAAAAACTGGATCATTTCCCTGTGTCTGCACCAAACATGCGGCAAACGTGTCTCCGATTCACAGATTTATGTGTGGATTGATAGTTTGGGGTCAAATGTCATAGAGCTGTGCAAAGCAAACTGTCAATTCTGACCCTTGTGACCTAATTAGACTGATTAGTTTGACAACCCCTCCAGCCTTATACACATCAAGACATTAAACAACACACAATCGTTCTTTTCCTCTCGTGCTATTTTTTTCTCATTCCGAAAAGGAATGAAAAAGGACGAAATTACCAGCGTCATCCTCTCAGAGAAAGATATTCAGCCTCGGATCCATGATACAGACATGCAGGCTAGTAACTGCTCTCCTCTGAAAATCAATTCTGGATGTTTGTTCTATTCTTGTCCTCCATTGACAGCACCCTCTTACAGCTGGGGGAGAGCAGGCAGGCCGGAGCTGGTTGGCATGGTAACGTGTCCAGGTGAAAGGGGGGTGGGGGGGGGCTCTCATGGGAGGGGGTGAGGAAAGCAGCCAGGATTCCCTGCGGACTGGATATAAACCAGAGACCACAGACTCCTACTGCATCTCAGTCAGCTAGACCTGTCAAGGACACACATCTGAAAATGAGCTCTGTTTTTAGATAGATGGATGGATGGATGGATGGATGGATGGATGGATGGATGGATATATATATATATATATATATATATATATATATATATATATATATATATATATATAGATAGATAGATAGATAGATAGATAGATAGAGAGAGAGAGAGAGAGAGAGAGAGAGAGAGAGAGAGAGAGAGAGAGAGAGAGAGAGAGAGAGAGAGAGAGAGAGAGAGAGAGAGAGAGAGAGAGAGAGAGAGAGGGATGGATGGATGGATGGATGGATGGATGGATGGATGGATGGATGGATGGAGTGAGATAGCTAGATAGATAGATAGATAGATAGATAGATAGATAGATAGATAGATAGATAGATGATGGGGAGAGAGAGAGAGAGAGAGAGAGAGGGATGGATGGATGGAGAGAAAGAGATAGAGAGAGAGATATGGATAGATAGATCCAAATTTGAGGTTGATACCTCAAAAAATTAGTTTTCAGTAAAATTTGGTTTGGGCGCAGTACCAAACGTTTCCACTAGATTAAATTATTTTCCCATTGATTTCCAATGCGGTAATTTTTTGTGTGACTATTTTTTCAGGACCATTTAACCATTTCTAATCATGTCCATGATTTTTTTTTTTTTTTTTTTTCTTCACATAGCAAGTTCCGAAACCTTTATCAAGTTTCATTCCATTCCGATGAAGTAAAAAATTCTATAAAAAAAACCCAACACACAAAACTTAATTTCAAAGTGTTGTAAAATCAGTTACAATACATTAAGTTCTTCTTAAGGAAGGAAAACAAACTAGTTTGTTACAAAAATTGATGCCGCAGATCATACAGTCATACACTGGTTCTCATTAACGTTAGTACCATCAATAGTGTGTTTCACCAGTAATATTTCTATAATGAAATTGTGCCAAACATAGACTGAAATGAACATTTGATTTATAAATAAATTTGCTGTCCTTTTTACTCTTAGTAAAGTAGAATCCAGTTATGATTTGTGTATTAAATTTGAACGCGTTTTGTCAGCTTTATAAACAGTTTGGGTAACATAAATGTGTTAAATAAATGTATTACATAAGTTAACACATTAATGTTGGCAGATACACTGTTTTAATGAACCTTTTATACTCTGATACAGTTTTCTTTGACTAAAGAGAACACAAGTTGTGAAGTGTTTTTGTCAAATTCATGATCAGGGATTCATTTTTTCTCTCAGGTAAATAATGCTGAATCTGTGTTGTTATCTGATTCTTTCTCTCGGGATGGCTGAACATCACTTTCTATGCCCCTGATAGACCAGAGTATGAAAGCAACTACCTTGAGAAACTGTGTGTAAATGTGTGTTTTCGTGACACATGCAAAAAACATAATAATGTGCACGCTCAAAAGCAGCCTAACGCGGATCGTTTTTGTCCATTTACGACCCCTAAATGAATGAGTAAAACGAGCCTGAATCATTCCGAGAGGATTCAGAAGAGACGTAAATCACTCCTACAGCCGGAGAGCAAGTTCCTGCCCAGCAACACACCGTTCTTCTGTCTGGATCTCAGGAGGGGAATTAGCACCTTCCCTTTCAGTCCAACTGCTGCTTATAATTCTGCTGGATATTAAAGAAATACATCAACACAGCAATTATGCAGTCATGATGAAGACAGCTCGAAGCCTGAGGGAAGATGCGGCTGCCCCTCCAACACAGAGCCTACTTCCCTCTTTAGTGTTTTATTCTGGATAATCACATAACTCCCGAGCTCTCGGCCGGGATAAGAAATAGGATGCCAGTTTAGGCTGCCTGCGTCTTTTAGTGGGGGACTGTGCAGCTTCATTTTTATCCTCTGATCAACTGTAGTCGTATTAAGAGACTTGCACGTGTACTCTCAGTGTTTACAAATGAAAACGCTAACAGGGTAGACATGCTCAGTGACTGTTAGCTTATGGGGTGTCAATATGCAGTTATTTGGGATATCTTCTGAAATGTTGATATTAATCATACTCGTATTGTAACTTTTTGCTCAAGTCATGCCAAAAAAAAAATATTCGGACATTCATAATGCACAAATAATGCACATTCAACAAACTAAAAAAAAAAAAGAAAAAAAAGATGCCACAATCACAAAGGGTCATGTTTCACAAATTCATATTTGGAATGTTTTTTTTTTTGTTTGTTTCTTATATGTTATGTATATTTTTGTAATATACATAACATATGGGGGGGGGGGGGGGTCTCAAAATAAATATAATATATAAATATAATATAATAATAAATATAATATATAAATATAATTTTATTTATATTTTTGTATAGCTTTTTTATTTTTATTTTAGTTTGAGTATTTTTAGTACTTCAACTTAAACATACAAAAAAACAGTTATTCACAATATTATATAATATTAATATATTATAGTGTCACGGGTTGTAGGGAACAGGGGCACATACAGGGGCACATTATATTATATTATTTTACATTATATTACAGATTATATTATATTATATTATATTATATTATATTATATTATATTATATTATTGTCACGGGGTGATTGTATACAGACGATAATACGGTAAACACAGCTGGACAGAATGACAAATCATAAGTTACCATGACGACACATGATTGGCAGGAACAGAACAAAGGAGAACAGGAACCAATGAATACTAACTAAAAATCTGTGAAACACAGACAGACTAAGTGTGACTATTATATTATATTATATTATATTATATTAATATTATATTATATTATATTATATTATATTATATTATATTATATTATATTATATTATATTATATTATATTATTGTCACGGGGTGATTGTATACAGACGATAATACGGTAAACACAGCTGGACAGAATGACAAATCATAAGTTACCATGACGACACATGATTGGCAGGAACAGAACAAAGGAGAACAGGAACCAATGAATACTAACTAAAAATCTGTGAAACACAGACAGACTAAGTGTGACTATTATATTATATTATATTATATTATATTATATTATATTATATTATATTATATTATATTATATTATATCAATTTCAGTTACTGAAAACTATTTTTAGTTTTAGTTAACAACACCATTTTTTTGTCACCTCTCTTGTATTAGCTATTGATGTTTGTACTCTTGTTTTCCCTCTAATAATGATGTCACTTCCTGGATGATGATGTCATTAAAGGAACTACATTTAAAAAAAAGAAATGATGGGGATATTTCTTATAAATTACTATTTTTTCCCATGCAGCATGTGGATAATGCTACTTGGCATAGTGTGATATAAGACTGAAAAACAAGCAACTTTAAAAATTGTCATTTTAATATTTAAAAAAATGTATACGAAAAATATTTAATACATGTAAAAACCATAAAATATGAGATGTTTTAAAATCAGGGATGTAAACAAAATAAAACATTATTTTTTTTGGCTGCTATGCTGAGAATTGCTGGAGTGAATAAGAGATGACATGTAAACGGTCGGGACTTTCAACCTGACACACTCAATCACATCACACGCTGCACCGGCGCTCCCACGTACCCGCCTGGTGCTCCGATTCCCCAATGAATGCCTGTGAGGAACGTGTGTGTGGGATAATAACTGTACCTCTGCATAAAGCATCACATTCAATCTTGTATTTGCCATAGAGCTGTGAAACATTTACCTTGTCTGGAGTAGGAAAGTGTTCTGATCCTTGCTGTTGCAAAACGTTACATGGCACTTGCACGAGTGTAAGTTAAAAGTCACTGATGTCATGAGAAAAACTCGCTCATTCATCACTCGCAGTGATGGCATGTGTCCTCATGATGCATTTTATTTTCTCCTTCTCAGTTCCGGCCATGATAACATCGTATCCCAACAACTCTCTGGCAACGAAAGGAGAGAAGATCGAGATGAGCTGCAAGGCCCACGGTGAGAAGCCCATCATGGTTAGATGGGAGAAGGAGGTGGAAAAGGAGAAGCAGTCGCATATGATCAATCCAGACATGTGGCGGCACACGGTCACAGTCAAGAACGTCGGCGACGAGGTCGTCTCCACCCTGCAGGTCGGCTTCTTCATTTGTGCATTGTCATTTTTCATGCTTGGCCGATTTACATATTTCGAAATGAAACAATTCTTTATACCTAGTTGAAAATATTTCCTTGGTTTAAGTCTGAAGGCTAGTTTGATTACTAATTAATTGTTTAAAGGGTGATCAGGTCCTTCACATACACATACTCACTATTATATTGAAATAATAATAATAAATATTTAATAATAATATATAGTAGTTTTACTTAGTATTATTATAGACATTACTGTTTAAACGTTTCGGGTTAGTATGTTTTTCTTTTTTTAAATAATTTAAATATGTTTTAAAATATAATTGATTCCTTTTGGTTCCAGAAATCATTCTAATATGCTGATTTGCTCCTCAATTATTTTTATAATCAATGCTGAAAAAAGTTGTACTGCTTCATATTTATGTGGAAACCGTGATACGTTTTATTTCAGGATTCTTTGATGAATAGAAAATATAAATGAATAAAAACATTTCTTTAAAATCAAATTTTTTGTAACATTATAAATGGCTTTAGTGTCACTTTTGATCAATTGAATGCATTCTTCTCAAATAAAAGTAATTCCTTTTGAATGTTGGAGTTTTAAATGTAACATTAGTAATGTAATGTAGTTTACATTACTATAGTAGTTTACATTTGTAATGTAAAAGTTCTGTTAACAAAATGTTATTATTATATTGAATTTATATTTGAATTTTAGTTCTATTTTTATTTGAATTATATTTCAGATCTATCCAACGATGAGAGAGGATTCTGGGTTCTTCTCCTGTCACGCCATTAACTCTTATGGTGAAGACAGAGGCATCCTTCAGTTAACGGTTCAAGGTAAGCAGCCGGAAAATCACCTGGGCTTGGGTGGAGATTCTGGGGATTTATTAGGCATTTGAAACGAGACTCTTGAGGAAAATCTCCTGATTTAAATGTCATTGTTTAAATGCGGGGAGGGATCCAAAGCCTCTGAGAATCTGAGAGCCTTTTCGTTCAATGCTCAGAGCCACCAGAGCCTCCTAAAGTGGAGATTCGTGAGGTGAAAGAGAGGACCATCGCCCTCCGCTGGACCATGGGATTCGATGGAAACAGTCCAATCACCGGCTACGATATTGAGTGCAAAAATAAAACAGGTACGTGAACAGGTTTTCGAATGACCATGCTTCCCTCCCTCATGTCCCCCTGAGACGAGAGATTTCTGTCTTGTGTGTCTGAAAAATCGTCATTTTGCGTCATCGGAGGCTTTTTTGGCCAGAGGCGAGAGACTACAGCCAGTAGGAGGAGCTAGTTCCGCATGTTTTTAACTCGCCCATAGGGGGACCTCACGATAAAACGCCGTCTTTTCAGTTTCGAGTCAACTAGTAGCCTAGGTGTATAATTTCTTCCGATACTGCCCTCTGTAACCGGTAGGCGTGGCTTGGGAGTGGCCTCGTAGGGCAGCGAAGCAAGTGCATTCTGGGAGTTGTTGTCTTTCATCCACATGAGCCAAAAATACATTTTCTGGCTTTTCTCAGTCTAGAAGGCACCAACTTCTAAAATAATTTCACATTTCTACAACAGAAATGACCCAATTTAAATACACATTCATCCAGCGGTGAAATATCCCTTGGTTGGCATGAATAGATCATCATAAACCTTGTAATTGAGATTAAAATGGCAATAAATAAAGCTGATCAGCTGACACATGAGATCCAGATATGTTTTCAACCATTTGCACGTCTCTACCCATAAACAGAAACTTGGGAAAGAGCTCGCAGGACCAGAGATGTTTCTCCCACCTTAAACCAGGCGACCATCATTGAACTCCACCCATCGTCCACCTACAACATCCGCATTTTTGCGAAGAACCACATTGGGGACAGCGAACCCAGCAACGAGCTCACCGTGACCACTGATGAAGCAGGTGTGATTTATTAGTCATAGTTGTGATGTGAAATCAAATTGACTTCACGTCTCTGGTATTATTATGTAGTCCCACATTTCATCAGTGCACTGTGCGCGTTACTCTTTCATCCTATTTCTGATATTTAAACTGTATTGGGCTGTCTTTTAGGGCTTTTTGATGGGCTTTTTTATTTATAGAACAAATATTAATGCACGCATATTGTTAATGTTTCACTTCCTGTTGAACTGTTCTATCACTTGACACAGAGAAGCAATTATGATGCAATACTGCCAACTGGTGGTCTAGGGTGACATTACAGGAGAGTGACTGATAAGCTGATACTGATGAGTGCTGGTGCCACTGTTTATGAGAAATATGACTGCAGATATCAGATCACGCTAAACAGTGTGAATGTTTGACCGCTCTAGATCCAGAAGGACCTCCCCAAGACGTGACGCTGGAAGCCATCACCTCCCAAAGCATAAAAGTTACATGGAAGGTAGGCCACAGTGTATTATGACTGTATCAATGCTGTTTTGTTGAAGTGTGTGTTTATATTGGTCCTCCTGGGACCCAGGGAAAGACTTTTGTCAAGATTTTTTATATATGTGTATATACACGTCACAGTTTGTCACAGCATCTAAAAAGCACATTCAGGGCTTTTCAGAGATAATGTTTGGAGGTTTCAACAACTTCTACTTGGTCTTTAAAAATGACTGACATTAATTTAGTGATCAAATTTAGCACTCTTATGGAAATAAGATCGTATTTCGCAATTATCATTTAAATCGTCAATTTTTAAAAAAAAATGTTTGTCATAAATCAACATCTCGGGAAAATGTTATGGGGTTTCTAATCAAAGTATGACTTTCTGTTACAAAACAGGGCATTGATTTCATACTGTACATGTCTACTGTAGAGACACCAGGAAATCATGTTTATTAGGTATTTTGGGAGACACAATAAGTGAATAGGGAAATAAATTATACATCAATATTACTATGAAATATTAGATATTATTATGAAAATGTTGCCAATTATTACTCCCTTTATTACACTTATTTTTTCATTACTTGTTGCCTCAAGAACACATTAATATGCAAATTAGATACAGTGTTAGATGCATTGTATTGAATGGCACTGCCCATCTATGGCCCTTTTACCCACATACTGCATAAAGTAAAATGGTATATTATCAATTATTTCCATTATATCTTTCATTACATAATTGAGAATCATCTTTATACAAAATCCTGAAACCTAAAAATTGATTAGTGAATGAAAAAAAATCCTATTGTTTTTGCCGATACATGTAATTTCATGTAATTTTATTTTTTAAACAACTGAGACATGGTGTCCACTACAGACGACACAGCATAACATATGAATAAAATATTATTTAATTTTTATTTTATTTTATTTTAGTTATAGTTTCTTATGCTCTGGACAATGTAATGTTTTCAATGTAATATGAAAAATTACTAAATTCCAAAAACGTTTTTTTTTTTCTGGGTATCAAGAAGAGATATGCAGTATAGCAATAACAAAAAAAAAAAAAAAAAAATATATATATATATATATATATATATATATATATATATATATAGTAGACCGTCATTGAACGGTCCATTGAATGCATCCTGATAAAGTTCCCTTGGCTTTTGGAATTAAAATAGCCCCACATCCTCACACACCCTTCATCATACCTAGAGATTGGCATGGGGTACTTTCAAGTCAAGTCAAGTCAAGTTTATTTATATAGCGCTTTTCACAACACAGGTTGTATCAAAGCAGCTTCACAGTAATAAATTAGAACAATACATCAATGTTTGTTTCTAGTGGAACGTCTACGTTCGGTAATGCTGATCAATAGTATCGTTGATTGATTAATTTAATTAAATATCCCCAAATATCCCCAACTGAGCAAGCCAAAGGCAACAGTGGCAAGGAACCGAAAAACTCCATCAGGTGACCTAATGGAGAAAAAAAAAAACCTTGGGAGAACCCGGGCTCAGTCGGGGGCCAGTTCTCCTCTGGCGTTTATGAACTAGAGGTCGGATTTAACTGTAGGATTAAAAGTATTATATGAATGCCTGGCTGAAGAGATGCGTCTTTAATCTAGTTTTAAACTGGGAGAGCGAGTCTGAGCAACGAACAGTATCCGGAAGACTATTCCAGAGTTTTGGTGCTAAATGTGAAAATGCTCTCCCTCCTTTGGTGGACCTAGATATCCTAGGTATGACCAAAAGCCTCGAATTTAGTGACCTTAAAGAGCGCGATGGATTATAGGGCGATAGAAGATCGGTTAAATAGACTGGAGCTAAGCCGTTTAGGGCTTTATAAGTCAGTAGCAATACCTTGTAATTAATACGGGACTTTATAGGTAACCAATGTAGGGATGATAAAATCGGTGTTATATGATCATATTTTCTTGATCTAGTTAGAACTCTAGCGGCGGCATTTTGGACTAACTGTAGCTTGTTTATTAAGGATGCAGGACAACCGGCTAATAACGCATTACAGTAATCTAGTCTCGAGGTCATGAATGCATGAACTAACTTTTCTGCGTCAGAAACTGATAGCATATTACGTAGCTTAGCAATGTTTCTAAGGTGGAAAAAGGCTGTTCTTGTAACATATGAAATATGATTTTCAAAAGACAGGTTGCAGTCTAATATAACACCCAGGTCTTTTACTGTAGAGGATGAAGTAACAGGACATCCTACTATGTTAAAGTTGTATTGTGAGAGGTTTTGTGTGTGGTTTTTTGAACCGATAAGTAGTACCTCTGTCTTGTCTGGATTTAATAAAAGAAAATTATGCGTCATCCAATCTTTTATATCTTTAACACACTCTGTCAATTTGGATAATTTAGCGTTTTCATCTGGCCGTGATGAAATATAGATTTGAGTGTCATCAGCATAACAATGGAAACTAATTCCATGTTTCCTTATAATATTTCCAAGTGGTAGCATATATATTGAGAATAATAGAGGGCCTAACACAGATCCCTGCGGCACTCCATAGTTTACTGGAGTTATGATAGATTTTTCTCCATTTAAATAAACAAAATGGTAGCGGTCAGATAAATACGATCTAAACCAGCTTAATGCTTGTCCTTGAACACCAGTATAATTTTGTAGTCGATCTAAGAGTATTGTATGATCTATAGTATCGAACGCAGCACTAAGATCAAGTAAAACTAATATTGAGATACAGCCTTGGTCAGAAGCTAAAAGTAAATCATTTGTGATTTTAACGAGCGCAGTTTCAGTGCTATGATGCGGCCTGAATCCAGACTGAAACTTTTCATAGGTGTCATTTTCTTGTAAGAAAGAGCCCAGTTGAGCGGACACAACTTTTTCTAGTATTTTAGACATAAAAGGTAGATTTGAAATGGGTCTATAATTTACTAGATTATTCGGATCTAATTGTGGTTTCTTAATGAGAGGTTTTATAACTGCCAGTTTAAATGTTTTTGGAACATAACCTAAAGATAAAGACGAGTTAATAATATTGAGGAGAGGCTCTTCCACTACAGGTAACACTTCTTTCAATAGTTTAGTTGGTATGGGATCTAATAAACATGTTGTTGTTTTAGAGGAAATTATAAATTTATTTAACTCTTTTTGTTCTATAGTTGAAAAGCACTGTAATTGTTCTTGCGGCGTGATAATTGAGGCTGAATTATAAGGCGCGATTGAGGATTGAACGTTTACAATTGTGGTTCTGATGTTTTCTATTTTCTCAGTGAAGAACTTCATGAAATCATTACTACTAAACTGTAATGGAATACTTTGTTCAGGAGACATCTGTTTATTTGTTAGTCTCGCCACGGTGTTAAATAAGAACTTAGGATTGTTATGGTTGTTTTCTATTAGTTTGCGTAGATGCTCAGCCCTGGCCGCTTTTAGGGCCTTTTTATAACGTGACATACTGTCTTTCCATGCGATTCTAAAGACCTCTAAGTTGGTTTGTTTCCATTTACGCTCTAAATTACGGGTTTCTCTCTTTAGAACACGCGTAGTACTGTTGTACCATGGTGCTTTACTTTTCTCTCTGACCTTTTTTAATCTAATGGGCGCAACAATATCCAATGATCCAGAGAGAATGGTGCTCATAGTGCTAGTTAATTCCTCAAGTTCATCTGTTTGTTTGGGTTCACTGAGCAGCTGAGACAGATCCGATAAGCTGTTTGAAAAATTATCTATGGTGGATGGAAGGATTGTTCTGCCTAATCGATAACGCGGCGCAGCATGATATATTACAGGAGTACGTAATATGCAAGTTACCATGTAATGGTCAGTGACATCGTCACTTTGTGGAATGATATCTATATCGGTTGGATCGGTTCCATGTGATATAATTAAATCGAGTGTATGATTAAATCGATGAGTCGGTCCGGTAATGTTTTGCTTGACCCCAAAGGAGTTTAATAAATCTGTAAACGCAGCCCCTAACGCATCATTTTGATTATCTACATGGATATTAAAGTCTCCAACAATTAATGCTTTATCGAAGTTAACTAATAGGTCTGAGAGAAAATCTGCAAACTCTTTTAGGAAATCAGCGTAAGGCCCAGGCGGTCTATATACGGTAGCCAAGGCTAGAGATAATAGGGATGTTTTTCGAACATCTAAGAGCGTAACATTTAGTACAAGTACTTCAAATGAAATAAACTTATAACCCGTTTTCTGAGTAACATTGAGAAAATCTCTATAGATTGTTGCAACACCGCCGCCACGACCATTCAGACGGGGCTCGTGCTTATAGGAGTATCCTGCTGGAGTAGACTCATTTAAACCAAAATAATCATTTGGTTTAAGCCAGGTTTCAGTAAGGCAAAGTACATCGAAGCTATTATCTGTGACTATTTCATTTACAATAACTGCCTTAGGTGTGAGTGATCTAATGTTTAGAAGACCTAGCTTTAAAAATTGTTTTTGATTACCAATAGCAACATTTTCTGGTTTAATAACAATTAGATTTTTTCTAGATCCTGCAGTAGATTTATGATTTGATCTCACTAAACGAGGAATAGACACAGTTTCTATGCAATGTTCTACACTATTTATATCAGTTAAATTGGTGCAGCAGAGACTATGATTTGGACTTTTGTTTACTAGTCAAAAGGTATTTAACATTTTGGAGATGTTATCTGACAGAAGATCCGATCCGAATCTGCTTGGGTGTAAGCCATCAGCACGGTAAAGCCTAGGACGCTCCCAAAACAGATTCCAATTATTTACAAAGAGAAGTTTCTGCTCATTGCACCATGACATTAACCATTCATTAAGCGCAAATAATCTACTAAACTTTTCATGACCTAGTCGATACGTGGGAAGCGGTCCTGACACAATAATCGTTATATCAGGCGATGTGCTGCGTACCGTATCGATCAGATTCCTGAAGTCTTTCTTCAAAACCTCCGTTTGGCGCAGTCTGATGTCGGCCCCTCCCGCGTGCAGGACAACGGTTCCGACGCGCTCGTTCAGAATCTCGGGAACGTGAGCAGCGATTTCAGAAACACGAGCACCAGGAAAGCAGTGACTATGCACCTTACTTTTATTTAACGTAACGTGTACGTGTCGAACGATGGAATCGCCGATGATCACAGCATCGCGTTCTGTTTCGCGAAGAGGGGAGAAGCGGTTTTGTGTGGATATCTCGAAAACCGGGAGGGTCGGAGAGAGTTTTCTTGGTCTAGACCTGACTCGCGACTTCCGCTGCGGAAAAATCCAGGCTTCGTGATGGCATGTTGGAGCCGGAGTGAACGAGACCATGGCTGATCGCGACCTTGACGTTCGGGACCGATGTTGAGGAACGCACGGAGTAGACGAGGTCGGAGTCAGCGGGTTAGTAACATTAATCTCTGATTTGTGTGCTTCGGCACGTGATGTTTCGAGAGCCAAACGCCGGTCTCTCAGCTCGGCTTTTCTTACTAAAAGGTCGTGGATCTGTTTCTCAACAGCTTCCAGCTCAGACTGCACCGCGTGCAGCTCAAATGTGTCCTCACCTGCACCAAAAGGTAGACTACTTACATTTGATATATTCGCCATTTTAACAGATGGACAGTAAGTTAAGTTAGCAACGACGCTACCAGTGGTGCTATCAATATTAATACTAATTTATGGCTTAAGTCTTGGATATAATCCGTCTTTTCAGTGGTACGGGTGTAGAGTAGACGCACGATAGGCGAAAAAATGTTTGTTTGTAACTTAAATGAGTGCGGAGAAGACGCGTTCAGCCGTGATCCACGGACGTAACCTATAAGAGTATCCAGCGTTGGATCACAAGGCTTGAGACGCGTCTGCTCAACAATCCGCGTTATAACTATGAGGTGAGGAAAAGTAGAAAATGTTCGTTGTAAGTGAGTTTAAAGAGAAATCAAGAATTATAAATCAATCGATGGAGCTCCAAAGACAACAACGCGCTCAGACGCACTTTCCATAAGATCATCTCTCAATGCAAATCAAACTAGCTATTAGGCTAACTGAAATAAAACCATGCCAGTCTCTAGGTATGGTGAAGGCTATGTGATGATGTGGGGCTATTTTAATTCCAAAGGCCAAGGGAACTTTATCAGGATGCATAGTATCCTGGATCCATGAAGTAACTGGCCTTTAAAAATAAAAATCTGCCCGCCTCTATGGGAATTTAACATAGGGGTGTCCAAACTTATGCACCCTGTATTTTCAGGAAGAACATTTATTTATTTACGATACATTATTCATTCACAAAGAAAATTGGTGTCCTTAAAGGTTCTATTTTTCCTATTTTTTAAATCAAGGCATTAAGTTCAATTTCCAAAAGATGATTTTTTTATTCCTCTTTTTAGTCAACTTTAGCATTGGTGTCTAAACTTATGCATAGCACTGTATATATATATATATATATATATATATATATATATATATGTATGTATATACTGTATATATATATGTATGTATGTATGTATATATACAGTGTGTATATATATATATATATATATATATATACATACATATATATATACATATAAATAAATAAATATATATACAGTATAATATATATATATATATATTTATATATATAAAATCAAATAATATACATATATATATTAAATTATATATGTTCAAATATTTTTAATGTTGATGTGGAGAGAATGTTTAACCATGAAATATGACTATAATTAGCTAATGAAGACATTATTCCAAATATAATTTCATCATCTGTAGGCACCACTGAAACATCTCCAGAATGGCGTGATCAGAGGATATCAGGTGTGCCATCGAGAACACTCCATCAACGGCAGTCACCAGTTCGTCTGCATCAGTATGGAGGCCACGGGAGAGACCGAGTCCCTGAGCCTCAACAACTTGAAGAAGTTCACAGAGTATGAGGTGGTGGTGCAGGCCAGTAACAGTGCCGGTCCGGGACCTGCTTCCAGTGAGGTCCGGGCAACAACAATGGAGGACGGTAAGCCATTGGAGTCATTCACATGATGAACAGACCACTTTTTGGATGATCTATAAATGAATTAATTAATGTAAACAGTTTTTATCTTTAATCAATCCTTAAAAAATGTATCGTCAGATATTCCATTATATGCATCAAGAGCTGCGTCCGAAATCAAATACTCTCTTGAGTAGGTACTTATTTTGAATAAGTAATTACTTCATGACTGCTAAAAAAGTATGTTCTATGTAGGATGAGTGTGTGTAGTATGTGTAATCCGGACGTACTACATTCATCATGTTGTCATTATCATTACGTCGCTTCACACTTCAGAATCTGCTGTACTTTTTGCCTAATCTTTTATGAGTACTGTGAATTTGGTTATACTTCTTTTGTCACATACTGTTTTTCACCTACTATATAGTAGGGAAGAATGCGATTTCGGATGCAGCCATTCGCATTTGAAATATTTGCTGCCATCTAGTGGCCACTGGAAATGCTTACAATTCTTACAATTCTTGTAAGGACTGTCTCGAAATCAACCCAATTCAAGTTATTAGTCAATTTCAGTTCATCCACACCTACTATACATATTCTGTGAGTAATTATGCTGTTCTGTCAGTTTCTGAGATGGTTTTGTATGTCTCTTTTGCTCTCAGTACCCGGCAGAGCTCCAGAGAAGGTTGTGGCCACCGCCGCCTCCCCAGAAAGCATCTCTCTGTCCTGGCAGACTCCATCCAGGGAAGCTCTTAATGGTGTTCTACAGGGTTTCCGCATCATCTACTGGGCCAACCTACCAGACGGAGGTAAAGCTCAGACCCCAGAAAGTGCCTGAAATAGCATTACTTTCCTGAGATTGGGACCATGGGTCTTTAGGTGTCCCACTATGGTCCTCTCTCTCTATATATATATTAGTAATAATAAATAAAATATATGTTAGCATTATTGTATTAGTATTATTATATTATTGTATTGTATTGTATTGTATTAATATTTCTATATAGATAGATAGCAATGATATATATATGAAGCGGACCCTGTAAATGAGCGGGAAAAACGCTAAGAAAGAGATATGGGTATAAATATATATATATATATATATGCATCCTTTGGCCACTAGGTGGCAGAATATATCTTTTCATCTTGAAATTCTTCATTTAGAAGCCAAGAAAAAAGCCTAAACCTGTCCCAGTACCGGCGTATTAGCTCATTATATACTCAAAAATACATACCACAATATCACCATTTTGCAATTCAGCAATATTCTCTTTTCATAAGTGTTGTGCCAGCATGCATACATGAAGTGGCCTCTCATGAGTGATTTAGACTGTGAGGTTAGTTAATCGATCATTCAGCGCTGCGGCACACTAACCAGAGAGCAACATAACACATTCTGCACACCTGTTTAATTGGCTGCTTTATGGCTCTCGATCAACTTGTGCTCAGTAGAACAAACTCACAGCACACATTATGTCAATCCAGCTCTTTCCAGGAGCTATTTGCTTATAAATTGCCTTATTATGAAGCAGCAGAATTCAACCCGGGCAATTCTAGGACAAAATTCAGCGGCGAGTAGCAAAAGACAGTGGCTATTTTCCATCCAACAGTGGCAGTCAGAATGCGAAAGGAATGATAGATAGCAGGAAAAAATGTAGACATTAAAAATGTAAAACCTGCAACTTTCCTGGATAGCTGCAGGAAATCTCAATCTCTGCCCTGTCTCATAAACCAAACCTGTATGGGTTTTAGTTGATTTTATATGACCATCAATTTTGCCACAATATCATAATTTTCACACCAGGGGCCAGTTGCATAAACAGCCACTATGATAGTTCTGTCATCAATTACTCACCCTCATGTCGTTCCAAACAAGCCTTCTAAGAAATCTGAGATCTTTCTGTCCCTCCAATGACAGCTACGCTACTTCCACTTTGACGGGTCAAAAAGTTCATTAAGAGATCATAAAACTAATCCATATGAATTGAGCAGTTTAGTCCAAATTTTCCAAAGAGACATGATCACTTTATGATGAACAGATTGAGTTTAGGCTTTTATTCACATATAAACATTTATCAACGCACACATAAGTTATGGTAAACGGAAGATCAAGCATGTTCGCTTGACATGAGAGAACCAATGAGGTTCATTCTCATGTTACGCAGCACGTTTGAGCATCTGTTTATGTTCACTGATCAATGTTTATATGTGAATAAAAGTTCACCATATAAAGCGATCGAGTCTCTTCAGAAAATTTGGTCTAAACCGTCATAAAGATTAGTTTTGCAATCTCTTTATGAACTTTTTGAAGCGTCAAAGTGGTAGTTGCGTAGATGTCAATGGAGGGACAGAAAGCTCTCAGATTTTATCAAAAATATCTCCATTTGTCTTCTAAAGATGAAATTCATATAGGTTTGGAACAACATGAGGGTGAGATTTAATGACAGAATTTAATTTTTGGGGTGAAAAAAACCCTTTAAGACTTCTTTAGAACTAGTCTGACCAACTCGCAGTTATCAGTCTTACTTTTCGGATTCAAATTAGACCAATATATCTTTTTTATGTAACTGACTTAAAAAAGTTATGACCAGACTCTATGACTAACTCGTTACTCAGATGACTTACTCATATGACTAGTCTAAGCAGTTTATGCAACGGCCACAGTACGTTTTTAAAAGTATGTTAAAGTGTACTTTTTCACAACTGTTTGCAAAGCCTGCATTTTGTGTGTGTGTGTTTGAATTTACAGTAAATAATGTGATCACTTTAGCATTGTTTCAGCACTATCAGCTACCATCAACTGACAGCAGGTCATGAGAAGTCTCAAAATGGCCTTATTGTTTATGGCACCACAGAACTGGGGGAAATCAGAAATGTCACTACACAGAAGGTCCCGCTGGAGCTGGAGGGTCTGGAAAAATTCACCAACTACAGTATCCAGGTGCTGGCCTTCACCAGAGCAGGAGACGGAGTGCGCAGCGACCAGATCTACATCCGCACCAAAGAGGACGGTACGACGACAGATATTATCCATTCTATGACCAATTAAGGTCATAGCTTATGTTTTGGGATACCGTTGCTGTCAAATTCTGTCCTGTTTGCCATAAACTTTAGCAAAGATCTCTCCTAACAGTCTGACTCTTCTCCACAGTGCCAGGTCCACCCGGCGGGGTGAAGGCAGCTGCGGCCTCCAGCTCTGTGGTGTACGTTTCTTGGCTCCCTCCGCTGAAGCTGAATGGCATTATTAGGAAATACACAGTCTTCTGTTCCAGCTCGTATCCCACGGTAAGACTCAGCCAACTGGTCTCATACTAACAGGAAAGATATCAGGCTGGCTATTAAGACACTGTTAAACAGTGAGTGGAAAGTGCAAACATTTTAGCACAGCGCCAATACTGTGGCATCAAGCTTAAAGGTGATGCTTAAATACCTTCTCCTTTCCCAGCTTTAAGTCGGCATGAAATGGAAGTTGCGATATTATTTTCTTCCCTATTGTGATGTATGTCTGAGTGAAACAGCATCTTGAACAAGAAAAAATGTAGAGTGGGACTTGGTTTTGATTGGATGGTTGTGGTTTGCTATTGCTGTGATGTCATGTGAGTGACAGGTTGCCCCGCCCTCACGCCAGTATGCATGTCATCAGAGAAGAGATGTTGCTGCAAAAGGGAGGGGAAGTTATTTTTTGATGAGGGCACATGAATAAATTTTTTTTTTTAAATTATGTTCACAGATAAATCATTTATAATAAATACAACAGTATTCCATAATTTTTTTGGTGACTAATATGAGAAACCTGTGTCTACCTGTAAATCTGTGACACAAGGACTAACCGACAATCCTTTATTTTGTGTCTTGTTCAGGTGGTCAGCGAGTTTGAAGTGTCCCCGGATGAATTCCTCCACCGGGTTCACAATCTCAGTCGCAACAGGAAGTACAGTATCTGGGTGATGGCGGTTACCGCGGCCGGACGGGGGAACAGCAGTGATGTCATCACCGTGGAACCTCTGGCTAAAGGTGAGTCCGTTAACTTCGTTCTTCAGGAGGTTTTAGGAGCAACGCTTTTAAGTCAAACCTCATGCTCAGCAGCACCTCTGCTTTTTGGGTGTGTGGAGTAATTAGTTGTATTTTGAGTTCTCGGCACTCTCTTGTGGGCCTTCACATGAGGAGCATGGCAATAAGGCATTAGCCATCTTCTGAATACAAAATACGGCACGGTGTATAAATATGCTGAAATATACAGTGGCCCAGAAAAGTAAAGTATTTGGGCGCAAAGGCTACACTACATCAAGAAGTTAGGTCTGGCAACTCACCATAGACACGGCTCAATCCGAGGGGCGGGATAAACGGCTGTCTTTCAAATTCCCTCTGCACGCAATAGGACAGCGCTTCAACCAACCAGAGCGTTTTCCCAACAGCGGAGCTTTCAACTTTTGAATCTGGCCGGCAAAACTACGAACACATCTTCCTTTTTTAAGAATGACTTAAGTGCCGTTCTTTTCTCTTTTCTCAAAGAAAAACTCAACTGCAAGTCCTCCAGAGTCGCGGCCAAAGCCGATTCGAAAGACTGTTCGCCAGCAGCAGCCGCCATTCTTTGTTTTCAAGTAACAGGGAACCGTCGCAACTCTGTCGTCATTATGTTAAGCCCGCCCCGCCTACTCTATACACGATGTGATTGGCCTGACCCAATTTAGGTTTTTACAGCTCCGAAAGTCGACGGAGAGTTGCTAGACTACCCTGGCTGCAAAATAAATTTTGCTGCCGCTAGGGTGCGTCTAGATTTCTAGGCTACACTTACACAACATTGATGTACAAAAAAACAGAAAAAAATTCTTTCGCGTTTTTCACGTACAGACTACAACGTTGTCAAAACGATCCCCGTTTACACAGATCCACGAAAATGACTATGTATTCTGCTGCCAGGCCGGTAGCTGGCGATGTCACTTTGTAAAGAAACACTATGCGCCTATTGACTTAACACGTAATATGCATGCGCACAATGTCGCATAATTTCAAATTCGTTTGTTTGTATATTACACTGAGACGATAAAGGTATCATTTTCAAAAACGTACACTTTGAAACCTGTTTTCAAAGGTTTGCGTTGTCAGTTGTCCAAACGCTGTTGTCGTGTAAATGAACGCCCTAAAAGCATAAAACATTTTACATTTTTAGCTGAAAACGGTGTTGTGTAAACTGAAAAGCACATTTTAAGAGGTCTAAATGTCAGTGCTTTCAACAAAATATCAAACTAATTGGCATCTGCAAACAAATGCTGCAAATTCTTTAAATTTTATTTTAGCAAAACTAACTTCACTTTTCTGAGCCATTTTTGCTATGACTTTTAACTCAGTTAAAAGACTTTTAACTCCTCTCAAGTTCATCCTTTTGAACCCAACAAACCTCTTTCAGTGCAATATTTTGTATAATTCAGGAACTTCACACATATTTAGTGTACAATTCTGTTTGGGGTCAGTTTTAATGCTTTTCAAAGAAGTCTCTGGTCCTCAGAGTCGCATGATCCTTCAGAAATCATTCTAATATGCTGATTCTCTGCTCAAGAAACACTTCTCATTTTTGTCATGTTGAAAACGGTTGTGCTTATTAATATTTTTTGTGGAAACTGTGTTAAAAAAAAGTCTGGATTCTTTAATTAGGAAGTTCAAAAGAACAGCATTTATTTGAAATAGAAATATTTTCTTACATTATAAAATCTTTACTGTCACTTTTGATCAATTAATGCATCCTTTCTGACCCCAAACTCTTGAATGGTAGTTTAAATGTGGTGTCATATGAAATGATTGTGCTTTGCAGTAAATTTGTCTAGTATTAAGCTTTCATAGATCAATGAAATAATGAATTGTGGTGGTGTTGTTTTTTATCTAAACAGCTCCTGCCAAAATCCTCACGTTCAGCGGTACTGTTACAACACCTTGGATGAGGGATGTTGTTTTACCCTGCAGGGCGGTCGGAGATCCACCTCCTGCCATCAAATGGCTAAAAGAGAGGTAAACAAAGCTGTTTCAGTGCCACCGGCTAGAACGTATAGAACATACACTCTCAAAAACAACATTAACATTAGTATGAGCATGTCAATTAAGACAAATATGCTAACAATGTATATACTGAATTCAGAACATACTGCAGTGCAGCTCTAGCTCTTCGTTAAGAGCAAACACGAGCATCTGAATACCTATGAGTAGAATCAGTCACTGGGGAATGCTGGGAAATGTCAAACTCTGCCCCCTTCATTGACGATTCACACTGTTTCTCGACAGCGGGAGCCCGGCCCCTGCGGTCATTGATGGAAGGCGCAGTATCCATGGAAATGGCAGCTTCGTCATTAAAACTGTGAAAGCAGAGGATTCTGGGTATTACACGTGTGTCGCCAGCAATAACTGGGGAACGGACGAAATAATTCTGAACCTCCAGGTTCAAGGTGAGGTGTGAGAGTCGGGGTGGATGCTCACTTTCTCTATGTGTCAGCTTCATTTTCTCTGAGTTATTATGCAGCGTTTCTCACTGTATAAATATCATCTTCAGTCCCCCCAGACCAACCTCGTCTCACTGTGACCAAGACAACCATCACATCTATTACCGTGACCTGGACACCAGGAGACAACGGCGGGAGCTCCATTAGAGGTGAGGCGCTTCAACCTTCCTGCTGGAGAAAAACTAGACAAAACAGAAAACTGAGAATAAAACTGTGTGGTTTATGTCTCTCAAGTAATGATTTAGACAAAAAGACACAATTTTGTAGACTGAACAGCAAAAACATTGTTTCATCATTTTTGAAAAACCCAATCAATACAGTTGTGGGTGGTTTAAAAACCAATTAAAAGCAGATATGTTCCCCTAAATTATAGTTGTTCACACTTTTCGACAGGCTTTAAGGTTTTGAATGTGGCTCATCCAATCAGAATTTAGAGTCTGAACTTTCAGTTTCATCATATTAGTTTGACTTTTTTGTCTGTTTTTAACTCTGTTGTCACATAACCTGAATCTGACAGACTTATTTGTTATATAATCTGATTCTTTGGTTTGTGCCCATTAATTTCCACAAAAAAAAGCATATAAGAATACATGTACATTTGATTTGTAAAGTATTACTGGATTGTCCAAAAATAGGCATTACATGGTTAATAAAATGAACACTACCATTTAAAAGTTTTTTGTTTTTGAAATAAAATTAATACATTTCTTCAGCAAGAATGCATAAAAATGTTTCTTGTGCATCAAATCAGCATATTAGAATGATTCTGAAGGATCATGTGACACTAAAGACTGGAGTAATGATGCTGAAAATTCAGCTTTGCCATCACAGGAAAAAATTACATTTAAAAAAAAAAAAAAAAGAAGACAATATTACTGTTTTCCTGTATGTTTGATCAAATATATGCAGCATTGGTGAGCATAAGAGACTTAGGGCCAGATTTACTAAACAGTGCAAATTAGCAGGAGAGCGCAATTCCAAAAAAGCGCAGATGGGAGCGGAAAGTTCTGTGCTCTGAAAAAACACAGACGTAGCCGGATCATTTCCATAATGACCAACACAATCTACCAGAGGAGCGCAAATTAGCGTCTGGTGTAAAACATGCATTTTTTTGGCGGTAAATAATGGCGCAAATAGCAGTAAGTTGACTAGCACAAACCTTAGTAAATCACCTTCCATGATTAATTTAAATAATCTCCTCCCACAAATTTTGCGACTGTAAGGGAAACTCCTACAAATGCATATGCAATAAGGTCAGCCTCAAAAGAGGGTTTGCGCTGGAGCAAGCTCATAGTAAATCTGGCCCTTAAGAGAAGAAATTTGTAGAAGAAATCTTACCTAACCTCAAACTTTTGATCAATAGTTTAAATATAAACTATTTTACATATCATTCCAGTGGATAAATATGTGTAGAAATATAAAATACGAAGTATGTGCTTTCAAACACGTTTGAATGTGTAAAATACAGCAATGTCTTCATTCAATGCATCCACCCTCCCTTGTCACACTGGCAAGATACTCTGTTGTTGGAAGAAAACCAGTCTCTCAGTATTGTGCTGATGAAGTCATTACTATAGCAACCAATGTGGATGTGCTGGATATTAAGTGCACTGAACAAATGGGTGTGATTTCATCACATGAAAAACCTCAAGAATCATAAGTTCAAAATAAAGATTTGTTTTTGTGAATTAATAATGTGCATGTGACTTTTGTCTGTCTTCATGCAGGATATATTCTGCAATACTCCGAGGATAACAGTGAGAAGTGGGGAAGTATTTCCATTAGTCCTAGTGAGCGTTCCTACCGTCTGGAGAACCTCAACTGTGGCACCTGGTACAAGTTCACATTAACGGCCCAGAATGCTGTCGGCCCGGGCCGGATCAGTGAGATAATCGAAGCAAAGACTCATGGGAAAGGTGTGCATTTCCTTGCCTTTTTTGTTCTTGGTTACATTCCCTTTGATAAGTTTGCAAACATTACGAGAACGTTACTTTTGAATGTTCTCTGAATGATCTGGAACAAGTAGTAACATTTAAAAAACGTTAGACAAACATTCTACTAAACCGGTTGAGGATAAAACGTTCCCGGAAAAATGTATAAATATAGCTTTTTCTGCTAATATTTTGAGAACTTTGTTAAAGACCCGATAACTTTGAACGAACATTCTATTAACGTTACTGGAAGAAGTTTTGTTTATAACTACCTTGCCAGAACGTATGATGATCACAAACACCATTCATCTTCTTTACCCTTCACAGAGCCACAGTACTCCAAAGAGCAGGAGCTGTTCACTAGCATTAACGGCACGTGCGTCAAACTCAACCTGATTGGCTGGAATGATGGTGGCTGTCCAATCACTTCCTTCACTCTGGAATACCGTCCGTTGGACAGCCCCGTGTGGACCAAAGCGAAGCGCACGTCTCTTACAAAGAGCTACAACCTGCTGGACCTGCAGGAAGCCACATGGTACGAACTGCAGATGAAGGTGTACAACAGTGCCGGACTGGCTGAGAAACGCGTCAAATTTGCTACTCTGAACTACGATGGTAGTAAGTGAAGTTTGATCAATCACTCTTTGCACCTTTAAAGATGACCTATTGCGATTTTTTTTCACTTTCAACTTTTTTTAGTGTGTAATGTTGCTGTTTGTGCATGAAAAAGGTCTACGGTTATTCTTTATATCTGTGAGCACTGTTCTTGAACTCCCTCAAACGCATTAATTGTAGTTTGGAGTTTTCATCTGGGAAAGAACACATCACAAAATTCCTTATTTAAATAATTCCTGCCTAAGGCATACACACAAAAAAGAGGATGAGGCCTGGTTGAGTTGCATTATAGGGTGTTGTCGACATGTCTAAGAGACTAGCTGTTTTTTCCACCCCGGATCAAATGCGGTTATGGTAAGGGGCATTACATTTCCGAAACACTCTCGAATTGGCGGACCAATCACAACACACTAATCCAGCTGACCAATCAGAGCACACTGCGCTTTTCGGAAGGAGGGGCTTCACAGAGACAGGAGCTGCGTTTCCCAAAAGCATCATAAGCCTAAGTTGATCGTAAAGACCATTGGTGAAAATTGTTCAACGATCTACTTAAGCTTACGATGCTTTTGGGAAACACAGCCCATAGCTTTACACACAGACTGTAAAGTGAGGTGCTGCAACAATATAAAATATGTGAAAAAGAAGTGTTTTTTGAAGATTCAAGCATAAAAAACCAAGGCATAATGCAGTAGGTCATCTTTAAAATAATAATCAAAAATGTGTTTTCGCTTTAAAGCTAAGTATTGAATCTGTTTGCGAAAGGCACCATTCCTCCGCTGGTGCAGACTCCGGTGAATAACCCGATTAAGAAACCAGGCAACGAGGGGATGAAGATGATGGTGACGATCTCATGCATCTTGGTTGGAATGGTGCTGCTCTTCGTCCTGCTGATGGTGCTGAGGAGGAGGAGGAGAGAGCAGAGGCTGAAGCGGCTCAGGGGTCAGATGCTTTTCACAGCTCTTAGCTACAGATCAGTGTTTTCAAAGAGAAGGTGTAGATTCGTAGGCGTAAATACAGACAGCATATGTTGCCATTTGAGATTGTATTCATATCAGCCTGTTTTATATGACTTAGTAGCACTTCCATTTTCAGTGTACGTTAATAAAGCTTATTGTGTGTTCCACAGATGCAAAAAGTTTGGCTGAAATGCTTATGAGGTAAACACATCGATGATTTTACATTTTTAATTATGTTTTTATTCTTTGCAACAGAAAGTAAGGTATTTTGAAGAATCTCAGAGCTGCTCTTTTCCATGCAATAACAGTATAATGATCCGAAATTACTAAAAGCATCATAAAAGTAGTTCATATGACTCACTAGGTTCCAGATCTTCTCAAGCCATAAAATAGGAAGAAAATATTCACTTTAATGGACAATTCTAAAGAATATTATGTGTAAATTAATTAAACTCTTTCCTCATTTTATTAACAAGCACTATCAGGTTCATACAGCTCTTTATATTCCAAATCTTCTGAAGTCATACAATAGAATCAGTGTTATGAACAGATTCATTGTAACAGACCATTCTAAAGAATATTAAGCACATATCAGCATTTTATGAAACCATCAAGTACATCTCATTATATTCAAATTCTTCTGAAACCATTCAATAAAATATTTTTTTTTATCAGTTCTTAAGAATATTGTAGACAATATAAGTATATCTGTGTGATGAATAAACCACAAAAAACTGTTCCTTTAGAAGATTTTAAGGATTCTTTTTCAAATTTGACAGCCCTTGGTTGCCATACTCTTATATTTGATGAAAACTGCAGCTTGGAAATTCTTCAAAATATCGTATTTTGTGTTCCACAGAAGAAAGAAACCATATAGGTGGGTGAGCAAGTGATGAACTATTCCTTTGGCTCACATGTCATACTGACCTTGTGAAAGCAGAGATGTTATTCACAGGCTTTGTGTTTTTCTCCAGTAAGAACACAAGGCCTTCAGACACCATGAACAAACAACAGCAGACCCTCCGCATGCACATCGACATTCCCCGAGCGCAGCTGCTCATCGAAGAGAGAGACACCATGGAAACAGTGGGTGAGTCGTGTTCACTGAACCATATTCAAACCTGAACATTTCTATGAGAAACAGTGATACTAGGAGCCTCTAATAGTTCCATATCTCCCTTCCCTCTTAGACGACAGATCAACTGTGCTGTTGACCGATAACGATTTCGGAGAAACTGCCAAACAGAAGTCGGCCACTGTCACGCACTCCGTCCACTATCAGTCTCTGTCGCAGGCCACCGGCCCGCTGGTGGACGTCTCTGACGTCCGACCTGGGACGAGTAAGAGCAGTCTGTCGAGTAAGAGACCCTTCTTAACACATAAATAATACATGCATATATTTGATTACGCTGTTTAACTGAGTGTTTCGGAACCCGTCCTCAGATCCCACCTCTCGCCGCACAGCTAAAGCTGGTCCTGCTGCCCGTAATCGCTACGCCAGTCAGTGGACACTGAATCGCCCTCACCCCCCTGTCTCCGTCCACACTCTCAGCACGGACTGGAGGCTGGGAACTCCCAGAGTGGCCGGATCGGTGGACAAGGAAAGCGACAGCTATAGTGTCAGTCCATCACAGGACACTGGTCAGTCTGCTGCACTGGAAAATACATGTACATCTTTATATATAATATATCAACCCATCTTTACAGCTGGGTACTTAGCTAATTTGTTTTTATATTATATTTTTGTATTAAATATTATAATATTTGTAATATAAATTATATTGGTCACTTTAGTTTAGTGTCCAATTCTCACTATTAACTAACTACTAATTATGAATTTTGCCTCATTAAACTCCTAATTACTGATTATTAATCGTTAGTATGGTAGTTGTTAAATTTAGGTATTCGGTAAGATTAGGGATGTAGAATATAGTCATGCAGAATAAGGCATTAATATGTGCTTTATAAGTACTAATAAACAGTCAATATCCTAGTAATATGTTATATGCATAGTTAATAGTGAGAATTGGACCCTAAACTAAACCTGAACTTATCGGCATTTATCGGCAAATACAAAGAAAAAAGCAATATATTCCTATACCTAAAACACTTTAAAACATATAAAATGGCATTAAGGGACATCCATTATTATTTGACGCCATCGAATCATTGAATAGATTCATTTTAACAGACTGGTTTAAAAAGTATTATGTGGAAAATGAATCAAACTTTATCACTGCTGAATTTTATTGAAATACACTACCATTCAAAAGATTTTTTTTGTAAAGAAATTAATACTTTTATTCAGTACATACACATTAAATTGATCAAAATTGACAGCAACGACATTAATAATGTAACAAAAGCTCTTTTGAACTTTCTATTCATCAAAGAATCCCGAAAAAATATATTGCAGTTTTCAAACATATTAACAGCACAACTGTTTTCAACATTGATAATAATAAGAAATGTTTCTTGAGCTCCAAATCAGAATGACTTCTGAAGGATCATGTGACACTGATGACTGGAGTAATGATGCTGAATTCTTACATTTTAAAATATATTAATTTTTATAAAAAAAAGATTTATTTTAAAAACATGAAAAAAATCTTACCAGCCCCAAACTTTTGAACAATAGTCTATCCCTGTCCTTATTTCTTCTGAATGGAAACTTCATAATAATAATAATAAGCATTTTAAATTAGCATTATTAAATGATCACATTGATATGACAGCAAAGCTACATGTTAGAAGTATTGTTGTTGATGAGTTGTGACCCGTTGTGTTCAGACCGGGCTCGCAGCAGCATGGTCTCCACTGAGAGCGCGTCTTCTACGTACGAGGAGCTGGCCAGAGCCTATGAACATGCCAAGATGGAGGAACAACTACGACACGCCAAGTTCACCATCACAGAGTGTTTCATCTCGGACACATCCTCCGAGCAGATGACCGCCGGCACCAATGATTACACGGACAGTCTAACATCCAGTACACCGTCAGAATCAGGCATCTGCAGGTTCACTGCCTCACCTCCCAAACCACAGGACGTCTGCAGGGTGATAAACATGGCCGTACCCAAGGCCCACAGACCAGGTGAGACCACTGGTGCGAGGCAATGACTCTAAACTCTATTCTTCCCAATTGGAGATGTTCTTAATAATCTAGGGAAACTAAGCTAGTATTTAGGAGCAGCATTTTAAGTAATTCTATTCTCCCAAAAGCGAAATAATGCTGCCTTCTAATGGTGTGGTCATATTAACAAAAATGTTGGTTAGATTTTGCTGAAAAAAAGGTCCATTGTTAATAGTGTAGCAATTAATGAAGCACAGCTTACATAGAAATTACTCTCAAGCCAGGCATCTTTCTGTCAGTGAACGCAGCAAAGTCATTTGAACACAAGCGAAAACTGTGTTGGGAACTTTTTAAACTTGTGATTCCTAATGAAATGTCTGGATTTCACCCATGAAATTGCATTGAGCAATGGTAAATGTGACCACACCTTAGGACATATCCAAAAATCTAAGGCAGAATTCTTTCTGGATGAGGCAATCCCAGAATGCATCATAATATTGGTAAAGAAATTTATGCTTATTAGAGTATTATGTGTTTAGATTAGTGAAATGCTAGCATCAAACTCTGTTCAATGTCTATTGTGAGTAGAATATCTCAAGTAAAGAGAGTATTCTTGTAATTTGACCCTACCCTGCTGAAAAAAAATCTTAAACCAGCATAAGATAGTCTCCCAGTCTGGTTAGGACAGTCTGCTGGCTGGTTTTAGAGGGGTTTTGGGCACTTCTCAGCTGGTCAGACTCAGGCTAGGAGAACCAGTTAAGACCAGTAATCCAGGTTTAAAGCTTATTTTTAGCAGGGAACGTCTTATAAACAAGGTGCTCATGCTGCAAGATGCTAAAGAACATCAACACTGCATCTGAATATGCCTACCTCCATAGTATACAGTATGCGAAAAACAGTACGACAAAAGAGTCCGAATTCGTAATATTCAGAAAAACTGTAGACAAATTACCTAGTCCATCTGCCATGATTCTGGACTGTGTATTCGATGGGCAGTTTACTATCCCATGAAGCCATGTGAGAGGAGTTGTAGGTCACATGACAGTGACTACACGTCAGAATTGCATTCATACTACCCATATTCATACTGGTCACAAAGTAAGATTCAAACCAAATGTATTAGGCAGTATGACATTTTGGACACAGGCACAAGTGACAAGCTCCTATAGGCTAGAAAGACATTTCTTGTGCAATACGTTTTATTTAATAAAACCATTAAGAAATCACAAATAGAAATATGGGTAACACTTTAATTTAGGGTCCAATTCTCACTGTTAACTGGTTGCTGATTAGCATGCATATTACTAGGATATTAGCTGTTTTTAAAAACATTTTATAAGTGCATGACCATATCCTACCCAATACCTAAACTTAACAACTACCTTACTTACTATTATTAAGCAGTAATTAGGAGTTTACTGAGGCAAAAGTCGTCGTTTTTAAACTCGTGAGAATTGGACCCTAATCTAAAGTGTGACCGAAATATGCAATCAAAGTTCAATTGCCTTTTGAAACATTGAAAAAGTTTCTTTTTCTTGCAGGAGGGGAGCTCGTCCACCTGCCTCCGTACCTGCGGATGGACTTTCTTTTGAACCGGGGCGTGTCGGGAACGTCCCGTGAGGCGGCGATGGGCCAGGCCTGTTTGGAGCCGCAGAAGACCCGTTCACTGAAGCGCCCCGGCCTGCTGGAGCCGACGCCAATGGAGGTGCCGACCAGCAGGGACGTGCAGCAGTGGCAGCCGGGCACAGCCTCCACGCTTCCGCAGAGAGAGGCCGGAACAGACTTGGCACAGGCTGCCAAAATCAGCACCTCCCAGGAATCACTGCTGGACTCCAGAGGACACTTAAAACAGAACAACAATCCCTACGCAAAGTCCTACACACTGGTATAACAAAGACCGGACAAAAACAAAACAGCAAGAGCAAAAAGCGAACTCTTCATGCGCGGTTGTATATATATTTCCACTTCTACTCCTAACAGTTTCTTTATTTTAAGCTTTTTTAAACAGTGAATTCACTTCTTAAAGACGACTCCACACCAAGAGATTGCCAAAATGATTTTATTATTATTAATAATTACGATGACTATGATGATTTACTAATTTACTTATTTTAGCAGTTAGTGTGCACAAACTAATGACTGGGAACCCATTTAAATTTTTTCTTTTTTACTGAAATTTCTTTGTGTAATTAGTTTGAGATAAAGCGTGAGAGTGATTTCCATTGGTCCAAAGTTGTCACCGTTTCCTGGGAGTGCATGAGAACGAACCGATTTAAGAAGATGACAGTATGAATAATGACCGTGGGTCCAGCCCAGAGTCTTTTGACTACAAAAATAATCAAATGTGAAGATTTCGTATTCTTATGAGTATAAATATATAAAAAAAATATATATATAAAATGAGATTTTTTTTTTATTTGTGGGTATTACAGGGAAATTTTTTGATTTGATTAATAAAGTCCTTTAGTCATGTTTGCACATATCTTGTTTAACCTAGAAAAGCAAGTCTTGATTGATAATTATTTGTGTTCCATTCTCTAATGGTGCAATATGAAAATCCATGAACCACGTTTGCATTCTACTGTACTGTATCTCACCCATGACGTGAGCTCCTGAGAGCCGGAGCGAATGAAATGACAGATTCAGGTGTAAATCAGCTGCAGTGGAAGCAAGGGTTGATATAGCACGCTGCATGGGGGGCGATTGGATCACCTACTGCACTGACGGTGTGACTCTTTCACCCCCTATGTAGTGCACTAGAAAGGTGTCTTCTAGGGCACGCTCTCTCTTGTCTTCATTAGATTTATTTTTGCTGCATTGCAGAGATGCTGCACTACAGGGAAAACTGAGACAATCTAAAGAGATCCCCTAAAAGAATAACAATTATGATAATATTAATAAAGAACCACGAGCAGTTCTATATGATTACGGGCGTATGGTGGCAGTTGTTATTGTAGCCGCTCTGCACCAAACTGTCTGGCAGGGAGAGTTGTGATGAAGAATTGAGATGATATTTCACTATATTTGATTAGATAAATCTATTGTCCTCACTATACTCATTTACAAATGTTTTTTTTTTCACACCTTTTTTTCCCTTTTTCTTTGACAGAGTGCTCACAGTTGTGACACTCCAGAAAAGATTTTCCATGATAATCCTGTCGACTAATAAAAGGTTGATCCCCTAACGAATCTGGCAGTTTGGTTAACGCTTGTCATTTTGCTGTGGGATATAAAGGGATCCGAGCGTGTGTGATGAACGGTGGAAATGAACAGCGTAATATCTAAACAGAGATGGAATTCCTGAGAACTTTAATTAATAATTGACCCCATTTATATCGTTACAAACCTTCAAAATTTCTCCTTTTATGTTGCACAGTACAAAGAATGTCATACAGGGTTTGGAATGAAATGAGGGTGAGTAAATGATTTTCATTTAGGTTGAACTATTGCTTTAATCACAGCAAAGACAGAATCACCGTTTATCGGATCATCTGGATGAATATGCCTACTAGAAACATTTGGTTTTGGAAATCATACTTAAATGAGAGGCAGAGAGCTCAGCAGGAACACAATGACAGTAGAACCACACATCCTCCTGATAGGAAACAGAACTTTCCTTTTCTTGTCCGTGTTCTTCTCCTCAGCTGTGGTGGCCCAGGGGGGAAACAGCAGAAAATTAGCAATGCAAACAAAAGTCCACAATGCAACTAATTTAAACCACAACACAAATAGTCCATAACACAATGGAAGTGCAACAGAAATAAGCCACAAATTGGTAACAACAGAGTGGAAATAATAGCTTTTTTTGTGATGGCAACACAAAAGTTTTGTATTAGCGACATGAAAATTGTTTGCAACACAGGAAGCTAAGCTATAACACAGCAGAATTATCTTTAAAGGCATATATAAATTGGTCTACTGTATGGTCACTCTTCCTAATGTTAATTCTCTTCCGGACTTTAGGATTACACACTCTAACTTAATTAAACTCAATGAATTGCATTATTTTCATCTTTTGTTTGCCATTTCACTTTTGTTGAGCCCCCCTGGGCCGCCGTACTGTACCTCAGTCAGTCGTTTGAAGAGTGAAATCCCGCACGGCCTTCCAAGAGCGCGGGCAACTCTCTTAAATTGCCGTATTGATTCAGAGGCTTTCAGTGACGAGCTGGAGACAGTCGCTCTTCCTGGAGCACTTGGACAGAAATTGGTTTTCTAGTGCTATATCAGCTCGGTGGGTAATGGGGGAACACGTTAGTCATTGTGACAACTATATTCTCCATCTTCGTATGAAGTGCGCAACAAATTAACCGTCGCTGGCACATGTTTATAGACGGTCTCGCTCAGCTGTTATTAACAACCGTCATAAATAAAGCTGCAGTGTGCTGAATTCTGATCTCCCTCAGAAACACAGATGTCAGCAACACAACACCGATGGCATCACAATCAAGAGAACCGGGCAGCCAGAGTTCCTCGGTTGAGAATGCATGCTAAATTAAAAGAATAGTTTACCCCAAAATTAAAATGATCCCATAATCGACTCACCCTCAAGCCATAGGTGTATATGGCTTTCTTTTCTCAGCCAAACAATCTGAGTTATATATATTTTTTAAATCTGGCTCTTCCAAGCTTTATAATGGGAGTGAATGGTACCTTAGATTTTGAAGCCCAAAAAAAGTGCACCCATCCATCATAAAAGTAATCCATATGGCTCCAGGGTGTTAATAAAGTCCTTCTGAAGCGAAACGATGCGTTTTTGTAAGAAAAATATGCATATTTATAACTATTTACTCTGGCTTCTGGTAACGGCCGTACGCGAGTCGAGTTCCAGCGGAACGGAGTGACCTCTGACCCGACAGAGGATGTATAGCATAAGCTTAGGTGAGAATAGACGCCTCGTGCCGTTTAAACAAATAGGGCTGGGCAACAAACTCAAGCTCCTCTTCTGTTATATTGAAATCCTCCAACATTTCTTTTTAAAAAATCTCATTTTAGACTTTTAATTAGTGACCAGTGTTTTGTTTTTCTTTATCCTCTGCACTTCCGCGTTAGTCATTTCATCATGCATCGGGATACTTTTTTGGGCTTCAAAATCTATGGTACCGTTCACTCCCAAGTGTTATTTGAGGCTACACATTTAACATCATGCATTATGTTCAGGAACTCACGTGCCCCAATTTTTTTATTTTATTTTTTAATATTGAAAATAATATTTAAAAAAAAGCTTGCATTGCATTTTTTGCAAGACTTTTAAACTGTGTCCCATCGGGTAATCAAAAGTTCTACACACAATTGCAGTCTTCACGGCTACGGGATGTGACGTGATGTATGAACAACTTGGCCTTGTCTGCATTATCGTTTTTTCTTATTCTAAATGTGATCAACATTTGCATGAACGAAATTACTTAAAAAGATTTGTTAATTTTGCTGAACGAGACTCAAAGGTCTGAGTCAGTAAAATTATCCAAACTCCCTATCACTACTATGTATGTTCGCTGTTTATAAGTGAATAAAAGCCTCAATTAAATCCGTTCATCATATAAAGCGATCGTCTCTTTAGAAGACTTTAATTAAACCACTCGATATATGGAGTTATTTTACGATCTCTTTATGAACAGAGTTTAAGCATCAGAGTTTTCAACTCTGAGAGACTTCCAGACATCAACATAGTGTTGGTCTATATCCGGGCCACATCTTGGTCATGTGAATTCCCTCGGATCTGGGCTGACACTATGTTGCTGTCTGGGCTGTCGATGTAGGGTCAGAAATCTCTCAGATTTCATTAAAAATATCTTTATTTGTGTTTCGACGATAAACGGAGATCGAGGTTTGAAACAACATGCGGGTGAGTAAATGATGACAGAATTTAAATTTATGGGTGAATTCCTTTAAAAAATGGAAAAGGTCAAGTTGAGCTCATTGCACAATGGGATACAGTGTTTCATTAAGTAAATTCTGTTGTATAATGCACATTTTGACAAATGTGATACTACAGGTCATCTCTTTATATAAAATAGTTGCATACTGTGTACTGCAGGTAAAATGAGAGTAGTCTGCTAGTATGCTATTTGGAACATACTGTTGCTTTACGAGGTAAAATCAAGGCTAAGAGCCTATTACTTCCTGTTCATTAGCCACACTGGAAATTGAAGATCAAGTCAAGCACTTTGCCTTGTGGGATATTCAGAAATAGTAGAAGTAATACTTTTGTATCTGGACCTGCAAAACTGATCCAGTTTTGTGTACACAGGCTGCTCACATTATTTCCAGTGTGTATTTTACAGTTTGGAAGTGAACAATACAGATTGATACAAATTGTATCTCAGTGTTTTTCAGTGTGAGCAATAGCTTTGGATCAGAATGAATCCCTCAGTGTTTTCTTTTCTTTCCATGGTACATCATCAGAGTGTATCTCCCCCTCCCAGCGCAAACCTAATGAACCTGTCAGACCTCAGCATGTGGTTCTGAACAGAAAAACTCCCGTAATTAGACCCATGAGGGGGATTTTCTCGGAGCCTCTTTGAAGCATCCTATACATGACTCACAGAGCTCAGCGTTTGCACATACCGGAATGACACCATAATAGAGTCAAACACAGCTTTTAATAAGATTGTGGTGGTTAGCAAGCTGTTGATGAGATGGGCTTCTCTATTTTAAGTGAGTGCGAATCACTTTCACAGATCAATAAACCAAGATTGGGATCCAATGTATTCATCCCACAATGGCTGTGTCCGAAACAGAAGTAGCTACCTCATTACCCAATCGATGACTTAACAGATAGCATTTTGAATGAAGGTACCGCCCAAGGAACTTGTTTCAGATTAGCTTCTAAGAGATCACCAAGCATATATATATAATCGCCAGAAGAGACAGGAGACCGAATCACACTATCCATGTCTATTATTTATTTTATTTATTTTTTCGAAATAAGAATGGAAATCATACAGAATTTAGCAATTTCCTGAATTTACACTAAATATGACTTAGAACTAGACAATGTCCTAAGTGTCCTAAACTGAGTCTAAGACGTACTGATTCAAAAATGGCTGAAATGCTACATACTTTAGGATCTATTCATTCAGAACCGTCTGAAAGAACCGATTCAACAGGACAAATCAGACTTTCCAAAGCTACATGAGAGAGAACTAAGTCATGATGTCTGATCATTTAGACTTTTTATCAATTTTGATTTAGTATGTCATAATTGACTTTGCCATTATTTTGACTTTGAATGTGTGGTAGATTGTCCCTAAACCTAACTACGTTCCTGGAACCTAATTACCTGGGGAGTCTCCAATCGACACCCAAGCGTCTACAGTCGACACTTTATAAATATACATTTACCTGGGGTGTCTCCAGTCAACACCAAAGCGTCTACAGTCGACACTTTATAAATATATCTGGGGCGTCTACAATCGACACCCAATAATCTTTATACTCTAGCTCTTGCGTCTACAGTCGACAACTGGCTTCGAGTTCCTTATCCTAACTTGTTCCCCTAACTAACTTGCTTCCCTAACTAACTTTCTTCGCAGCTATAATAAACAGACAGACTTCAGCAAATGTCCTTCAAATGATTTAATCACGGCCGGGAGAGATCCCGAGCAGTTCTCAGAGAATCTCCCCCGAGAAGAAGCACGGCCGGAGGATCTCAGACAAATTTCAGAGAGAATCCCACCCAAAAGGAAGAATACATAAGGTTTTATAGGACAAATACAAACACAACAAATAAGATCATCGTCACTAACTCATGACTTAACTCACGCCACCTTCTATCAATATGATTGGTTGAATTGGTAAAAGCAAGCCCCCATCTTTTTACTCTCTATTACTGATTACTCAGTATATCATGACATAATACAGACAGTATATTTTTGATTTTGTCATGGTCAGCACTTGTAGTGGAGCGGCTAAGTGCTTATGTTTGGCAGAATCGTTCAGTTTATGATACAAGTGTGAAAATTGGCATGAGCAGTCTCCATGGGTCACTACTACACAAGAAAATTGTCTGAGCCACTTGAAATTTCAAGATGGCGGCCATTTTTCAAGATGGCCGACACCTTAGTGGAGCAGTTAAGTGATATAGTGGTTTATTTGGTGATACAAGCATGAAAATTGGCATGAGCAGTCTCTGTGGGTCACTTGACAATAAGCCACCTACAGCTACTTGAAATTTCAAGATGACATGATACAAGCATGAAAATTGCCATGAGCCTAATTGCTCCACTAAGGTGGTGGCCATCTTGAAAAATGGCCGCCATTTTGAAATTTCAAATAGCTGTGGGTGGCTTATTGTCTCGTGACCATCAGAGACTGCTCATGCCAATTTTCATGTTTGTATCACCAAATAAACCACTATATCGCTTAACTGCTTCACTAAGGTGTCGGCCATCTTGAAAAATGGCTGCCATCTTGAAATTTCAAGTAGCTGTGGGTGGCTTATTGTCTAGTGACCATCAGAGACTGCTCATGCCAATTTTCATGCTTGTATCACCAAATAAACCACTATATCGCTTAACTGCTCCACTAAGGTGTTGGCCATCTTGAAAAATGAAAAATCTTGAAATTTCAAGTGGCTCGGACAATTTTCTTGTCAAGTGACCCATGGAGACTGCTCATGCCAATTTTCACGCTTGTATCATAAATTGAACGATTATATCACTTAGCCGCTCCACTACTGAGAATTTTCCATAACACAAATAGAGAAAGAACAGAACGTTTTGGTACGTTGTGTTTCAGAGTGCTAGGATTGTTAGGCCTAAAAAGGGAAGTAAGGTTTAGATGTTAGAATTGTATAAAAGATAGTTTACTATCTTATCTATTAAAAATCCATCGCAAATGTCACCATTTCAAGTTAGTAAGTCATAATTATGACTTAGTATGCAGTGCTGGGGTAAATTAAAATTGTTAAAATTTTGCTTTACTCTCTAAAAAAGTAACTAACTCCGTTCTTTATTCCGTAACTAATTCTAGTTTGTTAATAACAAAAAACAAAAGTTCTATTTTTGGTGAGTGTAAAGGCCCTTTCACACCAAATGGGAGGCTGAATGAAATGCAAATCCACACCTGTACAGTAGAGGGCAATAAATAGGAAAACAATGCAACTTGCGTTACTTACTTGAAAAAGTTTTAAAAGTAATGCGTTACTTTAAAAATGTATCTGATAATGTAACTTAAGTTCAACACTGTTAGTATGTCATTATTATGATTTACCAAAGCATGATTTTTTTCTTATGTGGCAGAAATAAGCTTCCATATAATCATCAGTGAAATTGTATGCGACAAATGTGACCGGACAGTGAGCGCTTTGCACTAATTGTTGGAAAACGTTGTTTGTTACAGTCAGTTTTGAAAGAAAACATAAAGGGTATTAATAATATGTTGAAATAATCAATCAATCAATCAATCAATCTTTGAAGTAATTCTAATATTTATTCAGTTCATATATGATTATTTCCTACTGTTTGGTGTCACAAATATTACAACACTGTTTGCTGACAAAACATTGACTTGGTTAAGATGATAATGACACATCACAAACACAATATCAGTTCAACTATGCAAACAAAAAAACAACAACAGAGGTGAAAGATTGAATAAGGCTGTTTGAATCTTAATAATTTTAGTTTTTAGATGCCGTACAGGATGCTTTCCTTGAGCAACATTCTTCATCATTTGGCATTAAATACCTGTGGTTTCTGGTCTTAAACACAGGGAAAACTATCGCACAAGTGCTTAACACTTTAAGATGGATGTTTTCAAACACCTTGACAAGTAATATTTATCAAAAAATAACAAAAGTATTTTAAAAGGAAAGAGAATTTTATTTTAAAAAATCTATGTACTAGGGGGAAACAAAATATCACATTTTATTCCTGACAGATGACCTCTCATCTGCCCCCACCCCCACCCCAATCAACCCATAACCCCCACAAGAGAACAGTGCCGTTTATCTGACATGCAACTCCCTCCCCTAATGTGGCGTTGGGCCCGCGTGAGGCCAGGGACGCCCTGCATGGGCCTGATTATGATTTCACCGTCTGCTTCTTCTTCTGGAACTTTCTAAACTGCGATTGGATGGCGACGGCAGCCTTCTCCGTCTCGGGGGCGCCCATGTCGATGTCGATGTCCTCAGCGGGGACGTCCTTCTTGGACGGGTCTGTGGAAACGAAACATTGTGTATTCATATTTAGAACCTTTAAGGGCTTCCTATTATGGGATCATTTTATGAATTTAGTTTCAATTTGTTAATTTAGGTTTAATTCGTTTTTACTTTACATTTTATTAAACGGCTCGTAAACTAGAAAATTACTAGAATTACTAACCAGTTAAACATGAAAGAATTTTGCAATAATTTAAGACATTGGCATATGGATTTCTTTAAAATTGTGTCAAGACCCCTAGGGTTTTATAAAGAACCTCACTGAAACTTTTTTTCTAAGAGTGTATGAAATGAAAAGATTATTAAAGAAATAGTTCATCTAAAAAGGAACATTCTGTCACCATTTACTCACATTGTTCCAAACTCATGATTTTTTAAATTCAAAAAGGAGATATTTTAGCAAATAATAACTTTCAAAATTCCATTCGGTAACTTTATTTTACGGTGACACAGTTACTTGTTACTACATGTACTTACTGTTGTAATAACAGTAAATCATGCATAATTACAAGTAACTGACTCTTTGTACTTACTAACATTGTACTTAAGTAAGTACTGAGTAATATTAATTAACTACATGTACTTACTATAGACTTGAGGTTAGGGATTACACTTTATTTTAAGTTTTTGTAAATATATATAAGTACTGAGTAATAATAAGTAACTACATGTACTTAGGGTTAGGATGAGGGTTTGGTTTAGGGTTAGTTGCATGTAATTATGCATAATTCATATATTAACTACATATGTAACAATGACACTGTAAAATAAAGTGTTATCAAATAAAGTGTAACCCATCATTCTGTTCCTCATTTTTTCAAAATAAGAAATATAAGTAATGTTGGTAAAACTTTACATTAGGTGTTACGATAGCATTATTAACAATGAAAAACTCTTGTAAAACATTTACTAAAAACATTTTTTTAAAGTGTGTTTGTTAGTATTATTTAATAGACCTGAGCTAACATTAACCAACAAAGAACAGTTGTATTTTTGACCAAATAACCCTAACAAAGGTTAATAAATATATTAACAAATATATATAGCTCATTGTTAGCTAGTGCATTAACAAACGTTAACTAATTGAACTTTAACTAATGGAACAAACGTAAACTAAAGAATTGTGTTACCGTAATATTTAATAAATAAAATAAAGTAATTTGGTTTAAGAGGGCAAATGATAACCATTTCATTTTTGTGAGGTCTATTGCTTTAATTGTACTGTCTATTAAATGACCATGTTTCTTTACTAATCTCCACTTACCTTCAAACATATATATTGCATTCTGTGCAACTATGATTTACAATGTGTGAGAGAGAGAGAGAAACATATGCAGACTTGCAAAACATTCTGTCATGATTTTATCCAACGAAATGCACAATTCAAATACATATAGAGTAGTGAATGACACTATACCTTGTCCAGCTGAAGGTTTGATGTTTCCAGCTGATCCGGATTCTTGTCTCTGTAAACAAACAAAAATAGAACTGAGATTAATGTGTGGATACCTTAAAAAAAATACTGTATAGCCAAAGAATGATGAGACGGGCATTGAATATGTCAGTTTTCTGTCTCATTAGCTGACCACAATTTAGTCCTTCACATCCTGAATTAATAAGCAGTGAATTTCAAACACTTCAGAAGAGCTTTGATGCTCCGACGCTAAAGCAATCTTCCTCAGCACGAGCGCGTGTATGTGTGTGTGTGTGCCGCTCGTTTTCTGCTGATGGCATTCTGTATGGGTCTAGTTACAGTGGAAAGCGTGTCATTATATGCAAGAAGGATTATTCCACACACATACACACACTGGCACAATTTAATCATATTAGTCTCTCTCTCTCTTCCTCTGTCTCCTTCTACCTCAATCAATCCTCTTGCGTTCAGTTCTATCTTTGTCTTACAGCCTCTGATAAACGTGTAGAATTTGCATAAGAATGTTTGGCAGGGGGAAATCTGTGAGTTCTTCACGTTGCCGGAGTTGCCAAAGCTCCTGATACAAACCGCTCGGTTATTGCTTTGCACTAAGGAGCTGACGCGAAGAAGTCGTCCTGCTGGATGGTGTGGCGTATAGTTTGTGGCTGTTGTGGGGATGGTGAAGGGCGCTGCAGCATAAATTACAGTCATTTGAAATGTCATACAGCGCAGAGAGTTGAACGCATAGAGCACTCTTTGCTACACTGCACGATAAAGCTTGAGAAATTAAACTGATGCTAAAATGTGAGCCTAAAGTCCCAATAGGGAGGAAAGTTCTGTAAAAAGCAGTCAAATAAGGGATGCAGGCATTCAGGATGATTAACATTACGTTAGATATTTAATTGTGCATGCTCGGTTTCCCTATTTTCCCTATTAAGTTCATTTTTAAAAGCACTAATAATTTAATAACACTGTTAAATATAAACTCTTTAGCCAATCTTTACTAGGAAATTGTTTCTTTTTTACAGCATCTAGCAGGAGATTTAACTTGCCATAACACAATCTCAGCCAGTCAGGGAAATGTTGATGTTTAAAGTGCCCCTATTATGTTATTTTAAAAGCTTCTTATTTTGTTTTGGAGGTCAATTTACATGAATCAAAGGTAAAAAAAAACACTTAAATTTTTTCATTGCAGCATCACCTCTTTTCTCACAGTGTCTAAACGGTTTAATAAAGGATTCAGTCTCTAAACCCCACCTTTTCGAGAGTCTACTCCGCTCTGGTTGGTCAGACGGCCAAGTCTGTTGTGATTGGTACTGCTTACAGTGCGTGTCGCAAACCAAACGTCCATTACCATATTTGAATTTCAGCTTCGGAGGCTTCCTCAGCACACACAGTAATACGAACCGTAAGGATGGTGTCAGTTTTACCGTGTTTAGTCCTTTTGAAGTGCTTGCAAAGTAGATTAGCTTTAGCAGTGCTAAAAACAGCATTTCCTCTACATGTCGACAACACGAACCAAACTTTTGAGGGCGTTTGAGGGCGGGTCAAAATAGACGTTGTTCACAGGCAGCCAATGAAGATCATATGCTGGCATTATGCAAATTTGTTACAAACCTACTTAGGTTTGTGCAGCAAGTAAGACTGGAATTACTGATGATTCATTTCAGGCAGTTCAGAATCACTTCTTTCATTCGGGAGACAATAACTCTTTGAAATTACACGAAAGGTAATGTCTGAAAAAGCATAATGGGGGCACTTTAATGTACAGTTATATAGAGAAGGAATTTGGACCAATGAGATATTACTGTGGGCGGAGTCTGACAAAGTGTCCTGTGACCCGTTGGTCATGGCTGGGAAGGAAAAAAACTAGGGCTGTCAAACGATTAATCGCGATTAATCGCATCCAAAATAAAAGTTTGTTTTTACATAATACATGTGTATGTACGGTGTATAATTATTTTCTATATATAAATACACACACATGCATGTATATATTTAAGAAATATTTGCATGTATATATTTATATTATATATAATTTATATTATATATAAATAACACATTTTCTTAAATATATATATGCATGTGTGTGTATTTATATATAGAAAATAATTATACTCCGTACACAGACATAAATTATGTAAACACAAACTTTTATTTTGGATGCGATTAATCGCGATTAATCGTTTGACAGCCCTAAAAAAACATATATTTATATTGAAAAGAGCTTTTTATCACTTTATTCTGATGCACTTGTGATATAAAGGTCAAGAGATAAATGTTTTTCTGGGCATTTATATTCTGCTCGCCTCCAACACTTTTCATTTTAAACCTCGTTGTAGATGCAGACCCACTGTGAGACGCCCATTCCGGTTCTGTTTCTGCTTGGAAAGGGGTGAAATGAGGGAAATCTCCTCACTGCGGTGAAACGAGCTCCTGTTTCTAATCCTGTTTATGTGAGGAAACTCTGGAGTGAGGAGCACAGGGAGACATTCTCCGGCAGCATCAATATCAGCGCGGTTACATCCCTCTTCCCTGACAGTCTCAAACCACACAGCCTCAGAGCTAATGCCATTAAACTTGGATTATTGAATTGGGCTCCAGGGAGACACAAACAAACGCATTAATTGGAGTAAAGTGTCAGTCAGTTGTGTGGCATGTGAAGATGTTAGTCTGAGTGTGGTCAAATACGGGCGAGAGAGATTTTATTCAGCTTATTTATAGCTAATCAAATGGACATTTCCATTTAAAGCCAGTCGGTTCATTCGCCAATCAGCTATTTTCTACATAGGCAACAATTTACTTAAAGTGCCCCTATTAAGCTATTTTAAAGGTTCCTAGTTTTGTTTTGTAGATCTCCTGCAATAGGTTTACAAGGTGAAAAAAACAATTTAGCTTTGTCTCTCTAAACCCCGCCTTTCCGTGAACCATACTCTGCTCTGATTGGTCAGATGGCCCAGTATGCTGTGATTGGTCTACTGCTTACAGCACGAGCCGAAAATAAAACAAAAGATATGCTCATTACCATATCTCAATTTCAGCTCCGGATCTTCCTCAGCACTTGATATACATTGATACAAACAGTAACAGTGGCGTCGTTGTTCGCTGGCAGCCAATGAAGACCATAGGCTTGCATTATGCAAATTTGTTAAAACCTATGTAGACTTGTGCTGGAAGTAAGACTGGAATTACTGACGATTAGTTTCAGGCAGTTCAGAATCGGTTCTTTCTTTTGAGAGATAATAACTCTGTAGACTCTGCAGACCTTTTACATTCACAAACAGCGATATTACACAGTACATGAAAGGAAATATACGAAAAAGCATAATAATCACAGAATTCTACTTCAACTTTAATTGCTTCAGTTAGTTGCCATGGCAACGTTTTCTTTCAATTTACCTTACATTTAATTTGTAATAGTTTTAGCTAACAATAACAACTGGGTTTGATATCATATTTTAGCAATAATGCAACAATGGTATCATACATTTATCTCAAATTACACTAATGCGCAAGCAAGTTCAAAGGCAGTCTTGCTGCGGAAGTTAGTTAAAATAAGTTAAACTGTAAAAAAAGTTGCTGCCTTAAATTTTTAAGTACAATCAACTTGGATGTATAAGTCATTTCAACTTAAATTACATTAAACTGACTTTTAAAAAATTAGTTGGATCTTCTATAACTTCAATTTAAAAAAAATCACTGTCTAGGTTAACTATTCACCCGATATAGTCCGGCTATGAGTAACCCACTTCTAGACAAAATAACCTTGAATTTGGATACATGTTGTTAAATAACTTGCATGTTTTTAGCCGGTAAATTCTGACTTTCTGAGTTGAACGGAATGCATCTTAACTCCTGCTGTCCGATATTTTGGACCTTGACAGCAAAACTTTTGTTTCGGTTTTTTTTTTTTTCCTTTCTCTGATCATAGCCTTTAACAACAAGGAAGGAACTCAAATGAACCCTGGATCAAGATGCAATACTGCCAGGCTCCCCTCTGCAGTCCTACAACACAAACACCAATTTTAGTTATCCAAAAGAAAAGCAGGGACACAAAATCACGTTAATGAGAGAATGACTGCAGGAAATAATTAGGTACTGCGTAAACACCGGTTCAATTTGGAAGTGGCGAGCAGAGAGGTGGCGTTTTCTCTCTCTCTTTCTCTCTTACTTTCCCTCCACCATATGCCTCCCCCATATTGTGTGTTCATTATAAACAATGATGAAAATGATCGTAATCATAAACTTCATTAGCTGCAGTGAAGCAAGGATTGGCAATGAAACCCAAGTGTACATCATGGGGCAATTAAAATTTTAAGAGAACAGGATGTTAGCTGCTTCTCCGTGGACAAACAGAATTACGGCATGCATAAACAAAACAAAAACCTTTTACTTGGCTTTAAATGTCATCAGTAGCAAATAAATCTTGTGTCTAGCATGGCTTGGGTATTGCAAAGCATCCTGGGCTCGCTGGCTCACTCAAATGCACTGCAGAGCCAGGCTTTGCAGTGGATTGAACTTGATGCCACAGAGATGCCCTGAGCTCAGTACACCAGTGCCCTTCAGAGCGGCGCTTGGCACTGCCACCCGATGCCACGACAGCATCCTGCTCCTCACAGTTTGAGCTGCACTGCTGCAACGCTAATGAAGAACCTCATTTATATCAACTCGCTCTGACAGCTGGATTCACTAATTAATAGAAATGCGTTTTAAACCCCATTTACAGGCGATCGTTGAACCGAGCGCCGACAGTTTCCTCCTCAAAGGTGATTTATGGACATTTCCAAAAACCTTTTTCGCAGCTTTTTTCAGAACAACATTGAGTACAAATCATGCAGCTGATAGTTGTGCCTATGCAAATTAAACACCCCATGAAGACTCACACTCATAAAAGCACCAAATTTTACGCCTCTCCCAAATTCCTGCCGTGTTGAACGACTGAAGCATTTAGAAATAAATAAATAAATAAATAAATACTGTATTCTGTCTTTTTATTCCAAGCCATTTGGAGAGCTATTTTTGATTCATTTGGCAGCTCGAGATCTTGGAAAGGCTTCCATGCTGTTCTCAACGTCTATTAAGAATTTAAGGGAGAAACGCACAACTAGGACACAGACGGCTAAAAGGGGGGGGGGGGGGACTCGGATCCGATGCGTCATATTTGAAGGCTAACAGATGCTCAACTGAATGTAGGAAACAGGCTGGAGGATGGGAGCTCAAACAGTGGCTTTTATTTGAGCGCCTCACCACCAGAAAACACTGCAGGACGTAAACACTGAACTGATGAATGTGTGAAACCACATGCTGGTGAAATGATTATCTCACTGCTTGAACGGTTCGCAACTTATTTTCAGCACAGAAACTTCTTGTATACTAGTATTCCCATTAAATGCGGTCAAAAATATTGAATGAATTGTGTTCAGGATTGACCCTTTTCACATTTCTGGGTCTCTCAGAAGCGGAAGTCGTCATATTGGGTACAATTCGATAGCGGTGAGTGAGAGAATACAGTAAATATATTTTTTTGTGTTCCAATTTGCTCTAATAGCAAAATACTCTACAATAGTGTTTTCACAACTTTCAAAAAGAGTAAAAAAATAGAGCTTGATAACGGCAGTCGGAAGAGAGAAAGGTAGCAATTTTACCTAGAAACTTAAAGGAGAACTCCGGTCAATTTTAACATTGAGCTCATTTTTTTGTACATTTGGAGTGCTGTCAATACAGAGAACAACGACAAAAATCGGTGTTGCCTACACCGAGTTATTCTATTTTTAAAATTTGCACCCTGTTGACTTCAGTGGGGCAAGTACTAAACCTGCTTTTAGCCTCTTAACATCCTTGATGTGTCATTACAAGTGCACAGAAAATGTGAGTGATTCCTTCAGAGTGAACACGAGTGGATCTGACTGCAGTAGATGTGAAAGATATGTATAAAAATGATGTTATTTAAGCCAGCGCAAATACCTGTTTACATCCTGTTTTTCGGTTGAAGTCCAAAGTAGTCGATTGCCGAGTTCACGCGCATAGGTTTAGTTACCTATGATCACGCGCGTGAACTCGGCAATAGACTACTTTGGACTTCAACCGAAAAACAGGATGTAAACAGGTATTTGCGCTGGCTTAAATAACATCATTTTTATACATATCTTTTACATCTACTGCAGTCAGATCCTCTCGTGTTCACTCAGAAGGAATCACTCACATTTTTGACCGGAGTTCTCCTTTAAGTAGTTATGTAATTTGATGCAAAGTAAATATAATACTAAGTATAGTTTTATATAAACACATATTTTATATTTTTATTACAAATGAAAATATAAAATACCTTGCAGGATTTACGATGCTGGTGAGTCTGTGAAAAGGGTCCATTGCTAGCCGCTAATTGCTAATGGTTAAATAAGGATTTTTGACATTTAAACTTCTTATATTTCACAGTATTAGTAATAAAATGTGGTTAAAAAAGGAATGTGTGTAGAATTGCTAATTGCAGTTGCTAATGGCTTACTGCTACTAATTAAATTGGAGTCCTCTAAAAATCTGCTAAGAATAAAAATATTTATGTTAAACAATATATTATAGTAATGTAACAATGTGATCAATTTATTGATCCCCAGGTAAGCATAAATCAAATAATAGTGGAACATCGTACATCTGATATATATTTGGATATTTTGATTAGATGTCCATATATCACTTTTAAAGGCAATTCATTGACTAACTTTCTAAAAGGTCAGTTATTCCCGTGCTGGATCAATTTACATATAGATATGAACGCATATATCTTGGCGTTTCACTCTGGTGACGTTTGAGCGGAATTTATGACTCAACTAAAATATTATGCTGCACAATGCAGAAGAGTTTGTGTGATTTACAATATTATCTCCAGAAATCTCACTAGCGCTGAGGTAACACACTGTTCCAGAAAGCTTAATGAATAAACATTACAATGGGGAAAAGAGAATGAGAACAAGAAATCAGGGAGAAAAAACTAAGAAAACATTGGAAGACATGTGAATAGCTAATCACACTCGAGGAAACGAGTACAAATGACTGACAGCTGCTTTTATTGGCCATCTTGTTACATGTACATCCTGTTTCATAGGCTTACTTCCTTTACCATCATACATGAATTTTGTGATAACGGAATGTATTTTTCCTGCTGAGATAATCCAAGCAAGACTAATGACGGCGAGTGCATGGAGTCCTCATCAAATATTTAGCGACATTAGCGGTGGCAGCAGCCTCTGCCTCCAGGCACCTCCCACCACGCGCCTCCCTTTCCTCGGATAAGAGGAGGACACACTGCAGGGGTATTTCCTTCTGCCCCAACACGTGAATTTTATTAATGAAACTGCTTACAAATAAACGGTATGTTAATTATATTTGGATTATTATATAAAATATTATCAATAATACTTTACATTATTGTAAATAATTATTTCGCAAAGTAAGAACCTGCCAACTTCTGTCAACCTCTAACCTCTGCTTAGTGTGAACCCTACTTTGTAGGGACTGGAACGCAGCTATATACTTGAGCCAGACACGAGAAGTGTGGGGTAAAATCTTCTTCATGGGCTCTTTTAATGGTCTATTTTCTCTCTATCCACATCTAATCCCCCTCTTGCACTAATATGCCTTCTTTCATTCATCCCCATTTCTATCCTGTTCAGTGACATTTCCCTTTCAGAGCGGCTGCTGGGATTACCGCTCAACCGGTGAGGTCGGGCAGAGCTGGAGTCGGACTCTCTCTGGCAGTTTAGAGGGATTACCGAGGATCCGAGCGGAATCTGTGTGTGTGATGTCAGAATGATTATGGTTTGAGGGGATGGTGAATCACAAACATGACCGTGATAAACAGCAGACACATTACAGTGGACATAATTCATCACAGAGCGGATGTAGGTGATGCATCAGACATTATAAAGCGGGCGTAGAGGTACAGGGACCATTTCAAGAGCTTTAAAGTGGAACAGATCACATCTGACACTGTACCATATGACATAATGGGAGATATTTATACAGCCTATCACATAACGGGCCCTAAAGCCAGGTGCACACTATACATTTTTGGTTTGCTTTCGCAATGAATCAAATCTTCTTTTGTGCATAAAACAAGACAATCTGGGGTACAAAAAATTGTAAGGCTTATCAACATGATCAAAACTTTGCTGAAAAGCAAGTAAAAAGCCAGTGTAATTCTAAAAACAATTTAACTTTTAAGAGCTTTGATCATAAAACTAAGCATTTAAATATCTTATTACGAAATAATATTGGGAGAGTGACCGCTGATATTTGTATACATTTTATGTAAGTAGTCTACTATACTGTTATAAAGAGCTGACTGATTTACATTACAAGCTATCAGAAGCTAATTTTGGTCATTTAAAGGATTAGTTCACCCCAAAATGAAAATTTCATAATAATTTACTCACCCCAATGCCATCCAAGATATCCATGTCTTTCTTTCCTCAGGGAGAGAAATTATGTTTTTTGAGGAAAACATTTCTGGATTTTTCTTCTAACAATGGACTTCATTGGTTACCATCGTTTTTAAGTCCAAATCAATGCAGTTTCAAAAGTCTTTGAAGTGTTTAAACGGGCTGTACGTGATCACAGCTGAAGAAGAGGTTGTTATCTAGCGAAACGATAGGTCATTTAAAAAAAAATTATAATTCATAGACTTTTTACCTTCAATAGTTCGGATTGAGCTGATCAACAAACGGACAGGGAACTACGTCATCACATTGAAAGGTCACGCCGGTGCCGGCAATACTATACTATTCATATTCATCAGAATGTTATATATATATATATATATATATATATATATATATATATTCATATTTATATTCACTGAATACTATTACTATAATAGCAAACAATACTATTTGAACTCCTACGTACGGTCGCATTGTAAACAGTGGGGCGGTACTTCCGCCGGCGTACCCTTTCAACGTGATGACGTATTTCCCTGTCCTTTGTTGATCAGCTCAATCCGAACTATTGAAGGTAAAAAGTCTATAAATTAATGACCTATCATTTCGCTTTGGACTTAAAAACGATGGTAACCAATGAAGTCCATTGTTAGAAGAAAAATCCAGAAATGTTTTCCAATGTTTCCAAAAAACACAATTTCTCTCCCACTGAGGAAAGAAAGACATGGATATCTTGGATGGCATTGGGGTGAGTAAATTATTAGGAAATTTTCATTTTGGGGTGAACTAATCCTTTAAATATCAGCAACTGCACAAAATTAAATATTTTTGCGCTCCATATTTTCCTGTATCATACTATATAAACCATAAAAGCCTGATGTATCAAATAGGATACTCAAGAAAAAACACAGTGACTTTACAGTATTAATATGCAATTTTGCTTCTCAAGAAAATGTATTTTTAAAGGTTTTTTAAATATGTTTTACACAGATTTCAGTCATTAGCGTCACTGTTTATAACAAAAGGCGCTGTCGGCTGGTAAATGTTACAGCGCCTCAGGTGATTGAGTTGTTTTTTAGGCGATTGGCTTAAGAACTAGTCGATTTGTCTTCTGGTGTCAGCAACTAGATCAAATTTGCATGTGACCGTCTGTCTCAGAAATGCTGTATGGCCATATTTGTCCATCAGTGTTCTCTAAGGGTGGATGTAATTCACTTATAGACACCTTTAATCTGCAGATTGAGGGATCAAAAACGTGAGACATAGAGTCAGCCAACCATCCTTTCTTTTGCTGCTATTTCAACGCTGCCGCTTTTCCATGAATCAATATCAAACCCTTCAGACTCCAAGCCTCTTCTGAGGAGAGAGCGTTACAAATCCCTTTCTGCCGATAATGGCTCCAGGTTCTGACAGGCGGTTCAATACTGTGTACACATTGCTGATACATCAGGGAAACAAGCGCAGTGCTGAGTTGCAGGAGACTTCTGCAGGAGAGTTTGCTGTTGAGTCTGCTCAGGGCAACTGACCAAGGAAATAAACCGTAAATCTGCTCCCGCGCAATGCGGGATCCGAGGTCTAGTGCCGCGCCGTCAGATGTTTAATGCGGCGAGAGGAGGATGAAGACATAAACGAGCAGGAGGAAAAGAACTGTGTGCCCCGGACCGCCATGTGCAGCGCGTTTGGGGGGGAGGAGGCATTGTTTACGCGTGTTCAGTCTGGTTCCCCCATGCACACAGTCGAGTGCGCATTTCCTCTTTATCCGCGTGGAAGATGCAGAAGCGCTGGGCCGTTATGTATAAAAATCAATTGTCAGGCCTGATTACATCCAGTGTTTGCACCTCGAGGGCCATAAGTTGCTTTTGATCTCCATCAACCTCATAGCTGTGTTCACCACAGCACATGGAGCTGCTCAGTTCAGATGTAGCTCCAAATAGATCAAGCGCATTGGTTTACAAGGGTAACCAAGATATTTTGCGTATGGTAACCCTCCATCTGCAAAAAGTTTTGCAGCATTATTTTGAGCCCTGCAGCAACTCTACCGCTAATGCTATGGCAGAAAATGCAAATGATGAGATTGCACTATCAAAATCACCTTTCACTTTGACGAATGAGCACCATTTTACTCTTTTGCCATCAACGACAGACTGCAGATATAAGCAACATGGCCGTCATTGGCACAAAGGCTTGATACTGATACTGTTGTAATACTGCTGTAAATTAAGTCCAAAGAATGAATTAGTCTCAACTCTAGTGCATTAAGTATAACATAAAAGACAAGTTGCAGACTGAAAAAAAAAAATGTTTATTGGTTAGCAAATCAACAAATCAATTTATAAAAATATATACACCAAGTTCTGTCATGAATCTCGAGATGGCGCAGGCCGATGGATGGGTCCTTAATGCAACCTGCTGACAATTACATCGTTAAATATGCGGCACTAGCTGATTGGTTCCTGTTACATCTGCAGCCAATGAGCTTGCTGCTCAACATTTAAGTAGTTGGTCAGTGTTTGCTGTAGTAGTTTGCTGTGTGCTTTCAAAGTTCCTCTGAAACCCTTCACCTTCCCAGCTCCACCTGTATCGATCTGCAATGGGTAATTTCATATATGCTATTTATGCAGCAGCAGGATGTCTTACTTGCTCACAGCACCATGTCTGTGAATGTATTGGCTGTAGCAAGTCTCTGTCTGTACTCTGTACTTGCTCAGCAGCAGCAGCGTAGCAGATCTATTCCGCCAAGACCAAATACATTACATAGAAATAAACAGTTTTATTATTTAGCAGATGTATCAAATGTATCTTTTATTTAAATTTAAATAACCTTTAAATATGCTGAGATATATTGTTTAAAAATTGTGCACAGCTTGCCAAAAAAAATGCTACTCATTTAGCCTGAAAATGAGAAAACTACATTTCCCATGATTCTCAGTGGCAGATTCCTCTTTAGCACTAGAAATGCTTTAAGTCTTTGTAAATTGAAACAACAGAAGAAGAAGAAAAAAATATGATACTGCTCAAAAATCACTTGAGTGCTCTCCACACTGCAATTACGACTTCCAGACTCGCATGCAAGAACTTCCCAAGAGCACTTGAAGCCGGCCTTTATTCCAGATGTCAGAAGACGACCCCTATTATGGTCTAGATACAAATCCATCCTGTGTTACATAATCCTACACAGCAACAAAAGTCATCTACAAATCCGCTTAATATCTCTGTGTGGACAGCGTTTCAATCTCTGTTCTGCCCTACAAATCTGGACCTTTTGGATTTAGTATGGTCTCATTCTGTAGCTTTGTAATGTACAAATTTGCTTACCAATGGACAGCAGTAGCTTTTCTGGGAATAATGGGAAGGCAAAGGGAAAAAGTAATTTCTCCACTCTCAAATGTTGGAAATCAATCCATTCTGCCGTCAGTTGAGACCACCACAGATTGAGCCTGATCTCTTTGTCTGAACTCATCACTCTGTGTTGTGTATTTTCAGGGGATATATATTAAATCCCTGTTTAAACAGAATGAATCAGATACCTAATCAGGTAAATGTGTCAGAGAGCCCATTACAGGCATAAGAGATTACACTCAAAAACATCTCAAATCCTAATGCTGACGCTCCCCCTCTAATTTAGGCATATTCCTGCAAACAGGACATATTTTTCTATATTTTTTACTCGCCCTCATGTAATTTAAAAGCTGAATTACTTTGTTTCTACCTTGAAATTGGGAATATCAAACCCCAAAATAAGACAGTAAATATATTGCAAAAGTGGTTCATGTGATTCGTTCAACTGAAACTCAAGCTTCTTTTCACTGAAATTTTACAATCTAAATTAATGGTAAACAATTCAAGGTGGTTCGATGTACCAATATAAAATTAAACATAATGTATGCAAACACTAGATATATATACCCAAGAGATAAGCTGATCATGTTTCCATTTTATATATGTGTGTGTGTGTGTGTGTGTGTGTGTGTGTGTGTGTGTGTGTGTGTGTGTGTGTGTGTGTATACAGTATGAATACACACCATTTATGTATGCATTTATATATATATGTTTGTGTGTATATGTATATTAATACACACACACACATATATATATATATATATATAAATATAATATATATACGCATGTAGATTATATAAACAAATTTTTTTTTTTTTATGTTAGATGTGATTAATCGATTTGATATCACTAATATAACTATTCCTCCTTTTAGATAGGATTCTGCCCACCTGCATTTTCCCTTGTTCCCACCCACAGTCTGGAATTCCTGCAATCTTCCTGTGCATGTAAACAACAAACTTAGTAAAAGACCTTAATTTGGCTCTTCAGTGAGAAGAAAGTACTGCTGGAACTGCTAAAGGGAAGATCTTAAATAATTCAGGACTGTTGTATGAAGTCCATCCATACTCCATAAGCACCTAGTCCCAGCTTGTGTTGCTCTATCCAGCATTTCTGGGTTCCATGTGCTCCCTCTGTTCATTTAACTGACAAATATGCTTGAATGGGCCAACAGATTGATTAAAAGATGCGCAGTGCAGCACAAACCTGATTAAGCTCTTTTAGCAAATACTACATTAAAGCATGTTTTTAAATGAGACCAGAATAATCATTTATATAACATTCCCTGATCCTGCTGTGCGTGAAGCGGCTCCTCATCGGCTGTTGCTGCTGCAGTGGGTCAGCACGCTCGTTGCACACACACACGCACGCGCTCAGTATCAAAGACAAGACGCGCGGCCGCTTCGGGGATTTCGAGTGCGCGCAAGGCAGTAGTGGGCTGCGTCCGAACACCGATAAATGCTGCCTTTAGAGGACGCATTCCAAGGTCGAAAGGCACATCCGAATACAATGTTAGTTTAAATTCCTTTCTCCTGAGATACCTTCATCTGATCGATTTTTGAAGGCAGCATAGATGTATCCTTCGCTGCCTTTGATATCCCACAATCCTGTGCTTTCCATTCTGTGACAGAGCTAGAAAAATAAAGATGGCGTCTGAAAGTTGCGGCTGGTCGTCAGTTTGTGTGTTAATGTACATTTTTGATCAACGTTTTTCACATATGATGTCATTTCTAGCGAGAAATTACTATTTTAGTCATTAATTATTCACTTGGTTTTCACCAAAGCTCGCTCTAATTTGCTGTGTAGATCATTAAACCGTTACGCTGCCTCAGAAGTCTGTCTGAAATCAGTGCGCAAACACTGCCTGCAAAGTCATTGCCAGATAGGGCAGCGAGACAAGAAGTCACTGCCTAAGTTTTCGGACTGCAATTTGCGTCATCACGTGGTCCCTGTATATTACATGTTCTAATAAACGTTCTAGTAAAGTCACATATAAGGCACATAGGCCTATTTCTGTTTATTACGATTATTGCAACCACGATTCAGGCAGCTCATAAAAACAAGAAAGCATTTAAAACCTAAATAGACAAATTTAGTAGCCTAAGAATACTGAAATGTATATATTTTTTTTTGTATAGCCTATTGTTTTAGACGTTTTAATAAAATGTTTTACTCTGTTTATAAAACTGTCATAGGCTTATCTATTTTTATTTTGTTAACATTACCGCTTTTTTGTCTCATTGGTTCAATGATTTGTTGAGTTCAATGATTTGTTGAGAACCTATCTTTGTGAATAGGTTATAACATGTCAGACTATATTCTGTTGTCAATGGCGATACCGATTTATAGGCCTAATTACAGTTAGAGTTAGTGAGTTGTTAACCCAGATCATTATGAGTCGGACATGTCGACAAGAAATGGTTTTCGGTTAAATTAATCAGCGTTGATGGTTGATTCAAGAAGGATTCAGGTCATTTTGTGAACGAATCATTTAAACCTGTTTTGTAAACTACTTGCATAAAAAAAACGAACGAATCCGGCATACTATAGGGCCATACGACTGCGTGTTTAAGTTTAGACTCAAATTAGTTTTTTAATTCAGCCATAATTCAAAGATAAATCCTGAAAACAGGTCCCCAAAAACGAGTCAGGTATAGGCTAGGCGAAAAACGTGTACAACGTTAAACAATTCGAGGTGGCTCCACTCGATTTTTCACCAAACTGTAGCCTAGGCTATATTATGCAAACATTATCGACTACTAAATTCGAATTAAAAATCATGAGAGCAAATTTACAACTAGCTTAGGCTATCATCCATAAACCATCTCCGTGTCACCATAGGTTATGGTTGAGGTTTAACTGACAGCTGTCATTTGTTGCATCATTAATCATCGCGTGGACAATGCTGATTCGACAATCTGCCGGCGCGCGCAGATGCAACAAAAAAATATTCACAATCCGTCGCGCTTTTCTAAGCTACTAAACATGGTGTTTTGATAAATGGATTGCATTTCAGTTTTTCAAACGGTTTTGCTGGTTTAGTGAAGAAAAATGCGCTCAAACTCAGCAAACAGGAAAATATCTGACTGCAATCAACGCAAGTTCAAGGCATTGTCTCAATGTGGTATTTTCAGTTCTCTTTAACACCGAAAGAGAATTTCCTCCCGGGGAACCCCCGATAGCTCGTTACAGTAGAGTGGTGCATCGTGCATGGAGGGTTATAGTATGAGGAAAGCTCACCTCACTCATGCTGGATGATAAGTGTGATGATGAAGGGTGGATTCGGCAGAAGAGCAGCAGTGATGCAGTCCTTCAGTCCGCGCGCTGCGTGGGTTTGTGCGCGCTGGAGTTTTATACTTGGAGCTCCAACTCCCTTTCATGTCATCACGTTTGCACTAAACCAATGGAAAGCTGCCGGTGTCAATACTTCTGATGTCACCACTTTAATCTCGCGAATAATCACTGAAGCGCACCATTGCTGCCTTTAGGGTTCCTATAGAAATGGGAATATAATCAACATATTTCGATGCATGCACTTACGACCATGTGTGTACACATTTCAATGCATTAAACGTATTGGTTATATCAACATATTTCGCATCAGCTAGATATTTGAATGCACTAAAAGTGCTCAATTCTTTGCATCTTGATGACATAAAGGAATATAGCCTCTATATAACATAAAAAAGACGTGTTTGATGCATTGAATGAATGCACTTAAAACTGTGCATGTGTGCCTTCACTGTTAAGACCAAATTAGGATAATAAAACAATGAAATCTTTGAGGTGAGCTGGCAACAGTCTCCACAAGGTAAAACAGCTTATCTTAATGAAAATGCAAAAGGTTTGTGCAAACAATTGAAATAATTTGGAAACAACCAAGCGAGTATTATGTTTTCAGTATGCATTCCAGTTTGAAATGAGATGGTTTTAATGTATTCCCTCCACAATAACAGCAAATGTGCTTTGTGCACCTTAGTGCAGACACGGCATCTCGCTCGTAGAGAGTCAGCATGAGCATGCAGCCCTCAACTCACTGATTCAGATGAACACCAGTGCAAAAGCTTCACTGCAGCAGTGGATCTTGGCATAAATGAAGTTTGGATCAATGTAATCTTGAGACTGAAGCAGGGAGTCGCCTTGTCAGCAAAATACCTAGTCATGGCCCTGATGAGGACCACAGTCCTTTATAAGAGGATATATTGTTAATAACATATGCATTTATTGTGCATGTGGAGGCAGTTTTATCCTCCATTGCTGCATGTGAGCTTGGGGAGAATTCCTGTTTTCATTCTGCCACCCACAACCTAACACAATTTCAAACCGTTTTGAGGCTTGGTGCATCAGATTTGCATATGGTCTTTATAATCGTCGAGCAGCGAGTTTGGTTATTATCACAGATGTTATCATCTCTCTCAACAGATGAGCTCCATTAAACACTAGCTCCTCTGGTGTGGGGGGAAACCAGCAAGAGCGATGCAATACCGCCAGATCATGTAATTGTGTGACATCTCTGTCTTTGTTCCTTGGATTGCCATAGTATTTTTTATTTGCTGGCTTGTTAAATGACAATCGATTGGAAGGCTAGATTTAACAGAGACGTTTTAATGGAGATTGGAAATTTAAAGGCAGTCAGTGGCATTCTCTATTGACTTACACTTGGTCAAAAGGCCTTTCAGGGCACTTGTCACCATGAATTTTGTGATGAACTGTCTAAATGGAAAACCTTCTCCTTTGTTTTTGCATTTCCAGCACTTTAATTCAAATCTGAGCCCTGCAGAAGGTCACTGCTCTTTTCTTTACATAAGAGAATTGTGCTCGGGTCCCTGAATATTTGGTCTTTTCTAAGTAAACAGTGCCGCAGACAGTCCCTGTTTAATGGCGCTGCCTGGTGTCATATAATGTCTCTGCTGCCCCCGAGCTCTGAATTTGATAATGACACACACACTGCCTCAGAGTTACACTGCAACACTTCAGTAAGATCTGTCAGCTGCAGAAAAGCTTCAAATTTTCCTGGTTAATGCACAGTATATGTTCTGTTATGTAAATCCATAATGGTCATCCAGCCAAACCTGACAGCAATAGCACATTACTGTACATATTCAAGCAATGCTTAATTAAAGTCTACTTCTTGATTACTTTTCAGCTATTCATTACAGTGACGATGCTTTGAGAAAGCTTGAGCCTTAATTAAGGCCATTTCTGATAGACTATCAATGACCATTAGCAGAATCCTTTGAATCATCTCCAATGCATTGCTGGCACAGAAACTGCCCACACTGAGATGACCGCAGGAAAAAGAGGAGGAGGGGAAAGCGCTCATTGGCATTGATACAGCTTGGCTTATATTTACCTACTAATGTCTGCATCCTGTAACTACGGAGGAAACCCCTCTCAGACCTTTTGCCCAGTGTTATTCTGTCATTGCAATGAGAAAAAATGATAAAGGCCTGTTCACACCAAGAACGATATTGTTATGTTTATTCTAAGCGCTGCCATTTTGTCACTGCCATTCAGCTCTTTAAAGCAGGATGGATTCTGATTGGCTGTCAATGTTTTTATTGTTTCAAGAACCAATGAGGTTTATTCTCTTGTTATGCATCACGTTTGAGCTTCCGCAAGAACCAATGAGGCTCATTCTCTTTACACGCAGCACGTTTGAGCTTCTACAAGAACCAGTGAGGTTTCATCAACTGCTCAATTTATATGGATTAGTTTTACGATCTCTATGAACTTTTTGAAGCGTCAAAGTGGTAGTTGTGTAGCTGTCAATGGAGAGAGAGAAATCGCTCAGATTTCGTCAAAAAGATCTTCATTTGTGTTCCGAAGATGAACGAAAGAGGTTTGGAACAACATGAGGGTGAGTAAATGATGACAGAATTTTAATTTTTGGGTGAACTATCCGTTTTACCCTATTTATTACAAAGCTCTCTCGAATACTTGATTCTGATTGGTCAATGATGGCATTCAGCAGCCAGATATTTCCTCACATTCGCCATTATCTATGGAAGCTTGTTTCTGCCATGGAATAAAACATAAAAAAGGTAATTGTGACTTATTTATATTGAAGCGATTTATTCCACAATTCTGACTTTTTTCTCACAATTGTGAGTCTATCTAACAATTTCCATTTCAATTTATTTCAATTTATAAACTCGTAACTATGACCCTTTATCTCACAAGTTTATATCTCACAATACTTTTCTTTTCAAAAATTTCGCACAGTATCATAAATAAGTTTTCGGGCTGTCGCCATGCAGTAAAATATTTTTTACACTTTATGATTTAGACTCATCCACTCCAGGAAAAGTCCAAACAATACCTTTAGAATCACTTTTAAGAGCATCTTTTTCCAGCTGATAAATGATAAAATCATTGGCAGCCAATCAAAATCCTTGCATTGACAAACACCACTCTTTTTTCATACAAGTTATTATTAAACTTTATAATGAATAATGATTATAAATATTCAATGAAGACTTTACAGTGACCCCACCACACCACACTTAGCATACACTTGCACCTCTCTCTTTGACTTTCATTAGCTGTGTGCCGTAATGAATTCATAGTGGACTCATTTGAAGTAAATGGCTCTCTGACACTGAATTATTACTGGCCTCCTGGAAAACTTGAACATTTCTTTGGAAGAGCTTGCTCCTCGCTCCAAATAACTTCATGGAATCATATACAATACATTTTTAATTGGCCTAATTAATGATGCAAATTATTGATGGCTAAATGGTGAAGTTGTGTACATGAATCTTTAGTGCTGAGGAGAGAAAGATCTTGAATACAGTATGCCTGTACTGTATATGCTTTTTGGACTATAGAATTGATTAAACCATACCGTTTTTAATGCGAATGCTGCACTGCATGAAACTGCAAACAGACCGATGAGATTTCATTGTTGTAGTCTTTACTGCAACAGAGCCAACTAATGTAAAAGCTGAAATTTACCTAGTTAATTTAATAAATTAATTATATCAAATCTAAATACACTTAACATTATTTTGCCCCCTTTTAGAGCTTATAAAAATGGATTGGCTGGGCTTTAGGGCACACAGCAGCCCACCATTGTGGGTCAAATTTCAACCCCATAAAGCAATATCTGAGCTCAGCATTTAACCTCGTGGCATAAAGAATCTGTCATTGGCACAATTTTGCTAATGAATTCCTCTGCATTGGCGTGCTAGTACCAAAAAAAAAAAGCACAAGATTTTAAATAATCTGCAGACAGAAATGAGTCTGAAGTGAGTATGCAGCATGCAACCACAAAAGAAACATTTTCTTTGGCTTGTAAGGCTATAGAACAGACAGTTTTGCTAGTCTCTGGAGGTTTTATTGTGAGAAAGTGATAAAGCAAGGTTTGTGAGCAAAGGTGATAATAATTCCTTTCCAGTCATTAGCTCCTAAATTTTGCCCAAGACCAAGCTGTACCTTCTGGCAAGACCATCAGTTTCCTGTATTTCTGTCTGTTTTTTTCCAAAACACAACGGCGGTTCATTAATTCCCAGAGTGCCTTTAGCTAAAGATCCCTCTGGATTGTGTGGACAAATAAACTGTGGAGTCTGGCTGACCTTTACGGTTCTCACATCCATGATCATTTGCTTCATTGAGAAGACAGTCAGTCGAACCAACTGAATTAAGAATCTGAGAAGTTGTTAATAGTGGGCCAAGATCTTTACATGCTCACTCTCTGAAGATTTCATAACAGTATAAGTCCATGTTCTTTAAGAGATCAGGGTTCGACTGTTTTAGGACTGAGCAGATGATGTCCTACAGTTATTTTAGTCCATTGCCACAAATAAATTACAGTAAGACATATAAATATATATATAAATATGTGTGTCAAAGGTTTTTAAATGCAACCCTGGTCTTGCCGTTAGATTTCAGATGTGTTTTTCACATGTAAATTGCCATCTTGTTCTTTTACTTACATTCTTTTTACTTTAAAGGAGCTGTATGTAAGAAATGTATTTCAATTAATCATAAAATGGCCCTGATATGTCACTAGACATTAAGAAATCATGTTCATTTCAAATACTTATATCACTGACAACAGTAGTAAGGCCAGGATATTGTCATTTAAAAAGTGAAGTTGCAGCCCTCAACTGATGTTGATGTTGTCATCTTGTGTTTTGGCCTGATGCTCCACCCTCCACCTATCTACCAATCACAAAGTCAGTAGTGTTTCGGCATCCGGGTTGCCAGCTCTGCTCTAGTTACCACAGCTGCAGCTCCTTGTAGCAGCCTACGTTCCTGCTGGATCCTGCAACATATCTGGCAACCTCGAGTCAGGGGGGAGGGGGAGGGGATACAGTGATTGCAGTACCAGTTTTGGCCACAATCTTACATACAGCTCCTTTAAGTGCACATAAATGCCATGCTATATAAATACATTACTGTATAGGCTATTAATTATTACCAATTTACCATGGTGTATATCAAAATGCCATGATATTAAAATAGATATACGTAGCTATTAATATTTAAAATACCTTGGACCATGCAAATACCTTAATCATTCAGTGCCATGGTACAGTATATGTCAAAGTACCATGTTTTTTGTAAATGTAGCCATTGTCATGCCATTGTAAGATATTTACCATGTTTTTTACAAGTAAAATGCCATCTTATTCTTTCACTTTTATTATTTTTACTTAAAGAAGCATAAATACATTATATATGGTAATCATTAAACGGTGTATATCAGAATAACATGATATTAAAATAGCTATTGATATTTAAAATACCTTGGAGTACCATGCAAAGGCCATGCATGCTGTAATCTTTCAGTGCCATGGTACAATATATATCAAAGCACGGTGGTATTCTTTGAAATTACCAGCTGATACCATCACTATATAGGGCATCACCACAGGGTTCTCCATATTTTGCTTCACATTAGAATGAAACTGTAGATTCTCCATATCTGTGTCTTGGAGGTACACGGTTACATAACAGGAAGTGACTTTGGTGTGGTCGTAATGAGTGGGAGAATATCAGCTGCTCGGCCAGCTCAGATCTGGGTGGAGTGAGGCGTGAGGAAGAGGAAGACTCCACTGCTAACAAGCCACAGGGGGATAGATGCCAGCCTACAGCTGGCCATTAAGCCAACCTTATTTATTTATTTATGAACATTCATTATTTTTTTAGGGAAAAGATGAAAGAGGGCTAATATTCACACAGTGACTGCAGAGCGCTCGGATACAGCTATACTCGCCGCGTCCGCACGAGCGCGAAGGTGCGCGCGGCAAAAATTACGTCATTGAAAGTGGGCGGTGGAGCACGTTGGTAAAATTTCCTTGAAAGACATTTAATATTTTACGGGGACTTTGCATAGACATGATTTTTGTTCTGTACAAACTGTATATTCTATCCCCTAACCCTCACAGAAAACTTTCTGCACTTTTACATTTTCAAAAAACATAATTTAACATGATTTATAAGCTGTTTTCCTCATGGGGACCATTTTGTTTATGCATGTATATATATATATGTGTGTGTGTGTGTGTGTGTGTGTGTATATATATATATATATATATATATATATATATATATATATATATATATATACACTCACCTAAAGGATTATTAGGAACACCTGTTCAATTTCTCATCAATGCAATTATCTAATCAACCAATCACATGGCAGTTGCTTCAATGCATTTAGGGGTGTGGTCCTGGTCAAGACAATCTCCTGAACTCCAAACTGAATGTCAGAATGGGAACGTAAGGTGATTTTAGCAATTTTGAGCGTGGCATGGTTGTCGGTGCCAGACGGGCCGGTCTGAGTATTTCACAATCTGCTCAGTTACTGGGATTTTCACGCACAACCATTTCTAGGGTTTACAAAGAATGGTGTGAAAAGGGAAAAACATCCAGTATGCGGCAGTCCTGTGGGCGAAAATGCCTTGTTGATGCTAGAGGTCAGAGGAGAATGGGCCGACTGATTCAAGCTGATAGAAGAGCAACTTTGACTGAAATAATCACTCGTTACAACCGAGGTATGCAGCAAAGCATTTGTGAAGCCACAACACACACAACCTTGAGGCGGATGGGATACAACAGCAGAAGACCCCACTGGGTACCACTCATCTCCACTACAAATAGGAAAAAGAGGCTACAATTTGCACCAGCTCACCAAAATTGGACAGTTGAAGACTGGAAAAATGTTGCCTGGTCTGATGAGTCTCGATTTCTGTTGAGACATTCAGATGGTAGAGTCAGAATTTGGCGTAAACAGAATGAGAACATGGATCCATCATGCCTTGTTACCACTGTGCAGGCTGGTGGTGGTGGTGTAATGGTGTGGGGGATGTTTTCTTGGCACACTTTAGGCCCCTTAGTGCCAATTGGGCATTGTTTAAATGCCTCGGCCTACTTGAGCATTCTTTCTGACCATGTCCATCCCTTTATGACCACCATGTACCCATCCTCTGATGGCTACTTCCAGCAGGATAATGCACCATGTCACAAAGCTCGAATCATTTCACATTGGTTTATTGAACATGACAATGAGTTCACTGTACTAAAATGGCCCCCACAGTCACCAGATCTCAACCCAATAGAGCATCTTTGGGATGTGGTGGAACAGGAGCTTAATGCCCTGGATGTGCATCCAACAAATCTCCATCAACTGCAAGATGCTATCCTATCAATATGGGCCAACATTTCTAAAGAATGCTTTCAGCACCTTGTTGAATCAATGCCACAAAGAATTAAGGCAGTTCTGAAGGCGAAAGGGGGTCAAACACAGTATTAGTATGGTGTTCCTAATAATCCTTTAGGTGAGTGTATATACATACATAAAGATTTGACAAATTAATACAAATAATTGTCCCAAAAATATGTTCATTGCTGAATACAAAAGAATCATGTTCACATAAATATGGTGTCATCATACAAAAATAATTCTTTATTTCCAGAATAAAATATCCAAACATCCTGAGAAGCAAAAATAAAACCTGTGTGAGATATTAAAGGACATATCCTGAATTAGTTAATAATTGAGTTAAATACATTTTTCTTATCTCACTGGCATTTTTTTGCGTTTTAAAAAAATTAACTAAATTTTGTGAGATTTAAGCTTAAAACAAGGGGCAAAAACAAGGTAAGACAAATAAGTTTGTAAAATGTCCATTTGTGAAAGCAATTTTGCCACACATTAATTATATCTAGGTTATATCTACAACAGAGTTGTTTAAAATCCTTATAAACCATTTTATGTATAAATCATATAAATATATAAATCATGGATTTTAGTGCCATAGAAATGTGGGGAAAGGTGCAGATAAGAGAAAATAAGGTCTTAGTAAATTTAATCAGAATTTTTTATTATGACGTGATATGAATGCCATATTTCCAATCCGTTTCATGACACTTCACTGTATAAATAATGTAATTGAGCAGTTTAAGCAGTTTTCCCCCTGTGGGGAGTTAAAGATCAGTGGTTTAGATTAATCGTTTAACTGCATCATGCTCCGTGAAGCATGATGTGTCACATAAGATGGTCCTCTCTAAACACTTCACATGAAAAAAATCTTTGGTGTAATTGTAAGCAGCTATAAAAACAGGAAGCAAATCTCTCACGGGGAGTGTTGTGCCATATGCTGATGATTTTATAATTCTGGAGAAAACAGGATGTTCAATGGATGATTCAAACAAACCTGCTGTGGAAATGCAAGCATCTGATGCATGCATTATGCACATGCAAGGACATACAATGAATCAACACAAAATCTGATCTACTTTGTTCATATGACTAAACAGACGCTGGTGGATCTTAACCCCTCAACCACCCTCATTTCGATCATGTTATCTGTTGTTAAATATGGAAAAATGTGAGCTCATGTCCAATGTACACTGTTGGTAAAAAAATATACAGTATTCAGTGGGGTCCAAAAGTCAGAGATCACAGAGAAAATGCTTCTGTATTCCAATAAATAATCCAGTGCAGGTGCTGATATGAAGTCCCTCTAGCTTTCTTTCTTCTGTAATTAAACCTAAAATGAGGATTTTATGCACAAGAGAGAAGAAAGCCAGAACACCTGCTGTCTGTGAATTCCAACAGTCTCTAGACGATGGTCATGTGTCTGTGCTTCCTGGGACCATCCAAGTCATCAAGAATCTGAAAAACCATAGATTTGTATCATAAATATGGAATCTTGACTAATCATGCTAGTGAAGTGCATGGAAATGTTGAAGTCAACATGAAAGACACTCACGACCCATTTTACTTCCATAATATGCCATATTTCACAGGAGAGAGAGAAAAAAAATAGTAGGTGCAAAGTGGATTTTAACTGTTATATTTTGATGAAAGATTACAGTGCCCCAATTATGCTATTTTAAAGGTACCAAAATTAGTTTTGGAGCTCTCCTACAACAGGTTTATATGCATCCACGGTCAAATTTTTTTTTCTCATAATCTACATTGTAGCATCACTTCGTTTTTTAGTGTCTTAAACGGTTTGATAAAAGATTCAGTCTCTCTAAACCCCGCCTTTCCGAGTCTCTACTCTGCTCTGATTGGTCAGATGGCCCAGTCTGCGATTATTGGTCTACCGCAGCGCGTGTCGAAAACAAAACGCCCATATCTGAATTTCAGCTCCAGATCTTCCGATCTTCTTCTAACGATGGTGTCAGTTTCACCATATCAATTTGATCCCGAGTCCTCAACCTTTTGAAGTGCTTGCAAAGTGGATTCACAGCACAGAAAACAGCATCTTCTCGACAACATGAACCAGACCTCAGCTACAGAGTTTGAGTGCGGGTGAAAGTAGACGTTCACAGGCAGCCAATGAAGATCATAGGCTGGCATCATGCAAATTTGTTACAAACCTACATAGGATTGTGCAGGAAGTAAGACTGGAATTACGGACGACTCGTTTCAGGCAGAATCAGTTCTTTCTTTTGAGAGATAATAACTAAATATTTTGTGCATTATGATCCTTGAAACTTTGCAGACCTTTTACATTCACAAACAGCTATATTACACACTACATGAAAGGTCATATCTGAAAAAGCATAATAGGGGCACTTAGCTTTTTATTTGGAATAATGTTTCTTTGGAATAATAATTGATTAATCATTTAAAACAAGATCAGGAATATGTTAAGGAAGTAAATAGGTGAAGTTTTGGTTTCATGTTGACTTTAAACTTGATCTGAGGCGTCACCTGATGATCGTTAGAAAGGTTTGTAAACCAGACTCCGCCGTTGGGGTGTCCTGCAGTAAAGAGAAGCAAAGATGTATATTCTACTTAACATGATGGTTTATAGTTCATTTATACTTTCCTGAATCCTCACATTAAAATAAATGACAATGAAATAAAGTAATAAAATGAGGCTTCTTGTGTGCAGAAACATGCCAGGTTTTTGTAACAGATTTTGAATGCAATAATCACTTATTCATGGTTTCCATGTGATGTCATACCCTTATAGGACACCCACCTGGAGAGCAAAACAAAGGCTTTCCTCCATTGCTCGCCAGTTATTTTTTACAAAGTCAGTATTAAGTACTAATGTAGTAAGGCAATGATATAAGACCAAATACTACACCTTTATAATGATGCTCTATGTACTAGCAAGCAGATGAACCCAAAATATAAAACCAAGCATTTTCCATAGAAAACCATTGTAAATACAATGCTTAACTGTTTAGTGTATCATATTCTGGGCTGATCTACTAATATATATATATATATATATATATATATATATATATACACAGATACACACATGAATTCAGGTGAAACCTGAATACACCACAAAGACATTGGTTCAACATAATTTAGGTCAAACCAGCACATGCACATATGGGATGATAGTGCGTGTTTGTTTATGCGTACACACCATCATGTTCATCTGTATCATATCCTTGGTTGTCCCGTCCTCGTACATTTTGTGTGGCGGGCGTCATATTCGGGGACTGGACTCGTGCCCTGAAACGGGAGTTCAGACCTGTTAGCAAGCCACTTACAACAATAAAGATTTTAAAAGCAATGATTGCTCAATTTCACATTATTTTGTATTTTCAATCACTCCTAAATCCAAAAGACACACTGAAGCTCATTTCTCACCTCTTGATCTCCTCTTGGTAGCTTGATTCTGTAGAAAAGAAGAAATAAATGAGTTGATACCAGATTAAGATCAGAATCTGTTGTTTGACTAGTTAGTATGGTCCAGTTAGCGTATTACAACTACACACTCTGACACTTTATGAATTGAGATGCACTAATGCAACAAATCTGGCTCACTATATAATATGGCTATAGTATGGAAATTGTGGTGCATCCCCACAAACACTCACTTTTCTTTCTTCTTCTAAGGCAGAAGAAAACAATTCCAAAGATGATTAGAAACAAAATAGCAGCAGCACTGAAGGCAACAGTGACAGCGATTAACACTGTCTGGTCTCTTTTAGCTGTTTAAAAAGAAAAAGAAAAGAAAGAGATAAGAGAATCATGCATCAACCATCATTTTAAAGCGTCAAACAGCACAGCAGCGTTATCATTGCAATTAGCTCTGATTATAATACTAAACTGCGTGTGGCTGGATTGGTGTTTGCAGTGCCCTCTAGCTGTTCCTGCAAGTAACTGTTCTAATTTGTGGTTGTAAAAACAACATGGAAACAAACCCCGTTTACTAGAATTTATGATCTAATATATTTGTTGATGACTCGTAAAAAAAAAAAAAAAAAAAAAAAAAAACACGCGCGCACACACACACACACACACACACACAAAAACCGTACTGTTCTTATTGACGGTCAGAAAGACAGTGTTGCTTTCCGGTGTGTTCAGGGCAGGGACCGTGACCAGACACTGAACAGAAGAAGTATTGATGGCGGTGACCGTCAACGTGCAGCTGGAGTTAAACAGACTGTCCTGTGTCACAGAGCTTCTGTTGCAGGATGTTTCCACTCCATTAACAGACCAGGACATGCTGGGCTCAGGAAACCAGCCCACGGCCCGGCACTGGAACTCCGCCTGAGCTCCTTCCGTTTTAGTCTGGTTTCCACCTACGATCTCGACGCTGCCACGTTCTGGAGAAGAACAGAGCAGAATTATCTCTTCAAACACACACTCTGCCCTAATCGCTATGGATTTGTGAGTTTGCTTTAGTGACGGTTCAGCATGTCTTGAAACATGGTCCACTTTAATTAAGTAGATTATTATTGATTATCTGCACTTTGAGATGTAATCGGATAATTTCCCACGGGACAGCAGCAGGACAGGTGAAAGCAGTGACTCACAGGTGTAGCTGATAACATCTCGGATTTGTTTTGCCTTGTGCTGCACTTTGTACTTTCTGTGGTCCACCATAAAAACACTGACAGATCTTGTAAGGCAAAACATTCACTTATAATAATGCATTCAAGAATGAAGAAGTTATATAAATGTATCATGTGCTCGCCAAACTCAAAATGTCCCTATTTTGGCTTTTCTGTTGATGCTTTTCAAGTTGAAATGTCTGATTCTGAAGACTCTGATACATGTAAAAAATAACAACATAAGACTATTATGAAAAAAAAAATATTAATATGAATAAAACATTGATCTTGCATCTGACAACATGCTAAAAAAGAAACAAATAGCAAAATTTAAGAAAAAAAGAATGAACAAGAAACACAGGGTTCCTCAAACGGGTCGTTTATTTTGCAGTTGAGGAACATTTTATTGCTCAAAGGTTACTCTTTCATTGCTCAGGTGACTTACTGTAGTTCTTAGTTTTGTTTTGTAATATGAATCATTGTAAGGACCCAAGAAAGTTTTGCTGAGGTTCCCATTAATTTATGAAAATGATATTTCTGAATGTTCTCTGAACATTTAAAATGTCCAGTATAATTAAATGTTTTATCTTTGTTATGCAAACAAGGGAACATTCTTGTTTATAATTATGCTTTTTTTTTTTTTTTAAGTAAACCGAACATCCAACTAAAACTTTTCAGGAAAAAGGTTCCATGAACAATTAAATTCTCACTATTAACTAACTATTAACTATGAATTTTGCCTCAGTAAACTCCTAATTCCTGCTTATTAATAGTTAGTAAGGTAGTTGTTACATTTAGGTTTTGAATAGGAATGTAGAATATGGTCAATAAGTACTAATAATCAGCCAATATCCTAGTATACATGCTAATAAGCAAATAGTGAGAATTGGACCCTATACCAAAGTGTTAACTAATTTTTCCATTTGTATAGACTAGAGTAATATTGAAATATAACAATATATTTTAATTGTAATAATGAATATCATAAGGATTGGGAGAAATTTGGTGAGAGTATTTGAGTTTCTATTGCGATCTTTGACTATGTCTTGGCAAATCTGAGAATAGTTTGGGACCTTGTTGAAATGTTAAGTGAAATTCCTATAGTCTCAGTTTGGTCATTGTTGTTTAGGAGAAACAATTACTCCTGTTATTTGGTTGATAGATGCGATTTGGTCCACAAGGGTTAATTAAGTGCTGATGAGGGCAATAGTTAGTGAAGATATATTTAAGGAGAGAGTCTCTGGGAATGTTCAGGCTGCATTTTACGCTCTGTCATGCATACAATCGCTGAGTAATGGTTAAAGGTTGTAAAAAAAAGATCAGCATATGGATGTAGGGGCTGGAACTCACTTGGGCTCAAAGATGAAGCTTTAAGCAAGAAGGTAGGCGCTGTTGTGGAGTGTAACTGAACATTCAAAGCATGACAAAAATCATTAAGGCTGCAGCCTTGCATTTGAGAAGCAGTAGTTTGAACACGGAGAGCTTTAATAAACTGACTCCTCTGTAAAGCCAAAGGCAATCTGTGTAAAATGCAACCCAAGAATAAACAACACAGTGGAAATGAGAGTAAAATAGCTCTCATTAAAAATCTTAAGAGAGATCAAATCATGCATTTGTGTTTGTCTGCTTTAAACTGTTTACTTGGATCCTTGTTTAATGTTCTTAAAAAGACCGGAAAGGCCTGGATCATACAGACAGTTCAAAAAGATTCAGCCGTACCCATGTGAATAAATTTACTTGTGTGATGGCAAAGCTGAACTTTCAGCATCATTACTCCAGTCTTCAGTGTCACATGATCCTTCAGAAATCATTGTTTTTATTGTCAACAGTTGAAAACAGTTGTGCTACAACTAGAAACCTTGAAACATTTGATGAATAGAAAGTTGATTCTATTTTAGCAGTATTTTATTTGTTATAAGTTTTAATTTCTACACACACACACATATATATATGCACTATTTTTAACACTTGCTCTCATCTCATGCTCTCATATTTCACTTTCTGTCATATCTCTATCCTCAAAACATTTTCTATACTCCAAACATACTCCATACGTCATTTGTTTAAGGTGTATCACAGTGGCATGGATCAGGTGAAATGATTCACAATAGCTCACCTTGTACAGACAGTGTGGCCATCTGACTCGCTCCACCCAAAACCTGACAAGTGACTGCACCAGCATCGTTTCTCTGCACGTTGCTAATTATAAACTCCCATTTGTAATTTCCAGGCGTGGTGAAATTTGTGGCAGAGAAGCGGTCTGTGCTGTTCAGCACTCCAGATGCTTCTATAATGGTGACAACCAAGAGTCCGTTGATAGTCCAGGTCATGACAGACGGGGTCAGAGTTGTGCTGCAGTTGAACCGAGCCTTGGAACCACGAAGCACCGCTGCATTTAGAGGCTGGAGCTGCACCTCAGCAGACACTCCTGCGGGGAATTTGACAAGAATCAAATAATTCAAAACACTTCCAAAGAGTTGGTATTTAGATCTTTTTTTTAGACCTTCTCTTGGTTTTTCCTCTTTTGAAATGAAACAAAAGTGCATTAACAAAGAGCTAAGCAAAACTATAGACCAGGGATAGTTGTCAAGGGCTATCCTTGACTAAACATTTAGTCAAATGTCCAAAATTTATTACTCAAATTTGTTGGTTTTGAGTGTGTCAAAATTACACACTTGTTTGTTTTTTCTAGCAATGAGTTTTTGTGAAATTGGATTTTCAAACAAAAATTTCTGTCATCATCATCAATTTTCTTAAATGACAGGTTGTTTTAAATGTTTTCAATTCACACAATTTAATAATTACAATTAAAAATGGCTTTTTAATGGCAGTGTGACCAAATCAAAATGTTGACTGAAAGTGTGACAACTTGCCCTGGTCTGCATTCTCATGTCCATTACTTTGTAAGATTGCACTAATTTCAATGACTTTTCAAAGTTTTCAAAATTAATCTCTATTAGAAGTGTTCCACACTTTGAATATCTTTTTTTTAATCATCCATCCTTTCATTCTCCAAACCAGTTAACCTCTGTAGGATGTGGGTTTTCTTCATCAGTATTTGTATAAATTGTACTTTAGCAAAATTGTCCAACATAACAAAATAATATAATTTTGGAATATATTTTGTGTGGTTTACAGAAAAATAATTTACTAGTGTGTGAAAAAATAAAAGCTAAAAAGCAAATGTAACTTGTTTTGAAGAAAAATATATTTTTACTGGAAAAAAGGACAAAAATACTGATTAAGAAGTTCATTTATTTCAATGCATGACTGTGGCTGAATATGAAAACTCACCCGTGGTGATCAGAAGAAAAAGACCCAGTCTAAAAACATCCATATTTCCTTAGTTATCGTCACAACAGCATCCTAAAATAAATGCACATCATGGTAAACAGACAGGCCAACCGTTGGGACACAACCCTGAAATTGTTAGTACGTTCATTTGATTGCATTCAAGCGTCAGGAATTTCACATTTGCTTTTGTTTAGGTGTGTCTTTGTCATGAACATTGTGTGCAAATATCTTATTGTATTATTAGGTAAACACAAATGTGTCACAAGTTTCCAGATATTCCAGTCATTCAATCAATCTATTAAGCTTTTCTGCTCAAAACATTACTAATATTACCCAAAATGATCTTTATTCATTTATATATCACAATATACATCATCAAATAATTATTCCCTTAATACATACATACATACATACATATTTATGTGCTATTGCACATGAGTACATTTTGTCTTTTACTACATTATTTGTTCAGTGACAGTACACACCCTAGAACAGATATGACAGATTTTAAACCACATGCTCAATTCACTGAACTTAAAAGTTATTCTATAGTAAGAACTTCAATATATTGAACAACAACAACAATACCTCAAAAAGATTCCATGGAATGAATCAGGGATTAATCCAGTAAAATAGAGAAACGGTCCTACGTCAGATCACCTGTCAGCCTACAGAAAGGCCAAAGTCCAGCCCGTCATGTTATTAAAGTCTCTATTACATCTCCATGCAGGCGAAACCCAACAAGCCTGTCTGCTTTGCATATGTCTGCAGATCTCGTGAGGATTTGAAGTCACGTTGACATGTCAAAGAAGGTGGTCTGTCTCTACCAGAAAGATTACCTTTGGGGTGCATGAGCCCATGACCCATCTGTTTGGGTTCATGCAAGGCTGTGTTTGAACGCAGTTGATTTAAATCCTCTGAAACAGACACACCCGGTTTCACTGAAGAAAAAAAGAGTTTACAGTGTCAACAACAGCAGTCATTCCTGCCGCTCAGCAGATTTATATATTGTATCTCCATCACTGTCTGTGCAAAGCCCCGACAGGTGATGTTCACATACCTAAAGACATTGAGGAAACCAGGAAGTCTCAGGGTATTGAGCAATTATGTTGGTTTAGTTACCTGGGGATCAGCTGCTTGTTTAGTGTACAGAGAAGAACATATGCAAACAGGAAGCAATGACGTAGTCAGGCATGACACACATATTATGCTTATACATAAAACTATGCCCTTTGGCTCCATGCAGGGAACGCTGTATTTGGTGTCTTGACCTGCTACAGACAAACACCTGCAAATGACAATAAATCAACTAACTTAGACTTTGTTGTCCAACAGCTACTCCATCATAGGGATTAAAACAAACCAAACCCTATAGAAGAATGTACAAAGGTGAGAAACATACATTTATTACGATTTACATATTTGACAGATCCTTTATCCAAAGTGACTTTTGTGCATTCAAGTTAGACATTTGTACTGGTTTATTGTTTTCCTGAGAATCAAACTGAATCCAGAAAGCAAGGTTATCTTACCGTCAAACACACCCTAAACTCTCGGTTGATTAACCCAAACCTTGCTTACTCGAGGTATTCTGGTTCCAGAAATGCGTCCGGGAGTAAGGTCAGCCAACCCAGAGTATGTTCACGGTTAACACACAAGACATTCTCTACAAAGTGATGAATTGACGAGTCACCATGGAAACGGGCACTAAGTAAAAGCATGCCATTCTACTTAATTTGTTTAAGGCTATATTTACACACTTAGTACATAATGCCAGCTATTTGGTGGTTGTGCAATTATTCTTCAATCTTTTTGTATAAAGGGCCTTTATACAGGCATAACTTGTTTTGTTATACTGGTTGAAACTCTCTTCACATCCTGATTGCAATCAATACTAGAAGTCGTCTAAATATCAAAACACGTATATATATATATATCTTCTCTGGAAGTCGCAGGACCAAAAAATGTTCGTCCAATCATTGCATTCGGACTGAAAGCAATGATATAAAGTCCGACCTTCCTGTCAATGTATTTCCATACCTCCACGCACCCTGCTCGCGCAGACATCACACGTCATTGGTGCATTCCGTAAGGCTGCAGATTTGTAGACAGCCACCAAGCGCCAAAAACAAAAGCAGTAACCTTTCACAGTTTCTCATTAAATGAAATAAACCATCTTTAACCGTGCTTTAAATAAACCATCATATACTTTACCTGTTTGTGTCGTTCTGTTTCATGACACTCAGACTCGGATTTATGCCTTTCTATGTCGACAGTATCAATGCTGAAAGTAATCTGCAGCAGTCTGGTAGTACAAGTAAGAGCTCTGTAAGTTGTTTACGTTGATTATTATTGTAATGTTATGTGGTTTAAGATATGGGGTAATTTAATGCCATCTCTCGTGACCTGACACTTTGCTAAATCTGCTGTGCTTTGGAGGAGGCATGGCTTTGGAGACACTCTGAAGGGAAGTGGGATAACATTTAAAGGGGTGGTATAATGCCCTGGCTTTTCACAAGATGTAAAATAAATCTCTGATGTCCCCAGAGTGTGTATGTGAAGTTTTAGATCAAGATACCCCACAGATATTTTTATATAGCATGTTAAAGTTATCCCTTTTTGAGGGTGAGCAAAAACGCACCATTTTTGTGTCTGTCCCTTTAAATGCAAATGAGCTGCTGCTCCCAGCACAGTGGGCGGAGCTTCAACAACTTGTGTCCTTCCCTTCCTTAGCAGCTTCGATTACCTCACACAGACATGCACTGCAAATTTCAAAAACGTTTAGCCTTTTATGTTCAAACCGGAGTCAGAAAGACGGAGAGACTCAAGAAGAAGTGACAACATGTAGACAACATTTCTGAATGATGAATTTATGTAGCTTATGTGTAGTTATCTTCTAGTCATTGATTAGCATATTCTGTCTTGATAATCTATAAATCATGTTCCTGGGGGTGGGGTTTATGTAAATGTTAGGGTTAGTGATGTCACTAACCCGGGAGGAATGTTGTGTAGTTCCTACCAGCCGTTTGTTGTAGTCCTTAAAAAGCAATTTCTTCAAAAGAAAATATCTCCCTTTGCTTTGAACTTTGAGCGTTATAACTTTGCAGATGTTTATGCTCAAACAGCAACATTACACACTAACTAAAGTTAGAAAAGTGAAATCATAATCAACCTATTATGTTTGATGCTGATTAAATGATAAAAAGAAAGACTGATTAAACTAAATAACAAACTAAATAAAGATAATATGACTGTATAAGTTTGTTTTTTATGTTTAGTCATTTTGCTTCCACATTGTTTGAAAGATATATAAATATATATGTATATGAAGAGTTCAGATGCAAAAGCCTCTAAGTGCCATCTGAAATTTTCTTCTATGATCATTTTTATCAAGCTCATATATTTAAATTCAGTAATTTCACTTAAATGGCAATGAAAATTACCTATTAATTGTCATGTAAGTGAAATTACTGAACTTAAATATGAGCTTAATAAAAATGATCATTTTAGAAGAAAATTTCAGATGGCACTTAGAGGCTTTTGCATCTGAACTCTTCATATATATATATATATATATATATATATATATATATATATATATATATATATATATATATATATATATATATATATAATGTATATGTGTAGCTTTATGTGAAGAACAGAAAGATATTTAAATCTGTATTCACTGAAAAGCATCCAAACAGTAAGAAATCATGATGGAGCAGGGTTGGTGTTTAGAGCTACTGATGCCGTGTCAGAGTCATCCTGCAGGGGGCGGCAGTGAGTTAATGCAGTGAGGCTCTTTATTAGCATTGAGTGTGAACTGCACCTATGGAGAGCCATGAGATGGCAGGTCACACATTTGATTAGAGTCAATAGGAGGGAGAGAAACAGCACAAGGTCAGAGACAAAGGTTTTGAGCAGTTATTTTAAAATTAACTTTGAATGCGGTAGCAAATAACGCACTTCAGTTAAAATTATAATATAATTTCAATTTAAGTTTAAATTAAAGTTAAAATATAATCAAGTACTTGAGCTTTATTTGGCCAACACATCAAAATAAGTTTACTTCTTTAAATGACAAAAGATTATTTAATCTGAAAGTGTACTTAAGTGTGTTAAACACCGTTATGAAAGTATACTCTCTCTTTAGCGTTAAGTGGCCCTTTATTTCATTAATTTTGTATTATCTAATAATATCATCTATCTACAATTTTTAAAAATGACATTTTTAAGATCTGAAGCAACAAGTGCACATTCAATACAGGTACGCGCACTTCTTTTATTCACAGGGGTTACCATGCAATACCATTGTTTTTTTTTTCATATTTCATGGTATGATACCATTAGGTTTTGATTAGATTTTTCTCCATTGTACCTTTTTTTGTTGTTGCTGTAATTCCATGCTATGCTTTGAGCTACACTGAAGCAGCATGCAAATATCACGCTATATAAATATGGTTATATTTCAGTACCATGGTAAAAAAAAACTTTCAATACCATCACATCACATGCTACATTATAAAATATATTTGACCACAGAATGCCGCAACTGCCCCATCAGAATGAATGACTTCAGAGAGCAGCGAGAAAACTTAGTAGTGAATTGTGAAAATGTGATCACTGAAATCTTGCTGTTGCACTGCAGATTTTCCTCTTGAGCTCTTCGGGTTTCCTGCACCAGTGAATTTGGCTGCTTCATTCAGCAAAGCAGAATTGGCACAGGGACCCAGATGGAGGAGTCACAGGCTTTGAGGTTTGGGAAAGTGTGACCTTACAGGGTCCTTCTTAAAAAAAAATAAAAAAGATTTTCTGGCTTACAAAATGCCGACGTTGTTTCCCATAAAAGTGGATGGTGAGTATTAATTAATATTTTAATATTATTAGCCCACTTTTCATCTGCCATATGAACATTAAACAATGCAACACCGATGCACTTAACTAATTAACAGAGTGAAAAAAAAAATATTTAAGGGAAATCACTAGGCTATTCACATTTCATCTCATATAATTGTTTGTTTCTCTCTGGCTTTTTCCTTTTCACAGTTCAGTTTTTCTTTTTCTCTCCCTTTACATTGTGTAGGATGTTCATGGCATTAAAAAACACATTAAAAAGAAAGAAAATTGAAAAGAGAGAACTTTGATCAGCTCCCTATGATCTTTGACCTTGGAAGTACTTTCCCACGACTTTTTAATTTTCAAAATATTCTCTTTTTTTCATTCAAAAAAATACACCTTTTTTTAATTTGTGTATTTTTTTATTATTAATTGCATATTTTGCTTGACTTATTTTTAGTCCTTGCACTAATAATTAATGCTCATGCTGGAGATACAAAATAAAACTAAATAATACAATTATTACCATAAAAGATTTTTCAGACACATGGTAAATTCTAATAGTTGTAGCAAAACAATATTTGGGTCAAACAGCTTCATATTATAATACTAGAATATTAGGTTGTAAAATGATACCTATATTTCAAATATTTTTCATTACTGAACAATCAAGTATTATGTGTATCACCATATTTAGATTCACCAACCTACAGTCTTTTCTTCAGTGCCAAGCCTCAAGTTTCAAGTAAAAGTTTTCTTCTTTTTTTTTAAATCTGTCTGCAGTGCAGTCCTGTATTGTGGGTGAGAATTACATCAATCTCAGAGTACAAAACTCAAATGCAAATCCTAGCGTTCCGTGCGATATCTTTGCTTTTGTCGCCCTCTAGTTGTTTAATGCGCTCCTACATGGAAAAACTGAAAATAAAGCATTAGAAAATGGCGCCTTTTCCGGTGTCTGTTGGACATAAAGTCTTTTAAATTGTAAACGGCATAGTGCTGTGTTGTTGCAATTAAGCATTAGGGCAATAACATTATGAAAAAGAAGCAAGGAGAAATAAACTAAGCCCAGTTTTAGGGGGCTTCATACTATTTACCCTCCATGATTGTAAAATCTGTCTATTTGAAGATTTTTGCGAAATTGCCCTTATATCTATTGGGATTTGAAATGAGGCTGCCTGGGGGATGCTGTGGATCTAATACAGAAACAGCAGAATTGTAAGCAATAAAGACCCCTGTGCTACAAACAGGAAATATATTGTAAAGGTGGGGGAGGGGAGCACAAGAGACACCCTCTGGCCCTGGCCATGTTTTGAAGGTGCTAATAGCACTACAGGGTTTTTTAAATCCATTGCTGTGTCCCTCATTATCATCTAGAGTTACTGAAGTTACAAAAGTCCCTTGTTAATCTCTTTAGTTCACCCATGATTAAACCAATTGTGTGCTTTCACTGCAGTTTGAGACAATAAGCTTAATCACAAAAGAAAAGTTGGTCAGCCATGATGTCAATTGTCTTTGTCTAAGGCGCAACTCTAAGAAATCTCTAAAGCTGTTAAGAGAGTCAGTCCGTCAGTTAAAGCGATACTTGGTCACAGCTGTTTCTTGAGCGCTGCTGTACATCAATCTTTGACACGTGGCATCTGTTGACAATAGTAGTGCCATGTATTGTGTGCATGCATGACTTTATGTCTGTACCATAAAAATGTATTTTTATCTTTAAATTTACTAGTCATATTTTAGTTTTCATGTTTTCATTTTACATCAAACCTGGTGGCAATAAACGTCAAGTGAGCAAAAATGTTAACGTGACAGTTCCACTATAAGATGTGGTTAAACCCATGGTATCCAAAAATTAACCATGGTTTTGCTACACTAACCATAGTTTAACAATGGTATTTGTAGTAAACCTGTAGTTGTACAAATGTAATCAATAACAAATCCGCAAAAAAAAAACATGTTTACTACAATTTTACTATAATAAAGCCATGTTTCATTTTCATACAAAAAAAAACAAAAAAAACTTTAACCCCAAATATCATTGAAAACACATTGTGTATTTGCAGATAATAAGTCCGTACTAGACTGGCGATGAGCTTTGTCTGCTCCCCTCCCACTGACCCCTGCTGCATAACCATTACTCTGTGTAATCTGGGCTTTACGTGCATGTCCAGATGGGCAGGCAGCCATTCGCTCGAGGAGAAATCCACTTACTGATCCATATAGTCACTGGGTTGCACTTGCACTTCCAAAATAAGTGAGTTCACTAGAGCCGCCTGTGCTCGTATAGTCACTTCTGCAATACCTCATCAGTGAAGCTTTACTGAGCTAGTTTAATCTCTATGTGTGCCTTATAATAATTCTGTATGTTTTTCCTAGCCTGATCACATTGCTAACCTTTCTTAGTCAACTACTGGTAGGCTTTTAGACCGCACCACAAATATCATGTTTTACATTTCTATCATTCATCATCTTCTGCATGCCTGTACAGGTCTGGGTGGAGCCAAACAGACATTCAAACCAAATCAAATCTGAAGCCTGTAAGATTTTACAACGAAGTCCTAATTAAATGTCAATGTTCAAATTATATAATGACCGAGAGGGTAAAATAAGGGCGGTCGAGTGAGTAAGATGTTGTGGCAGATGGTTGGATAGAACCACAGGAAGTGCTGCCCCTCAAAGAGGCTTTTGTTCAAGCTACTGGAAATACCTCAAGGTGACCTGGGTATCTTAATCTTACTCATCAAACGCATCCCACTGTAAATCTATTCATACTGATCCTAACAATGCATCTTTCAACTTTAAGGCAAAACAAAAGTTTTCCTTGCAAAAAAATCTGCCAAAAATGTGTTTCTGCCAAAAAAAAAAAAACATAGTTATGTAGTAACTTAGCATTAGCCACCACATCATCAATAAGAATGAGAAATAAAAAAAGAGAGGAAAGGACAGTCAGCTCTTTTGACTTGGGCCAATATGCAACCACCTAGCAACGTCCTAGTAACCACCCAAAACATCCAGAAACCACATAGCAATGTACAAACGCCTTAGCAAATGTAGACCAACACCCTAGAAACTGCATTGCGACACACTAAACCCACTCAGAATAACCGAGCAACCCCACAGCAAGCAATGCACTAAAAAAGCCACTCAGGACACTCCAGCGAATGCATAGCAACAATCAACAGACCACACAGAACACCCTAGCAATAAACTAAACTCTCGCAAAAATACCAAGGAAACCACTCAGAACACTAGCAACTATATAGCAACACTCAAAACACCCAAGTAAATGCATAGCAACACGTTAAACCCACTCAAAAAACCCAAGGAAATGCATAACAACGCCCTAGAAACCACCCAGAACACCCAACCGCTTAAAGCACTAAAACTATCTAGAAAAGCATAGCAACAACATGCAGTAGCATTTTCAGTTTTGTTCACTTTTTATATTAATAAGTTACTGAAATTTCATAGTTTGATTGTCCATAGAAACACTGGAATCCTTTAGGATTTTTTTTTGTAAGTAAACACATTTGCAGTATGTACTGTAGGTGTTTAGCATGTGAACCATTGAGATAAACCAAACACTGAGGACATTCAGATGGTGGTCATGACTTGTAAGGACCTCATTGAACACTTTGTTGTGTGTTTTCTCTCTGATGTAATCACACATGCACAATGATCTCACTCTCACATGTATGTTTAGTTAGAAGCTTTGTAATCGTACGCGGCACAGATCACTTTAGTGCCCCTTTCCTTCCTGTCTTAACTGAAGCTCAAGGATGGCAACAGTCAAAGGCTTCTCAAATGAGACCTGTTATCTGAAACTCAGCGGTCACACCCACTACACCCCTCCCCCATTCCAGTCATACAGGAGCATACAGACATGAGAGAACTTCATGAGCAGGACGCTGAGACTTTCCCGCCTGAAAGAAAGAGCTGCCTATAGAAAGGGGTGTAATGTTTTCATGGGGGAGGGGACCGGCAATGAGGGAGTTGCTGTGATCTGGCCATGAAATCGGAAGGGTCTGAACAAGGAGACAGCAGTGTGGTTGAGGACGTGACGGATTTTCATGATGTTGTGGACCATGAACCAGTAGGAGCCCTTAAAAAAGAACCTTAAAAATAAACGTTTCACTTATAACTGAAAAGGGGTGTATAGGCTGATGCCATAGGAGAATCTTTTAAAGGTCCAAAAATCGCATTTTATAATATAATTATTACCCCAGCAACCACATAGCAACGCACTAAAAACCATTCGGGACACCAAAAGTAAATGCATAGCAACACTCTAAAACCACTCAGAACACCCTAGCACATGAATAGCAACGCTCTAGAAACAGGGACGGATCAATGTATGGGCATACCGTGCACTTTCAGAATTACTTTATAAAATATTGCTTTAAAGACTGAAATATCATAACTGTTATCTATAGGCCTACTGTAATTGAGACATTTATTCAAGAAATTCATTACAAACAGAAAGTATAGTACAGAGAAATTTAATGTTGAAGTGGGATTTGAGCGGGCCATGAGCAATTGAGTGGAGCGCACTGGCATTGAGCGGAATATTAAGCGGAACGTCACACCGCTCTGCTTCGCTCACATGGTCTATCACCTCCCCAGGGGGGCATTTAGACAGGTCCTTGCCCAGGGTACGATCGCATCATAATCCGTGCCTGCCTAGAAACCACAAAGAACACCATAGTGTAACTGGTCCTACTCAACCCGCTCCGAGCGGGAGAAGGATGCTAAAGGCCGCACTCTCTAGCATCAGTCACTAGCACGCCTCTTGAGGCCAGGGGAGTGAGGTTTTCATGCACAGCTCTTACTAGCTTGCCTCCGTTACACTCACCTCCCTAAACCTCAATCACATCTGGGTCATGGCACCAAATGTAACCGGTCCTACTCGACCCTCTCCGTGCGGGATTCGAATCGCCGTCTCCAGCGTAGGAGGAGGTGGGTGCGCTAACAAGGACACTAAGGCCCCGTCCACACTACTGCGTTTTCGTTTAGAAACGGAGAATTAAAACGAATACGATCTCCATCCACACCAGCGTTTTAGCTGCGTATTAGAATTGATCTCCGTCCACATTAAAACGACTGAAAACGCGGATCACGTGACCATTCACCAACACTGGGCATGCGCGTGCCGGTGTAAACACAACTTCATTGATAAAATTATCCCACCATGCGCTGGTTCTTCCCGGGTTAACCCAAAACCGACGCTCCATGTACGGTCGATACCGCCGCTGCACACGGGAATTGTCACAGATCGCTCGAATAATAGCTTGCCTCCGGCGCATGTAGGCAGTTATAGCATTGTAAAATGCAGAATTTACTTGGACAACAGCTGCTAGCAAAGATATACGCCATGACTGATGACACCCAATCATAGAGCCGAGTGTGAGCCTCTACTACGTCATCGTTTCTAAACTTCTCCGTTTTGGGTCTCCGTTTTTGCCGATTTAGTGTGGACGGGAGGTGCAAACGTAGCAAAAGGTCTCCGTTTTTAAACGAAAACGCAGTAGTGTGGACGGGGCCTAAAGACCGCAGTCTCTAGCGTCAGTTGCTAGAACGACTCTTGGGCCAGAGTAGTGAGGTTTACACACACAGCTCTTACTAGCTTGCCTCTGCTACACTAGCAACCACACAGTAACACACTAAACCCACTCAGACAAGCTTATGCCCTAGCAATCACATGAAACATCCCAGCAACCACATAACAATGCACTAAACACCACTCAGAACACCCAAGCAAATGCATAGCAACACCCTACAAACCACTCACACAAGCCTAGCAATCATATAGGAACACACTAAAAACTCAGAAAACACTAATCTGAAGAACCTGTAACATTCAGTGTTTTTTTTTTTTTTAAATCTCAAAATAATTTTATAAGCAAATACACATCTCTCCCAGAGGAATATCATCATATATGCATCATATATGTGTTTTAAACTACAGTGCATTTGTGTGCATGTATTGGTAAACATGTCCTGTGCATTGCTATGCACTAGTTTCAGCAAAATAACATCTGGCAACAGTCACACATGCATGCTAATGGGACGTATCCATTTCCAAGTTTCAATCCTTGAAATAGGGAGATTTAAAAATGATTTGTGTACGAAAGTCTCTCGAAAGACTTGAATGTGGCCCAATGGAGGATTAATTTTGATCCACCATTTATACATGCACTATAGACATTATCATGGATTTCGCCATTTTATTACGTTTCCATTACTTTCCAGATCTGGAAATCACAATTTTAAAATTCCTTTTTATTTCCATTGCATTTCCAGGTTTTCCTCATGAATATGATTATTTTTACAATTATTTCCTTCCTGTTAAGCCCTATTTTGGGGGGTAGTTGTATTTTTTATAAATCTAAGTGGACAAATAATCCGTTTTTATATAACTTGAAATATTTTATAGTTACATTCATTTTCACGTCGAAGACATAAACAAAATCCCTCAACAAAAGAAACAATGCCACTGGAACTGGCAATAGATTTATTTTGCACCATTTTTGCGGTATAGATTTCAACATCGGGAACATTTGGTTGGTGACACAGAAGTGAAATGTTTCTCTGCACAGTCGCCATTTTCTGCCTTTTTAAAACCTCTGCATGCACGCGGGGGCTTTAAAAACACAACATATCCGAGGTCCATTTTAAATCCAGCTCCTAAAATAACTCCCTCACATCTGGAAACCATGTAAAAAAAAAAAAAAAAAAAAAAAAGCCTTTGATTGCGCAACATTTATGATCTAATCGCATGGAAAATGCGTTGAATTCCCAAACATTTTCAAATCAACAGCAGAGTTAAGATAATCTCCCTTCACCAGCTCTAAGTCATTGCAAAAACAAATATTATTGCAACTGATTGACATGCAAAAGTGTCCACACGGGTTTCTTGCTATGATTTGAAAATGTGCAGTGGCTCTCCGCAGGCCAATCACCGGGAGCAGGAGGCGGAGAGACGATTTGATAATCCTACTATGGCGAAGACTCACCTTATGAATAATAAATTGCAAAAATGGCGTTCACTCTGATTGGCTTAAAAGCTGTCGTTGGCAAGGGGACGCTATTCTGCTGGCCAATGATCGCAACCTACTATCAGAATGGCATGGCTCATGAATAGTAATCAAAGGATGTGACTGGAAGGTTATCAAGTAACGTCACCATGGTCTAATTAATATTCATGAGACGAGGCTTCGCCATAGTGGGAATCGAAAATTCGCTGTCAGGTCGGCCTGTGATGAATTGAATAGGGAAGAAGAAGGAGGAGGAGGAGAATCCAATCCGGTTTGAGCAGGTTTTTGTTTCGGACGAGCGTTAACGTCTTCCTATACTGTGATCAACCCTACTGTGTGAATCTTTAACCGAGCTCAAGTCACAGTGTCGCCTGTTTTTCAGCGTTAAATCCGTGCATCTTGCATTTTTAAACGCCGTGATTTTTTGCGAGTTGTAAAAACCTGCAGCCATGCCTAAAAGGAGCAAAGTAAGTAGCGCATTGGTTTCTTAATAATCGAGGCACCATCTTTAATAGAATATGCAGTATAAAAAAAACGAATGTAAAAACAGTGCATACATGTTGCGTGCAAATGTACTTATTTTTCTTACAGTGCCACGGTATGCGTGCAGTTTTGTGTTTGCATACTTCTGTTTATTAAACGCGTGTTTTGATTTGAGAGCGCGCGGCTGAGATTTTTCTCTCTGTCTGAGTTAATTAAAGCCAGCTTAATTTTCATGCATACGCGGATACGGGATGTGATCGGTGCATATATATTATGTTTGTCGTGTTTTTGTTTACAAATAGATGAAGTCTCTGTCGACATGCATCAGACAAAGGGGGTGTAACGATCTTAGTTTTCGTTAATGTGCAGTTTAAAGATTCGCGACCTAAAGTCGTCGCGCGCAGGACATCAAATCAAATTGTTGCGTTGAATGTTTATTTATTTATTACAAGCCGTTTTTATTTTCAGTATGGTCGGTTGAAATTCCAAATTCCTGGCTTTGTAAAGGCTCGGTGTTTTTAGTGTCATGGCTGCCCTTTCGCGCAACCCCGATGATTTAAAACTCACGGTGGATCTGAAAACACAGTGACAGACGGTGCGATATTTTATCCTGCAGCTCATAGTCGTGCTTTAGGGATTTAATTCGTGCATTAGGGCTTTAGTGCACGATCGCGTCTCGAAATATTTGATCGTGCAAGTGGTAGATTATGCAATGGCGGTATTCTTGCACATCATAGCGCCACTGTTTGGTGTTTCCTATTATTCTGGTATATTCTGTAGTGTTTTTTTTTTCCTCGCGGCTGTGCACCTCGGGATGTTGAGTTTGAAAGTGAATGGCGGGAATGTCATGGAGCGGGGTCGGTGGGGCGAGCGCAAATCTCCATTAATCAGCGTTGAATGAAGGGGGCGGTGCACACAAGACTGCAATAAAAAAAGACGGGACAGCACACTATCGGCAAACGTAGGCAGGACATAAACATTGATGAATTGCTGCCTGGATGTTTGGGAGTCGTTACTTCAAAAAAATACCCAATCCATAGTATGAAACATAAAGCAGCCATTTAGTCTGATCCCCGAGCGAATGACTCTTATGATCCGATTCTTTTTAGTGTATTAAAGCGTACAGCGTGGCTTGCTAGTTCTATTTTCGAACGAATGAATCATTTGAACCGATTCTTTTTAATGAATCAAACCCAAACATCGCGACCAATGTCCGGTTCCCGAACGAATGACTCTGATGAGCCGATTCTTTTTTTTTTTAGTGAATCATACATTTACCGCGTATTCCGCTTCGTGAAAGAGTGACTTTTATAAGCCTGTTCTTTTTTATGAATCAGTCAGAGGTGTTACAAAATTGACTTACGAATTTACGGTTTTAAACCTTTCCTCATTCACTTATTACTTTCGTCATGTCCGACTGGAATTGAATCAACTGTTTCTGTTATGTTGTATTAAGGCTAACGAGGCTTAAATCATTGTAGTTACTGACTCATGTCAAAATTAGTTTAATTTACATTGAATTCAGTTTTAATTAGATATGTTTTATTTATTAAAATGAATGACTGAATAAGATTTGATACCACGTTTTGTTTGTTTGATCTTAATTATGCTGTTTTTAATATTTGTATTACATTTATTTCTCGTTTCAAGACATATACATTTTCCCTCCAAATATATCTTCATAAAAGTACTAAAATAATTGTTAAGAGGAATCAGAACCTAAATAAATAAAATTCCTTATATTCCCATCCCTACCTGAAAAACATAAACTGGGGGGTAAAAATCTAAAGATGCATCTATGTCAAATTACATTGATTGACTTGGACTTCTGAGAATAACACACTTTTCTGTTTTTTTTTTTTACCTGTAGGCGAACAATGATGCTGAAGTCACTGAGGTAAGCAGATCCTACTTTTTTGCATGGAAATAAAGTTTTATTATAAAAATATATATTTTATTGCATAAATATATATGGTTTAACCCTGTTACTGTTTTGCAGCCTAAAAGAAGGTCGGAGAGGCTGGTGAACGTGAGTGTGCGTTGGTATTTTTTTATATACACTTGACATTAATTCAGCCGATATGACAATTATTGTTTGTTTGTTTGTTTGTTTATTTATGTATTATACCTCTTTTCATTTTTAGAAACCTACACCCCAAAAGGCAGAGCCTAAGCCAAAGGTAAGGAAAATGCTTAATTAAAAGTTATGGTAAAAACCTAAATGACTATAGACTTTTATAGACTATAACTTAGCAATAAAATTAACTTTAATTTAACAATGTAGAAGGCGGCTGCCAAACCTAAGAAAACAAAGGAACCCAAGGAGCCCAAGGAGGAGGAGAAGAAAGAGGAGGTGCCCGCAGAAAACGGAGAAACAAAAGATGACGAAGAGGTAATATCACCCTTAAATGATTTGTGATCTTATGTGGAAAAAAACGGCCAATGTGATTAACTCCAATGATGATGTTTTTCAGGCGACGGAAGACGCCGACAAGAAGGGAGAAGACGGGGAATAACTTTGCTGAGGTCTCATCTTTTACCAGCACTCCCTGTACCTCTTTTCTTGTACAATTCAGGGGAATATTTTTATCTACTATTTTCTAAAGGCAGGTTTTTTAGTAGTTTGATTGTAGAGACACATTTTTTATGGAAGAAAAGAAACATTTTGAAAGTGATCTCATCATATCCAGCATTTTTACATTGGGCAGAAAAAACTACCGTCATCGTAAATGTCGACAGGAGTATTTTTCCCCCTCTCCGCAGTCGCTTTCAAAGTGAGAGGTAGAGGGGCAGGTTTGCGGGCATGTCATTTACACAGACAGCTGGACATCTTACCGAGCTTGTCCGTATGACTAACATTCCATTGGCTTTATGAGGGATTTTTTTTTTGTGTGTGTGCGTGTGTGTGTTTGTGTAACCTGTAATGTGTGTTTGGGGAGGGAGGGGTGGGCAAATAACTCATTGTTTATTGTTTATAAGGCGAAAGATTACTTGTAGAACATTTGTAAGCTGTGTTCCATATGTTAACTGCAGTTCTCCATAATCATTTCTGCTAAATAAACATATTCTCTAGTACTGGAGTTCATGTCAGGCCTGTGCTTCGTGTGTATTGATTTTGTCTCTTCTGTGATAGTACCGCAATAAATGTGTAAAACTGCTGTGAAAATGTTTTGGGGGGGCTTTAAGTCCAGTTTGTGTTATGGTACCGATGGCAGACGTGGGATGAATATCCCTGCAAAGCCAGCGATTCTTTAATATCCAAACGCATTATTAAAATGGAAAATTCGAGACAAATGAGTCATTACGTGAAAAATCTCTTTGGTTGTTAAGCGTTCTGACCAGCAGTAGCAATATTTTTGTGGGACTTAGATATCAAGTATAAATGTACAGTTTCTTTTGATCATTGTTTATAGATGTATCTCTGTGTGTTATGGTTCGATAAAACAAGCCAATAAAAATCAGTTGTGATACCCTGTTCTCCCTTTGATTTTGAAGTTACATTCATTACTGTAGGGTTAGTTATACTTACAGTAAAAATAGATTAAAATGAGATATCTGCACATTCAAATTCTGCAGTTTGTCAGGTTCTGCATGTACTGTAGTATTTGTCCTATTTCAAAGAATACCATTGTTGTACCCAGGGTTAATATAGTTAACAAAAAACACTTTCATTACTTAAATTATTATAATTATAATATTAAGTTGAATAAATGTTAATAAATAAAAAATGGTTGCCAAGAAAAGTTTTTTTCATTGAGTTTAACTTGAACTAAATTAACTAAAACTGAAACAAAATTAAAAATGTCTTTTTAAAAATATTAATAATAAAAATGACGAAAAACAGAATGAATAAAACTTACATTAAAATGAATTCAAAATATTAATAAAAACTATAATCTCAATGGATGCTAAAATAACACTGGTATTACCATGATACGTGTCCAAAAATAGAACACATTAATACCATATAACTTTTTGTTAGTGTTTAATATGATTTTTGCGGCATAATTTGCTCTTTTTTATGAATAGTTATGTATTAGTTTAATTGGTGCGAACTAAATATTTATTTTAGGATCCATGTAATACACATTTATTCAGCTGTATATGCAGCGTATGGACTTTTCAAGAGTTTCTTTGGTACATTGAGTAATCATTCTACACAATTATTTGAAGATTTGCTTATCTAATTCCCTGCAAAAAACGTTTCAGGTTGTATTTTGATGGGTCTGACTGTACTCTGACCTCTCATATCTGATAGTTTTATTATTTTTATCATATAAAAGTCATGTATTACATGTTATGTGTTAGAATGTAAATGCATAAGATATCAGAGCATGTAAACGCTTTGATGTCTATAACATGTCTATTCCAAGTCTTCAAGTCTTATACTTCATCCATTTGATGTGATATGAATATGCACACATACAAAATCATCCAAATTTCAAAGACAGCTTTTACTGATGTGTGTATCTTAATCACCGAATCAGATGTGCAGAGCAGAGCAGATGGATGTGAGCTCACAAACAGCACCTGTTGGCATAGGAAGTCACATCAACAGTTACTCTGAGAAACTGTTTAATAAGATAAATGGATAAGCAGTTGCCCACCATATGTGATTTTAACCCCAACCCCCACCCAGACTTTATTTGACTGTGATGATCTAGAAAATGTTTGTCATAAGGGTTTTTGTTTATATTCGAACATACTTCAGCTAAGGCAAGGGAGTGTCTGAGCTTTGTTTTGGGTGCCACATTCCTGCTTTTTACAATGTGGGTTTGTAAAGCTAATGTTGTTGGCTAGATTCCCTTATAACCATTTATCAGAGATGAAAAAGAAACCTGACTTATGTAAAAACTAAAAAGTAAATGAGGGAACTTGTCTGTCCTTGTATTGACTCAGTGACTTTGCACAAGGCATTTGACAGATCAGCTGGAAGAGAAGACAATCTGAATGTTTAATATGGTTGTTACAACTTTTCTTCAACTCAACTGTCTTTTCACAAAGACAAACAAAACAGAGAGCAAAAAAAAAAAAAAAAAAAACTATACGTTATTCAAAGTGGCTTATGATAACTATTTGGCAAGTATGCGGTAATCTCTTTAGATTCAAATTCTAAATCTACATGATTCCACGGCTAACCAGCCGTTAAGTAAAAAATAACAAAGCTTAATCCTAGTGTGAACATTTTTACCGGTATATTTCTGGAGAACATGGGCAATGCGACCTTTTGTTTGCTGCTTTGGATGGATTTATTACTCTGTCTGAGCTTTACGTCACACACTATTTACGCAACGTCCGCACAGTTTCGTTAGTGTGATGTAAATAAAAACCAAACCCGGATAAACCCTAACATAGCTGCACATAACTAAATAAATCTGCACAATATATCAATAGAACACATTTCTGGATTATATTTATTTAACTTAAGATTTCACGTTTTCATTGGTGATTGTAGAAACTAAAGTGCTGAAGTGAAACCTTGCGAGGATTTTCGAATGAGAGGTGAAATCTACTGCAGCTTGATCTCCGCTGATTTACAGGCTGGGAAACTTGAGTTAATCCGTAATGTTTGCATAATACTTTATACGAGGCGGCCAGGTTGTTTCATAATGCGTGTTGTCAGGGGCTGATGCTGTAATGTTTAGTAATGTTGTTGTGTGTGATGATCAGTGATGCGCTGCGCGAGACTCTTGCTGCAGCGCTCGCACGCGCTCTACAGACGCACTGTCAACACTTGGTCTGCCGTTGGAGCAGCGTTTAACGTTCAGCACCAACGACTGGAACGTTTACAGAAAAATGTGGTGAGACTTTTATAATAAATCATTTAAGAAGTTTATAGATTATAATATATACTTGTGCTTTAACAGTAAAACAATTTAGGTGTACATACCTGTCTGTCTTTATGAGGTAAGTTAACTTATTCTTTTTTTCTTACTTTTACAAAATAATTTTAATGGAATTATATAATTTTTTTTTATTGGTTACATTGTATAATATTTATAACATCTTAATTTGTGAACCACTTTTCACTCTATCTCACCCTTTTATATTATGCAGCATTACACACTGTTTCAAAGCAGGTTAACAGTAATACACAGGAAAATACTTATTCAAATACGTTGTAAAGCAGCTCCACAGAAGTAATTATTCAGCTCAAGTCAGTTCAATAATTATGTAAAGTTCATCAGTTATGAAATGAGTTCAATTCAGCTATAAACAACTCTACAGATAACAATAGAGTCATTATTCAGCTCAAGTAAGCTCAAGGATGTGACTGCTTTTTACAAGTTGAAATCTAGTAATTACGGTGATTACGACATGGTGTGAACACCTTCAACTCGGTTCAATACAGTGTCGAATGTCGATGTTGCAGAGTTAGTCAATTATGAAACAAAGCCAAAACAGCTATAAAGCAGCTCCGCAGAAAACTGGTGTCATCATCATTCAAGTTTTGTTATCATCCGATAGTGTCAGTTGCAGTTCTCCTCTGGACAAATGAACTAATATGGTGCGATTATGATTCCATTCTGCATCACAAGACAGATTGTGGATTGATATAATTTCAATATTTTCATCCAGCTTCTTCTGCTTGATGATCGGGTATTAGCATGACGAATGAATGCAATCGTGTTGACTTTGTTTTGCAGTGCAAAATGAAAGTAAGCCTCTTTCCTCTCTGTTCCCAGGGTCTTTTTGGAGTATCAGAGCTCAGCAGTCCTGCTGGTTTCCAGATGGCTCTGTGTCAGGCTCTCAGGGAAGCAGAGTTTCTGGTCCACAGGGCTTGCACACATCCTCCTTGTGCCGTCACTGTGGAAACATTTGACCAGCTGTCTGACAGCTTATGCAAAGTGGCAGACCTGGTAAACTTTATTGTGTTGGTGTAATGTAAACTGTGATTCTTGTTAGGGGTCTGTTAAATTTCAGAGTTTTGCGTTTGTTGCAGGCAGATTTCATCAAAGTGGCTCATCCGGATGCTGCGTTCCGGGAGGCAGCGGAAAGGACATGCGTTGATATCGGAACTGTTGTGGAAAAGTGGGTATCTGTCATCTGGTTATTCTGGTTTTAATGTCAAACAATATTTGTGTTTTGTTTTTATATGTGTGTGTATGTTACAGACTCAATACAAATGTTGATTTGTGTCAGAGCCTGAAGAATTTGCTGGAAAACGAGGCTGTTTTGGCCACACTGGACCCAGTCACAAGGCAGGTTTTATTACATTTTAAAATGTAATTTATTCCTGTGATGGCAAAGCTGAATTTTACCATTTTTTTGAAATAGAAACTTTTTTTGAAACTGTCTTTACTGTCACTTTTGGTCAATTTTAATGCATCTTTGCTGAATAAAAGTATTAATTTCTTTAAAACATTTCTGTTGCTGGTTTAGGAGAGTGGCAGAGCTCCTCATGTTAGATTTTGAGATCAGTGGAATACATCTGGATGAATCAAAGGTGAGAACAACCCTTTAAGTCCAAAATACAAGCCTGTTCTAATGTGATCATACTGATTATTATAATCTTTCTTTATGAATCATCTCAGAGGAGCAAGGCTGTCGCTCTGAATGTGAAGCTACTGGATCTTAACCACGAGTTTTTGAGCGGCTCTCAGCTTCCAAACGCCGTAGAGAAGCAAGCTCTTCCAGAGCACATCCGCCACTGCTTTTCTATAGATGGGAACCGCGTTCAAATCGGCGGGTTGTATGCTGACTCTCCTAATGAGTTGGTGTGTATGATCAAATGATTCTGTTTACTTGGGTATCATCTGATTGTTTGTTTGTTGCTTGAGCTTATTAAAAGCGCACAAAAATCCATCATGTCCCTGTGATGTGACTTGCTATTGGCTGTTTATGCAAGCTGGATAGCTTTCAATTGCATGTTCAAGCATCTTTTTTTCTTCCCTCTGGTAGGTGCGGGAAGCTGCGTATAAAATATTTCTGTACCCCAACACTAGTCTTTTGGTTTGTCTGGATGAGCTTTTGGCTTGTAGACATGAGCTGGCAACATTAGTGGGCTATGAGTCGTTTTCACACAGGGCTTTGAAAGGAACAATGGCTAAAAACCCAGGTAATAGCATTTTAGTCAGAGTAATAGCTTTTAATCAGATTATCAACTGCTGGCTATAGTCCTAGCTACGTTTTGCGTAAAAGCTGCAAATAAAGGAGCAATGAAAACAAATTAGTAAACGAATTTGTTTGTTTTACAGAGACTGTGATGAAGTTTTTGAAGCTGCTAACAGAAAAACTCTCTGACAGGTACGTTTCACATTATTTGCTGTTTTTGAATTAGAGTCATTGAAGTGTTGTAAAGCTTACTCTACGTTTGTTTGTCATAACACAGAACATCAATGGACTTCATGATGATGAAAGAAATGAAGAAGAAAACACACTCAACAAATCCTGTAAATGTTTATTTTGTGCACCGGATTTGTTTTGCGAACGTTGTTTTCCCCTTTTTTTCGTTTGCATCACAAATGCAGACAGATTTTCTAAATATTGTTTTTCACATGTCAGGAAGTGATGCCGTGGGATCATGCGTACCTCAGCGGTGCCATACGAACAGAGAAGTAAGGCGTTTTCATGCATACATCCCTCTGAATAAACAATCTACTTCGAGTTTATCCTCATATACGCTCATGTACCTGCAGGTTTAACATTGATCCCAGCGTCTACAGTCCGTACTTCTCTCTCGGTGCTTGCATGGAGGGACTCAACCATCTCTTCACGCAGATTCTGGGCGTTTCTTTCCAAACGGTGCAGCCGAAGATGGGTGAACTGTGGAGCGAAGATGTTCGAAAGCTGGTGAGCTGCTCTCCTCCATCTTCGTATGCTCCGTTTTAAAGATCAACCTTCCGTCAATCACTTACAGATGCAGATGGAGAGCTGAATTTACTGTTTCTTGTGCTACAAACAGGCCTTGGTCCATGAAACAGAGGGACTGCTGGGATACATCTACTGTGATTTCTTCCGTAGACCTGATAAACCTCACCAGGTACAGCTGTCTGCTCTTGAACGATTCCGTACACTGATTCAGATATACACTAAGGGTATGTTTACACGACAAAAATGTAATTGCGTTTTTTCGCCTACGGACGACAGCGTTGTTCCCCATTCACACAGATCCACGAAAACAATTAAAAACGCTGTCTTATTCATGCCAGGCCAATAGCTGGCGATGTCACTTTGTGAAGAAACGCTACGTGCCTGTAGACTGAACACGTAATGCGCACAATGTCACCCCGTTTTCACACCGTTTTTGTAGTTTACACAGAGACAATAGCAGTATCGTTTTCAAAAACATGCATTTTAACAGAGTTTTCAAAAGTTTGCGTTTTAAGGCCCCCAAAACGCCATTGTCATGAGCAGCCAAAACCCATAAAATGTTTTCCGTTTTTAGTTGAAACCTTGTCGTGTAAACAGACCCTCAATTGACAAAAAGTCACATCTCTTAATTATTCAATTCAGGTGTTTCAATCAGACCCAATGTCACAGGTGTGTCAAATTAAGCACCTAGCCATGCAATCTGCAGTTACAAACATTTGTGAAAAAACGGGTTGCTCTGAAGAGCTCAGTGAATTCAGTGGTACTGTGATAGGATGTCACCTTTCCTATAAGTCAGTTTGTGAAATTTCATCCCAGGTAGATATTCCACGGTCAACTGTAAGTGGTATTATCGGAAAGTGTAACAGCATTTAGAACAGCAGCAAAAAAGTTCACGTAAGGTTGGGATCACTGAGTGCGGGGTCATATGGTGCGTAAAAGTTACAAAACATTTCTATTTCAAATAAATGCTATTCTTTTGAACTTTCTATTCATAAAAGATTCACGGGTTCACACTTACAAATAATCAGATAGAGTAAGAGAGCGTATTTGGTGTGCTGTCCAATGAGAGGGTTGGAGCAGCCGAGAATGAGGAGTCGGGTGGTCGAGGAACATAGGTGAGTCGTGTAAGGCTAGAAGTTTACAATAATTGGAACAAAAAGCAGTTGAATGATTCAGTTATTTATCTGACTCCAATATAATTAATCTGACTCCATTAAAGTTGTTCTTATTCTTTAACCTCTTAAAGAACAGAGTGGCAGGGTTGAAGCCTCTCTGAAAAACAGTTACCTTTCTTTCTTATACCCTGAGCAAAGCATTGTTAAACATGAGTGGAATACCAACACCAAAACCGACCAAAACCAAAAGATAAAGCAAATGGGTGGTTTTCAAGAGGGGGAGAAGTACATTAACATATTCTCCTCAATGCATGTTTAAGCAATATTACCTATATTGTAGATTAGGATTCTTCAGTATCTTTATAAAGTTCACCACCATTCATTTCAGTTTATAAGATATCAGATGAGACCAAACATTACACAGTAACATGTTAGAACACACTAGCAGATAAATAGTATGTAGTGGAAAGCACGTGTCCTGTGGAGCAAATGGTGCAGACGTGTCATTGAGGTGTAAACGACTCTTGTCTCCCCAGACAGAACCATCCTGTGTCCCAACAGTCCTCAATCAGCATATTGATGAATCCCTTGCATTATCATACTGTGATGATGAAGGCCATTGTGCCACGTTTAATTCACATGATTACTTCTAAAAGGATTTCTGAAGTACTAGGGCAACAAAGAGTTCTACCCATATTCGCTCCGCCCTACAGACGGCTATATATATTGGCCTCCTCTCGTGCTGATTGGATAGATCATTTGAATGTGTTCCTCAAGAACTTTGAACTTAAAACATATCTTGAAAAAATGTATTGTAGTTTTTTTTTTTACAAAAAAATACTAAGCAGCACAACTGTTTTCAACATTTATAATGATACAATGTTTCTTGAGCAGCAAATCAGCTTATTAGGATGATTTCTGAAGGATCATGTGACACTGAAAACTAGAGTAATGATTCTGAAAATGAAGCTTTGCATCACAAGAATAAATTACATTTTAAAATATTTGAAATTGTAATAATATTTCAAAATATTTTTTTTATTAAAACAAAAAATGCAGCCTTGATGAGCATAAGAGACTTTTTGCTAGAGGTCAGAGGAGGATGGGCCGACTGATTCAAGCTGATAAAAGAGCAACTTTGACTGAAATAACCACTCGTTACAACCGAGGTATGCAGCAAAGCATTTGTGAAGCCACAACACGCACAACCTTGAGGCGGATGGGCTACAACAGCAGAAGACCCCACCGGGTACCACTCATCTCTACTACAAATAGGAAAAAGAGGCTACAATTTGCACGAGCTCACCAAAATTGGACAGTTGAAGACTGGAAAAATGTTGCCTGGTCTGATGAGTCTCGATTTCTGTTGAGACATTCAGATGGTAGAGTCAGAATTTGGCGTAAACAGAATGAGAACATGGATCCATCATGCCTTGTTACCACTGTGCAGGCTGGTGGTGGTGGTGTAATGGTGTGGGGGACGTTTTCTTGGCACACTTTAGGCCCCTTAGTGCCAATTGGGCATCGTTTAAATGCCACGGCCTACCTGAGCATTGTTTCTGACCATGTCCATCCCTTTATGACCACCATGTACCCATCCTCTGATGGATACTTCCAGCAGGATAATGCACTATGTCACAAAGCTCGAATCATTTCAAATTGTTTTCTTGAACATGACAATGAGTTCACTGTACTAAAATGGCCCCCACAGTCACCAGATCTCAACCCAATAGAGCATATTTGGGATGTGGTGGAACGGGAGCTTCGTGCCCTGGATGTGCATCCCACAAATCTCCATCAACTGCAAGATGCTATCCTATCAATATGGGCCAACATTTCTAAAGAATGCTTTCAGCACCTTGTTGAATCAATGCCAATTAGAATTAAGGCAGTTCTGAAGGCGAAAGGGGGTCAAACACAGTATTAGTATGGTGTTCCTAATAATCCTTTAGGTGAGTGTATTTTATATTTCATTTATTAACATACTGTTCCCCCTGTATGGCAGGACTGTCATTTCACCATCCGCGGTGGCCGGCTGAGGGAAGATGGCGTTTACCAGCTGCCAGTTGTGGTGCTGATGCTGAGTCTACCTCCACCAAGCGGAAAAACCCCATCTCTGCTCACCCCCTCCATGGTGGAAAACCTGTTTCATGAGATGGGACATGCCATGCACTCCATGTTTGGCAGGACACGCTATCAGCATGTCACAGGTCAGAGTTAACTTCATAATTAAAGGGATATTCAGGGTTATTTGGTGATGATTACTACAGCTTCTAAGTTATACTCCTTTAGCCTGAATAAAATGAATACAAATTGAATTTACATGGCAAACTGCCAGGTTGACTTGAGTTTGATTTATGTATCAATAAAGGAACCAGGTGCTCCACAGACTTTGCTGAAGTCCCTTCTGTTCTGATGGAGTATTTCGCCTCAGATTATCGTGTTGTGAGCCAGTTTGCACGTCATTATCAGACTGGAGAGGTGGGTTTGTGCCTGCTCGAGTGATCATCATCTCTGTATCTGAACCCCATTAAAAGAACTGCTTGTTAATTTAACATGTCTTTTGTTTCCTCCAGCCCCTTCCAGAGAGCCTTGTGTCCCGTTTATGTGAGTCTAAGAGGGTCTGTAGTGCTGCTGACACTCAGCTACAGGTACTGAAGACAGATATCACCGCTCTGTTATAGAGAACTATTGTGCTGGTTGGAAGAATGTCAGAGCTTTATTGAATCAGGAGTAATTGTGAATGTCAACTATAGTTGGGAAATTCCAGTTACATTAACCCTGTAAAGCCTGACATAATAGTCAGACTAATCGATATATATTTTTTTTTATTGAAACATTTACTGAATCTTTAGAGATAAAAAAAGGTTTGTATATGTATGTATATGAAGAGTTCAGATGCAAAAGCTTGTATATTTAATTTAAATAATTTCACTTAAATGACAATTAATAGGTAATTTGCATTGCCATTTAAGTGAAATGATTGAACTTAAATATACGAGCTTGATAAAAATTATCATTCAAGAAGAAAATCTCAGATGGCACTTAGAGGCTTTTGCATCTGTATACTCTTCATATATATAATATAATACAAAATCATATTTGGCTTAACAGGCTTTTATTGCTCATATTGTATGATATAGAAGAATCTATAAGGGTTAAATGTCTACTAGTCATAGTCAGTAATGTTTTTAGTGTATTTCTTCTCTTTACAGATTTTCTATGCAGCTTTGGATCAGGTTTATCATGGAAAACCACTATACAGATCAACCACTGACATCCTCAGGGAAATGCAGGAGACGTTTTACGGGTTACCATATGTTTGTGACACAGTGAGTTGCAGGGTCTCTTTTTTTTAACTTATGTTTATAATAAAATACTAATCCTACATGTTCTCTGATGATATAGGCTTGGCAGCTGAGATTTAGTCACCTGGTTGGCTATGGTGCTAAATATTACTCCTACCTCATGTCCAGGGCGGTTGCCTCTATGGTGTGGAGGCAGTGCTTTCTACAGGACCCCTTCAGTAGGTCAGTGTAATGCCATTCTCTTGCCATTTATCGCATATTTTACATTATTTTTATGGTGGATGCTGAGTGAGTGCACAAATGTACATCAAACGTACCCAAGGTGTCTGGAAATACTATTCCTTATTTTTGTTCTTTTTACATTTTATAGTCACTAGGGTTCACTATTAAAGCATACAAAATAAACTGTCTCATTTACAGAGTGATGGGAGAGCGTTATCGCAGAGAGATGCTCGCTCATGGAGGAAGCAAAGAGCCTATGCTGATGGTCCAAGGTAATTAAAACACTTGGAAATTACATTTTATAAGACTTCACCAACTGTTAATATTCACTCATTTTGTATCCTCAGGAATGCTACAGAAGGCCCCTACCATTGAAGACTTTGTTGATGCACTAGTGCTGGACCTTGATGCAAATTTAAAACCCCTAGTTTAGTAGACTGTCACAAATATCCTCATTTTTTTGTCTCATGTGCTGCTACCTTTTAAGCCTTATTAAAATGTGAAAAGATGACATGAAAATCAGGTTTCACTTCTATTTATTGTGCATTAGCTGCATTTCACATTACTTTGTGCATTGATAGTAGGTGCTGATTTAAAGTGATAGTTCACCCAAAAATTTAAATTGTCATTTACTCACACACGTCATTCCAAACCCCCGAGACAAATGAAATCTGAGAGCTTTCTATCCCTCCATTGACAGCTACACAACTACCAATTTAACACTTCAAAAAGTTCATGAATAGATCATATACTAATCCATATGAATAATGGTTTAATCCAAAATTTCTGAAGAGACTCGATCACTTTATATAAACAGATTTAATTAAGCCTTTAGAATAGAAAGCTCCCAGATTTCATTTGTGTTCTGAAGATGAACGAAAGACTTGCAGGTTTGGAAACGACATGAGCGTATGATCAAGCTAGTATGGTTTCATCAACTCCATGTCATCATGTGGCTCCAATACATTTCATTTTTGTTGGAAAGTGTGTCTACTCTCTGCTTCCATCTTATTACTGCTAGGTTAGGTAACCTCTCCAGCACACAAATAATTTAGGAGCCAAGACCTAGTCTTAACACTTAGGAACCTTTATGAATCACACATTAAGTCTAAGAAGAGTAAAATTGCCATTCTTAGAATTGACACTTACTAAAATTTTACTCAAGACCAGGGGCCGTATGCATAAAGCCAGTCAGTGTAATTGAGTAATAAAGCTTGGTTTTAGTAGCTTGATCTAACTTAAGATTCATAAACATCACCATTCTGTCATAACCAGACCCAATATAACCTAAAACCTAATAAATCCCAATGTACATTTCACACAGATATCCTCAAGGATTCTTCGGACTAAAGGCTCACAACGTTGGTACATATTCATTTTAAAGAAGGAAAGCACAAACACAAGTTCCATTTTGTGGTTTATTTACCTATACAAAAGACCATAAACTCAAGCCAAGGTGGAATCTGAAAAAGAGATGAATAAACATTTAATGAAAGAATCCTGTAGGTAAAAACATTGAAAGACATCAAATATGAAAAAATGAACAATTTAGTTAAATAATCACCATGTTATGCCTCCTTCTCCGGAACTACCTCATCTGTGCCCTTGGTGTTTCTGGTGTAAATCACCTGAGCCCTGTGCTTGGACACCAGCTTGATAAGACCTGACAACAACAAAGGCCAAACATCACTCCATCATGGATTCATAACACACACTCTATCTCTGTATGTGCCAAGTCAAATGTGCATTTGCGAACGCAACGTGCACTGTTCGCTTTATTTACAACATTCCTGAAAATGTACAGCAACTCACCAGTATTCAGCTAAAAATCAACGGTTGAGGGTTTGAACCCTTAAGAATTTAAGACATACATTAATATTGTAACTTGTAGTGTAAAAAACTATTGTAAATAAATTATTTCACAGTACAATTGAAACTTACATCAATATATTGAAGTCTTACATCTAGGTCATTTTTAATTAATACTAGCAACTAACATGTCATTAAATTACTGGAATATGAACCAACAGGGGATTCGACTGACAAAACACTTGGGAATCATTTCTGCCACACAAGAAAATTATGAATCATATTTATGACATTAAAAAGTCAAAATTCTAACTTAGTCACAATTATGACAAAGCAAAATTCTGACAGTAATAATGACAGTCACAATTTTGACTTTTTAATATAATAATTTCAGCTTAGTTTGCCACTCACAGCTATGATTTAGTATGTGAATTTCCACTTGACATTACGATTAATTAAAATTATGACCTGTTCTTTATCAACATTTATTCTCATAATTATAACTTAGTCAATTTAGACTGTCATATTTTTTTCTTATGCTGTGGAAATGCGTCTCCATAGATGTGTGATGTACATGAACCACATGAATCAATCATATTAATTGTTGGAGCGTCAGATCTTCACCTTTGCCGAGCAGCTCCTGAAGGGCAGCCCTGGCCAGCGAGCCCCTGATCTTCAGTCTCTCAGAAACCACAGCGGGGGTGATCAGCTTGTAGTTGGGGACTTCTTTGTACAGTTTGTCGTATGTGGCCTTGTCGAAGAGGACCAGGTTATTCAGCTTATCCCTCACCTTTCCTTTGGACCACTTCTACTCAAAACCAAATACAAGGAAAAACTATATAAATTCATGCACGCATTTACACCACATAATCAGTTAATTGCTCGTAACTGACAGGTCTTTTACGTGAGGTGAATAGTGTTCAAGTATTTTTACCTTCTTCTTCGCTTTGCCTCCGGATTTGTTGACGGGATCCTTGTCCTTTTTGGACTTGCCCGCATCCTTCTTCTGCTTGCTATCCTTGGGCGGCTGGACAGTTACAGAAAAATCATTTAAATCACATGCGCAAATAAATACGTATTTTATTAATTACATCGACAAGAGTTATAATAAGCCAATGTGGTAATGCTGTGCGCGTGTGCTCGGGCCTCGCGCACGATGCGGCAACATTTCATACAAAATAACCATACACAAACGCTTAAATGGCCCACTTATTCTGCATTATAGTATTCATTATGCTTTAAAAAGTAGGACACTGTGGTTATATCACGGCTATTTCACGTGAGAAGTGGGTAAAAAGTGATATTTTCTAACATTATGGAGTCGCTCGAGCACTCACCATGCTGAGGCGTTGCGAGCTGCGGAAGAGAAAGGAAGTAGCGCACGCGCACGTCCGCTTTGTCCGCGTGCACTTCGACTGGTGCAGCGCGTGCTTTCTCTGCGCTCAAAGGCTCGCGCTCGTCACCTGCAGGACTGGAGCGAGTGTTCACTTGCAAAAAAAGAGACATTTCTGCCACACAAGAAAATTATGAATCATCTTTATGACATTAAAAAGTCAAATTTTTAACTTAGTCACAATTATGACAGTAATAATGACAGTCACAATTTTGACTTTTTAATATAATAATGTCAGCTTAGTTTGCCACTCACAACTATGACTTAGTATGTGAATTTCCACTTGACATTACGATTCATTAAAATTATGACCTGTTCTTTATCAACATTTATTCTCATAATTATAACTTAGTCAATTTAGACAATTTAGAAATAAGCTTCCATAGATGTGTGATGTACATTTACCACATGAATCAATCATATTAATTCACTTGCAAAAAAAGTCATTATGAGCTATTTTCAATTTCATAAACCTTAAATATATGTAGGCTATACATTTTTGTAAAAAAAAAAAAAAAAAAAAAAAATCTGGGTAGTTTAGTTTATGTTGCAAAATCTGACAAAATCAAACCAATTTCTGACAATTTATTGTACATTCTACGCCCCTTTTTAACTGTGTCACTAGAAAGTTTCAGAGAAAGAAATATTTATGTCCTTTATATGGTAAGTGCCAGGGTTGTAGGCTATTACTGTTGTAACCTACTCAATGTGCTGGTTCGTCCTGCTCATGGGAGCTGCATGAAAAACAGAGAACGTCTAATCAAACTCGTTTACAGAGTCTATTCACATTTTCGATTTAAGCACATACTTTTTGTTTTAGGATGCAATGACTGAACTGAAAGTTGTAAAGAAGTGCTGCTAGAATGCATTGTTTTAACACCATAGTCATTTGAAAAAAATAATATAAATATGAAAGCTCCTCCAAAAATACCCTAAAGTGACTCAAAAATATGTGTAGGCCATGGGAGATGTTCAACTTCACTTTCATTTCATCAAACCATACTTTCACATGTCTTGCTGTGTGTATTGGTGCATTATCATACTGATACATAGCACCCCCTTCAGGGTACAATGTTTGAACCATTAGGTGCACATGGTCTCCAGATTGGTTCGGTAGTCTTTGGCAGTGATGTGGAATGCCATGATATTGCCGCCCAAACCATCACTGATCCACCCGCGTTTCACTCTGGGCAACAATCCGGGTGTTAAGCATCTTTGGAGCTTCTCCACACAATAACTCCCACGGTTGTGGGAAAGACAGTGAAGGTGGACTCTTCAGAGAACAATACATGTTTCACATTGTCCACCGCCCAAGATTTGCACTGTTGGCACCAATGAAACATTTGGCTTTGGCACGAGTGACCAAAATGCTGGCTATAGCAGCCCGACTGTGAATATTGACTCCAGACGAACAGTTTTGGTGGAAACAGGAGCACATTAATTCTGGTTAGTACCTTGAGATCCCTTTCAGACAGCTTCATTTTGTGTTGACAGTTACTCCTGTTGGATGTGGTTCGTCCTACATGGTGGTATGCAGAGATTACCCTGGATAGCTCTCGATACACCACAAAGACTGTCCTGGTCACAGATGTGCCAGTGAGACACGCACCAACAATTTATCCTCTTTTGAACTCTGATATGTCTCCCATTATGCTGTGTGGATTGCAATATTTTATGTTCAGATGTGCTATTGCTCCAACACTATATTGACCAGTGTTTCAGTTTTATTGTCCAACCCCTGTATTTCAAAAATAAAATTCCTGCTTTAATACTGGAGGTTATGTACAAAGTACAAATGTTAAAGTGCAAAAAAACAATGTGTGTCTATTAAAAATATGTGTACACTGGAGAGAGATGATCCTCATTTCTCCGTACCTAAAGCTGTTACTCAACAATTGAACAAGCATACATAGAAAGTAACAAGTCAAACAACATTCATGTGAAACAATTCATGTTGATACAAACTAAGAAAGTAAACAACTTTTTATACTTCAATCTGTAAACATTTCTATTCTTACAGTAATACAAGTTCTGTTCATCTGAAGGATGTACAGTGGAGCCACTTCATCTCTAAAGTGTGTGTGAATGTTGTGATATTGCTGCCGAATAAGCTCGTGAAAAAAAAAAAATAAAAATGTGATACTGATTATCTTCTTAGGTTATCTAAATGCAATTTAAAAATATATATTTTTTAAAAGTGCAACAGTAACACTGGCATTAAAACCCTAAAAACAGTTCCTTAAAGGGTTAGTTCACCCAAAAATGAAAATTCTGTCATCAATTGCTCACCCTCATGTCATTTCAAACCTATAAAACTTTCTTTCATAAAAACCTAAATTAAATCTGTCATGTCTCTTCAAAAGACATGGATAAAACCTCTCCAATCATAAGGATTTATTTTACGATCTCTTCATTTGTGTTTCATTTATAATGACACAAGGGTGAGTAAATGATGACAGAATTTTCACTTTTGTGTGAACTAACTTTAAGTGATCTTTAAGTGTGACCAGCCCCCGGTTTCACAGACAAGGCTTAAGTCTAAGTCCCAGACTAAAATGCATGTTTGAGCTGTTTTAACTGGAAGCAACTTGCACTGACGTATCTTAAAAATATGTCAGTGCCATTGTTTTGTCTCAAGATGCACACCAGTAATGTTTGTTTCTAAGGCACATTTATAAAATATACTTAAAGGTGCTGTATGTAAGTGTTTTGACTGTACTAAAGCAGAAAAATATTATAATATGTTTGCAGATATTTAGGAAACATGCTGAGTTCACATACTCGTTTCTCTGAAAAACACTTCTACAGCCAGTCATTTTACTTTGAAATGTGCGTTCCGTGTCGGAATTTCTGTTTTTGTTTTGGTCTGTGCGATACCACACGTTGCCAATTTACCCAATATTATTGGGGAAATTATATTATTGGGCGTTATGGGGAAACAACGCTCTCCAATATTTTGAATTTGGACTGCAGTACCAATTTCAACTGCCATCTGTCAATTTTACATACTGCACCTTTAAATGCCCTAATTGAACTAAAGCCTAACCCTGGCTTAACCTAACCTAGTCTGTGAAACCAGGCCCAGATGTCCCAATCGAGTGCTGTCCCATTTGCAGGGCTCTCTGATTGGATCATTTTATTAAGAGGATTAGTCCATCTTTTTAGGCACGTGGCCCATTTTTGTACGCATGTTACGCACAAAGAAGAAACAAACTGTTGTTATAGCACAGGAGACTTCTGCTACCCAAAATGCTGTGTCCCAGCTGTAGCGTTTAGCGACGGTGCTGAATGGCAGGCCAGCAATGAATGCACCAACTAAAAAAAAATTTAAAAAAAGGAAATAAATGGTTATATATAGCATTTTATCTTCATGCATTTTGTCATGAAAAGAATTTGTGCAGAATTACCATTTGCCATCAGAGCTACAATGGCATGCGATGTCCCACAGAAATTGGAGGGGGCGCTCTCACTCGCAATAACCCCAAACAAGGCAATTGGACCATATGAGGAAAATCCAAATGCAGCACCAAGAATCAAAATCCAAAGCTGCAGAATAGAAAGAGTTTAGGTTTTTTTTTGTATTAGAAAACATTTAAGTGAAAAACTAAGACAATAAAGATGGCTAAATTATCTCATTCTAGTGAATTATTGGAGCTCAATACCTCTTTCTCTGAGACACCAGTGAGGACTGAAACTGGATGGAGTGCCAAAACCCATAGCGGTGCTTCCTGAGGAAGCACACATAACCATTTAACTAACACAAGAAAGCACAAATTAGCTATGTTTCCATCCAAAGTTGCACATTTAATTTTTGGGGAAAATTGGAATCGCTCTTTTCACATAAAACCTTTTCATAGAAAGCAACGTTTCCATCCCATGTGTTGTCACTTCCTGAGAAATATCTGTCATAAAAATTTAAGTTGCTGCAATCGGGGAAGACACTTTAGCTCTTTTTTCCGTCATGGTAAATTACTATGTGCATGTCTTCTAATCAGATACAAGTTTTTTTTAATGCTCATTTTTAGAATTTACGCACATCTTGTCATTTTCATCTAGCTTTTTTTCTGAGATATGGCAAAATTTGTGTAAAAATAGGTGGATGAAAATTTTTTGATAAAAATAAAATAAAAATAAAATCACCTCTGGGGTCTCTGGTGTGATGGTAACCCGGAAAAGGTACATGGACACAGCCATGCCAGCCATCATCATCAGGAGTAGCCCATGGCGAGGATTACCATAGATACCCAGACCTTGCTGTAAAATAGGAAGTCACTGTTTAACAGATGAAATGATCTCCATTCATAACATACAAATTAGGAATGCAACAGTATAGCAAAAAAGGGCGATAGGCCATTATTTTAATTCATTTTAAATCTATAGCTATTACTTTAATTATTAATATAATGGCAAAAATGATGAATCTGTTGCAACAAATATTATTATAATTATTATTAAGGCCATTATTTTAATTCACTTTATATATATATATTTTTTTTATTTCTAAATATTAATATAACGGCCAATATTATCAATCTAGTAAGAGATTTTATTAGATATAATCTGAAATATTGTGCATTCCAAATTAATGGATTATACTGTAAACCGAACCCACCCGAGCAACAGCCCTGTCTGACAGATAACCAGCTCCAATGCTGCCAAAAAACCCTCCAACTTCCAGCGCGCTCATGTATGAGCTGCCTGTAGAAAACAAACACGTTAGCATCCATAGACGGACCATAAACAACACAGAAAGCTTCAGGATAAACAGCTATAGAGCTGGTAAGTCCCGCCCATCCGTAAAACCCCAAGTGGACCTCTAGGTTGAAAAATCGTCAATGCAAGTGAATGGGAGAAAAAATTATTTTTTTTTTGGTCCCGTTTGAATTTTGCCATGAATATGAACATATGTTGTCTGTGAATTTTTTATATAATTTTTCATGTTACGAGTGTGACAGTATATGGTATGATTCTTCGGCTAGCAGTTGTGGAAAAGACTACATGTCGCCTATGGGACGTCACCCCATAAAGTTGACTTACCCGTGGTTTTCGCCAACCTCAACGATTTTGTCCTCTCCCTGAAAGAAGGCGATGAAGTGCACCAAAGACACAGCCATGTTTAGCAGGATCCGTGAGCTAGTGTCCGTGTGCGAGTGGTGGTGACGTTTCAAACGCGTCGAAAGCAGCGAAAGTCGAAAAGTCGAAAGTCTAACCGTATCAAACTTCTACCCGCTAAATTGTAGCATTCTTCACACGAAAAATTCTATTAAAAATTCACAGACAACATATGTTCACATTCATGGCACAATTCAAACGGGACCAGAAAATAATTATTTTCTCCCATTCACTTGCATTGACGATTTTTCAACCTAGAGGTCCAGTGGGGTTAGCGGAAGGGGCGGGACTTACCAGCTCTATAAAGTACCACACTCACCCATCATGGCAGACTGGCCTTTTTCCTGCATGAGGAAGAGCTGACCCCAGTCAGTACAGGCGATCTTTACCCCAAACACAACCAGGTATCCCGCAGACAGCACCCAAAGGTACGGAGACAACAGGAACTCTTTTAGACTGCTTTCCTCATTAGGGCCTGGAACAACGGCGGAGAGGATTGACAGGAGCAGTAGCCAATAACAAACAAACATATTGTAAACAGCATAAACATAAAAACAATTAACAATTATTATCTCACCTCCCTTCTTCCCTTTGCCCTTTTTAGCTCCAGGCTCAATGTTGGGCAGCCCCACATCACTGGGTTCGTTCTTCACCGTCAGAAGGCAAACGACAGCGACGGCCATGCAAATCACCCCAGACATGGACATGATGATTCTCCAGTTATAGTACTGAACCAGCACTGTAGTGATGATGGGTCCCAGACTACCTGCCAGGTTCATACTGCAGCACAGGATGGCCCACCATGTGCCAAACTGAGACGGTTCAAACCACTGGAAAAAGCCGGAACAAGAAATGATTTCATGGAAACCAATTAACACAATGTCAATACAGGTTTTAAGCTATTTTCTAGAAAATGCTTCTAGTTAATTTAACATTTAATTAGTACGCAGCCCATAAAGAGACATGGTGGTGGAAAAAACTATAAGATATGGGAAGAAAAAATATATTTCAAAACTTTTACGTCCGCTCGCAAAAATGTAGCATTCCCTGAGAAACTTTTGTGTGTTCATAATTGTTTTCCAGATCTATTTTTTTTTGCCATTACCATGTCCCTTTAGGGGCTCCATAGTATAGTCAACTTAGCTACATGTTGAGGTCAAAATTGCTAAGCAATGTTGGATAATGTATATATTAATTATTTTTTAATGCCATGTCAGCGACAATACTATCTTCATGACAGGATCATGGCAATTGAATAATAAAAACCATACAATTAACAACTAGCTAAAGACATAAGACACAAGATAAAAATTCAAAGATAAATTCACGTGGTACATTTTTAAATAAACCAGTTAATAATTTCTCTGAATGAAATTCCATTAAAAACAGTTGACACCAATAAAATATGTTTAACAGTCAATGGAGTTTTACAAGCAAGGCATGATGTTTGTTCTTCACCTTTCAATAAACATATACTAGGATTTATTTCATGTAACTTGTTTCTGTGCCATTCCATCTGCCCAATGCTAGATAAAAATGAATAAAACCTCTTTTTGGGATGTTCCTGAAGTAAAAAAAAAAAATCAATATAAAAAGACTACAATAATAATTTGGTTTCTTTTATCTAAAAAGACTACCTAGGCTAGATATGCTAATGATGATGATATGCTATATCATCATTAGCATATCTATCCTAGGTAAACAATATTTAGAATCTGAATAGCAATTAAATATTAAAATAAACCTAAATCCAAAGCAATGCCAGTTAATGACTATAATGCATTTGAACACCCACTGAAATGTATGTCATATTCAATATTTTTTATTTTACCGCAGACCAAGTGCTTCCAGGTTGGTTTGGCAAAGTTAACTGCTGTTGGTTGCTTAAATTAGATTGAAGTGTATCGTAACTCTCGCAGCTTGACTCCACGAGGATCAGCTGTTGCATCTAGAATACATCTAGTGGCATTCATCAGTGTGAGGTCAGCAGATGGAATTCCCAGCTATTCCCGTCACACTGCCAACACTGGAAGACAGGTGCATACTGACAGATTTTAAAGGCAAAGGGTCAGTCTTACCTTCCGAAGCACCTTTCCACATGGTGGCCAGCCGAAACCCTGACCGAACCCGTTCACGAACCAAAGCACGGTAAACGTCATGACAGTGGATGACCAGGAAAAGGCGATGTTTATGGTGCCTACAATGAAGAGCCCGGTGGCGAAGAGCCAGCGAGCGCTGAACCGGTCAGAAAGCACTCCGCTGATAAACTTACTGATAGCGTAGGCCAGAGTCTGACTGCTGGTGATCAGCCCTACATCACAGGGAACAGGAAAAGACACAAGTGAGAGAACCTACTCTGGGTGTTTTGTGGCTTTGGCATGGATTTCTTAGTAAGCCATGAAATACTGCATTGCACTACAACAGGGCTCTTCAATGATTTTTCAAGGCAAGGAGTGAATAAAAAGACAGGGCAGGGACCCTCTGTGTGATTATATATATATAGTATAAGAGTGGGAGAACAGGGTTGCATTGACAATCCAACACAATGGGCAGCACATTGAACACATTTTATAAGTGGTCAGAAACTTGTAAATAACTCATGAACGAATAAAGTTACGTTGAAACCAAGCACACCATTGTTTTTCTTGTGACATTACCAATAAGTTTGATGTGTCACATGGCCCTCTTCCTATTGAAAAAACAAAAGTTGTATCCAAGATGGCCGACTTCTAAATGGCCACCATGGTCACCACCCATCTTGAGGAGTTTGCCCCTTCACATATACTAATGTGCCACAAACAGGACTTTAATATCACCAACCATTCCCATGTTATTACGGTGTATCCATATAAATGGCCCACCCTGTATATACACACACATATATACAGTTTGCGGTCTGTAAGATTTCTTAATGTTTTTGATCAGTCTCTTTGAGCAAAAATACAGTAAAAAAAAAAATATTCTTGTGATGGCAAAGCTGAATTTTCAGCATCATTACTCCAGTCTTCAGTGTCACATGATCCTTCAGAAATCATTCTAATATGCTGATTTGCTGCTCAAGAAACATTACTATTATCAATGTTGAAAACAGTTTTTGTGGATTCTTTGATGAATATAAAGTTCAAAAGAAAAGCATTTATTAAAAACAGTTATCTTTTGTATCATATATGTCTTTACTGTCACTTTTCATAAAATCAACACAACCTTGCTGAAAAAGCATGCATTTCTTTATATATATATATATATATAAAAATTACTGATCCCACTTACCAAGATCTTCTTTATCCAGATCAATCTCCTCCATCACTGATGGCATTAGAAAGGAGAAAGTCTTTCGGTTGAAGTAATATAGCATGTAGCCCACAAACATTGAGATAAATATAACAATGCGGTAATATCCATAATCTGCTGCTCCCATGATTGCGGTTGTGAGATTTTGAATAAATACAAGCAAAAAATTTACAATAAAAGAAAACTCAGAAACAATGCTGCAAGATTACGGCCAAAAAAAGCTCTTATAGCACTAGACAAAAGCCTTCAGTTCTGTTAACCAGTTTTCTCCTGATGAAACTTCACGAAACTTATCCAAAGGTCTAAATCATTTCATCCGATTACTAAGGGGTGATGAAGATTTTCAGCTCCTGTCCAGGTTCCTTAAAGTTGCATGGGCGACAGGAGGCTTCTCTTCAGCCGGCATTCACTGCTGTGCCTGGAAAACATCTCAGAGTCAGTTTACTTCAGTCTCTATGCAAGCAGCTTGCTGTGAAGTGGACCAGCAAAATACATCTGAACACTATTTAGACTTTCACAATCAGAGGGGAACAGAGAAACGCTTTCATGAAAATTTCACTTTCTACAGACCTCATGCAGTCTAAATGCCAAAGGGTTTCTTGAGTGGCCATAGACGTATACAGCAGCAATATGAATTTGAAACATGATGCAGGGGTCAAGGAACATCTCTTGCAAGAATGACAAACTCCGGATAAAAATAACATAAGTGCTTTCTGCACATTGCATGGGGACACATGCCCTCTCAATGGAAGTAAGAATTCATTAAAACGATGATTGTTGAGTAAACAAATGCTGTGTGAATAAAGGAGGCGTTTTTGTTCATCCTGCGCTTTTTAAACCGTATTAAAAAAGCCTTTGACAGCGCAAGCGCAAGCGCGCTTTGGTATCAGCACGCGCAGCGCACGAGATTACAAAAACGCAAAATCGCGCGGTGACGTCAGTGCATCAAAACGGCGAATGCAGTAACAACTCTGATTCTGACCTCAACCACAAGCGTCCTTACTACCATTGTGCAGAGTGCTGACTAAACGTATTTATAATGTAATGCGAAGATACATAGAAATATTTCTCGACTTATATCTTGCTTGAACAGTTAATGTTGCTTGACAGTTTCATTAGAAAGAAGGATTAAAATGTACCTCCGACAGCCCGAGCTCGCGTTCAGAATTCACGCCGTTGCAGGAGCTCCTTCTCTAATCTCTGTTCTGATTGGCTGTCAACCTGTCATTTATATCGCGGTGGGCGGGCTTTAGTCTTCTTGCAGTCCTCAGTGGCACATTTATATAATTTTGCTGCATTCGTGGAGTAGTTTTAAATCTCCTCTAAGATTTCAAATCAGTATACCCGAAGTATTGTTTTTAACTGCTGGACTGAAATGAAAAGCATTTGTTATGGTAATGATGAAGAAAATGATTGCTTATGATATTCTTTATGGTTATTTCTATGATTAATCCGTTCAAACACATTGTTCTTGTATTCAATTTATTAATTATTTGTCTATTATCTTCTTGAATTATTTGTAATATATTTGTGTCTATTATATCTTTTAATATCATATACTCATAATTTATATACATATTCTATTAAAACCAGACCTTTGGTTAATCTCTGCTCTGAAAAAGTACATGTCATGCTGTTAGCCTCCTTCTCTAAAAGTTGAGACATATTTCTCGTCAATGTCTGTAATCGAATCTAATATCATATGTTGCATGAGCTTGTGGTTTTTAGAGTGTTAAAACCACAATGTTTAACTACGCTTACAGAATGTAATACCAAGAGGCCAGAGCTGATTCTTAGAAAATATATTTTTGAAATGATTAACATTTCCTGATCTGATCTGAACCTATAAATATTGGCAAAGCTCAAACATTGGTGTTGCTCTTGAATCTTGCTCATGGGCAATATTATTTTACAAAGAGATATTTAGTTAAGGACTGGTTTATTGTTACTTTGTTAGGCTACTTGCAATTAAAATCCGATTATTACTTAGGTTATTTATCTAAATATTCATTGATTTATTATTTTTATTATTCATTATATTCTTCATTTATAAATAAAATCATTTGTATTTATCACTTCTGCTTCTGATTGGATCTCACTGCATCAGGTAAGTAATTATTGACTCTGGTCATGTGTGATACGTGGTGACGTGCAACACAGACGCGCTACGCTATTACACTACGTAAAAAGAAAACTCGAGGTCCAGAGAGAAGGAAATGAAAAGTGGAATAAAGTCGTTATTTTTGTTTGTTTTTGCGCACAAAAAGTATTCTCGTCGCTTTATAAACTTAAGATTGAGCCACTGGAGTCACTTGGACTATATTAACAATGTCTTTAATACATTTTATAGTGTTATAGTGTCCATAAGCCTGCAGGAGGAGTGATCCAGCTCTCAGATTTAATCAAAAATATCTTCATTTGTGTTCCGAAGATGAACGAAAGTCTTACGGGGTTGGAACAACATGAGGGTGAGTAATTACTGACAGAATTTTCATTTTTGGGTGAACTAACCCTTTAACATGACATGTCCAATGGTGCTGAAGCAAAGATGTAGCCAGCCATTGCACTACAACCACTAGATGGCGTAAATAGAAAGCAGAAAGTATGCCCTGTTTTGTCTTTATGGCCTGGTTTCACAGACAGGGCTTTGATTAAATCAGGATTAGGCCTTAGTTTAATTAGGACATTTAAGTATATTTTATAAACATGCCTTTTTTTGCATTATATATATATAAAAAACATTACTATTTTTAAAGTTTTTCAAAGAAGTTTCTTCTGCTCATCAAGCCTGCATTTATTTGAACAAAATACAGAAAAAAATGTAATATTGTGATATATTATTACAATTTAAAATAATTGGTTTTCAATTTATTATACTTTAAATTATCATTTATTTCTGTGATGCAAAGCTGAATTTTCAAGATCATTACTCCAGTCTATCACATCATTCTAATGATGATTCATTATCAAAGTTGGAAACAGTTCTGCTGCTTAATATTTTTTCATAACCTGTGATACTTTTTTAAGATACTTTGATGAATAAAAAGTAAAAAAATAAAAATATAAAAAAGAAGCAAATGTTTTAAAAATAGAAATATTTTGTAACAACAATATACACTACTGTTCAGTAATTTGGGGTCAGTAATTTTTTTTCTTTCTTTTTTTGAAATAAATCAATACTTTTATGCAGCAAGGATGTGTTAAATTGATAAAAAGTGATAGTAAAGAAGATTTATATTATTAGAAAATATTTTTTTTATTTTGAATAAATGCAGTTCTTTTTAACCTTTTATTCATCAAATATATTAGGCAGCAGAACTGTTTCCAACACAAATCAGAATATTAGAATGATTTCTGAAGGATCATGTGATAGACCGGATGTCACATGTAACACTGAAGACTGGAGTAATGATCCTGAAAATTCAGCTTTGCATCACAGAAATAAATGATAATTTAAAGTATAATAAATAGAAAACCAATTATTATAAAATTGTAATAATATATCACAATATTAAATTTTTTTTCTGTATTTTTGATCAAATAAATGCAGGCTTGATGAGCAGAAGAAACTTCTTTCAAAAATATTAAAAATAGTAATGTTTCCAAACTTTTGGCCTGTACTGTGTGTGTGTATATATATATATATATATATATATATATATATATATATTTTTTTTTTTTTTTTTTATTGCTAGTGTGCATCTTGAGACAAAACAATGGCACTGACATATGTTAAGATATGTCAGTTCAAGCTGCTTTCAATTAAAACAGCTCATACATGCATTTAATCTGGGACTAGGTTTAAGACTGGTCTGTGAAACCGGGGGAATAATTAATATAAAAACCAATTCATGGTGATACATGATGTTGTATTTATTATTTCAAATAATAAAAATATTATTTATGTTCCATAATTGTTGCAATGTCTTTCTGCTGAAATTTAAGCAAATAATAAATAATATAATTTGAAATGACTATATTATTAATTGAAATTATTATAAAAAAATTTTTTTAGATTTCCACTGTGTCAACCTTCACCATATAGTGTGAAAACATTTTGGGGAATTTTGTCAGACAGAATCAGCACTGAGAAATATCCACTGCTGTAAAACATGTGACCAGTAGCCTTGGTGACTCAAAATTTCAATGATAATGCCTGTACTGAAAAACACTGGTACAAAAGCAAAACAAACATCTAAATTAACTTTTAACATCTAATTAAGATATTATTTAATATTGCTGAATCAAACTAATTAATGCATTCATTTACCAACAAAATAAAATTGTACGGGTTAGAACAATAAAAAACAGCTTTTTAAGAAAAAAATTGCAGGTTTCCACTTTTTACATTGTGGGGTTTAAATTACCCTCACTTTTAAACACAGCACAAAGTTCACAAATCTGACATGCTGTTTAGATTTTTACAGCCAAAGTCATATGAAACACTTTCGATATTCAAATAATAACAGTTCAATGCCTAAAGTCTCTAATGGATCTGTCCACCCATGGAAATGTTCAGAAATCGACATCTCCATGTTTAAATTACGTGTGTTTGTGCGTGTGTGTGTGAGAGAGTGAGACAGAGAGAAAGAGAGAAGCAGCACAGAATGCTTTACTCCTCTTCAGATAAGGTTGTTACAGTGTCTGTCTTGTTTTCTCTGTTTTGTAAAAACACATTTTAGATTAGAATGTGCCTTTAAATTATTCACTAAAAGCATTTGCAGGAGCAAGGGAAGAAAAACAAAAAAATGAGTGAAGAATTGGTACAGGGCGGGAATCGGCACACTTGAAAGCATTCAGGTAAAAAAAAAATCTCTTCTCCTACAATTAATGGACTGAACCATCATTAATTCATACTCTGACATTGCTAATATAATTTCTAAAACAATTAGAGACCCAGCCACATGGAAGTGCTGTGCTAAGACAAGGCTATTTAATACGTCGCCGTATGTTTCCTTTCTGGGTTTTGTCTCTCCAGCTGAGAAACTGTGATTACTGTAGCACATGGATGTGACCGTGCAGGGTTTTCTGTCTGCAGGCTGAAGGCATCGAGTAGGACAGTTAGAGGGTGTTTTTAAACTCAACTGTGACATGTGCTTGGACATCAATAAATGGACATCAGCCAAACCGCCCCAGGAGCTCACAGCACTGTCCCGTGTATAGTAAAGGACTGCATTAATAGCTGTTAATGACCTTATTACTTAAAAAAACCTGTTAAAACTAAAAGCCACAAAAACTTGTCTCTTGGTATATGTGTGATTTGTCAGTTTAATCAGGGCAAGCATTTTCAGCTTCTGTATTTGTACATCTTTTGTGGAGACTGTATTACGAAATCTCATATTGAAACAATACGCATCAGTTCGAGAGAGAGAAATAGAGGGAGGGAGAACATAAGAGAGGAGGGAACATCTGTCGTTTTTACCAGCGATCTTCCGCCAGATTTGGTCCCTCTGTTGCCATAGCAACAGTCATTATGCATACTTTCAGATTGTAGAGTTTGTATTCAGGAATTGGTTCTATTTGCACAATTTCCAACTCATTCTGATTTCCATCTCAGTCTGATTTCACTATGCAATCTCCACTTCAGTCTGATTTCTAGCTCAGTTTGACTTTACTGTCTGATATCAACCCGAGTCTGATTTCACTGAACTCAGTCTGATCTCCTCCTGTCTGATATCCATCTCAGTCTGATTTTATTGTCTGATATCCACCTCAGTCTGACTTTACTTTCAGACAGTCTGATTTCACTCCTTGACATCCACCACAGTTTGCTTTCACTGTCTGATTTCCATCGCTGTCTGATTTCACTCTCCAATTTCCAACTCAGTCTGATCTTGTTGGAGAATTTTCCTTTGATTCATGTCTAAGTATGATGCAATGAAAATGACAAGCATGAAAAAAATAGGTCTGAAAAGGATGAGAGAATGGAAAAATACCCAGTATGCATAAGAAATGCAAGGTGTCTGTATGAAACAGGACACCATTATGTAAGGTTTTGAGATGTTTGACCAATAGAGCTAATTGTGTCAAGGTCACCAGGCGTGACAGAGGGGAAGAGATAGATTTGAGAGTATCCATTGGAGACTTGATGATATGAAAAAAGTATAAGACATGAACACTGGCCAATGTAACCTCAGATGTCCGGATGGCCAGCCGGCGTCTCACTTTGTTGCTTGTCAATAAAGTTAATTCTTCTGACCTGGAACCTCGACTCTGAGAAAACTTCTTTGAGACCTGAACCAAAAAGAACTATGAATTTGTCACAACATAATCCTCCTGTCTGATTTCATTATCTGATATCCAGTCTGAATTTACTTTCTGACAGTCTGATTCACTATCCAATCTCCACCTCGGTCTGATTTCCAGCTCAGTTTGACTTTACTGTGTGTTATCAACCCCGAGTCTGATTTCCAACTCAGTCCGATCTCCTGTATGATTTCCACCCCAGTTCAATCTCCTCCTCTGCCTAATTTCCATCTCAGTCTGATTTCATTGTCTGATGTCTACCACAGTCTGACAGTCTGGATTGGCAGGGAGGACGAGAAGCTCAGTCTTTGCCAGGTTGAGCTGTAGGTGATGTTCCTTCAGATGTATCATCTTGATGTTTTGAGAAGACTATCCTGTTTATAGTTAGAGCCTGGCCAAATCCAACCTTGAAGAAGCTGTGTGTGTCGGTGTGTGTGTGTTAGTCTTCTTGGTTATAGGTTAAAGGGATACTCCACTTTTTTTGGAAATAGGCTAATTTTTCATTTTGCCGTACCATGAGTGCAGCAGGCGTAATGATATGACGCAGCGCCTGAAAATAGGTCTAATAGGTTAGACAAACTTAGTCCCGGTCACGTTGGAAGTTACCGAGCTGGGGACTACTTTCAGGCGCTGCGTCATATCATTACGCCTGCTGGACCCATGGTACGGCAGCAAAGTTTCTTGATTATTACGCAGGAATGAGAGTATAGTTCCTAGCCGTATCAGCCTAGAAAATCGCAACTTTTCATTTTCCGTCGGTCTTAGTACACGATGTAACTACAGAAGAGTCAAGTTTTAAATAGGAAAAATATCAAAACTCTTTGGTCATTTTTTTGAGAGAGATGCTAATGGTCTTGTCCACTTCAATGATGTATGCTAAGCTATGCTAAAAGTGGTACCGCCAGACCCGGAGATCGGCTGAATGGATTCGAAAACGGTAAAACTCAACTGTTTAACTCTGGGGGAGTTGTAAAATAAGCCTATTTCCAAAAAAAGTGGAGTATCCCTTTAAGGAACCACTGACATTATTGGAGATTGACTGACTTGTTTTCTTTGACATGTTGGCGCCTGGACACACAGTCTTGTGACCTCGGAGGGACACAGGGTCCCTAACTCAGGGTCCTGGTGGTAGCCGTACAGACTATGGAGATGTGCTACTGCCTATCAGTCCATGTGTGAAAAAATTACTATGTTTATCTATTTCTTAGCCAATCAGAATCATTCAACCTGAAGTAATGACGTAGCTTAGACATTGGTGAAGGGTATAACTGCTGTGATCTTTGTAACTGTAAGCGGGGCGGCCAACGAACTCCTTGTGAGCCTTGAAGCTGACTTCTGCCTGATGAAACTACAAAATCTTCAGCAAATTTTTTCTTTAATCCCCACGACACCCTTCGTCAAACGGATTGAGCCAAAATCGTATAATCTGAACCAGGCAGTTTAAATCTATTTGAAGAATCTATTTGTTTTAATTCTGTTTGAGGGTGTATCATTTTCATTTGTCCAATTGGTTTTTCAGATGTTTTATAGGCCTATGTTCTTTATTTGTTGTACAGCACGGTTTGAACATCTGTAGTTTTTAAACGTCCTTTATAAATTAATAAACTAAACTAAACATTGGTAAAACAAAGCCTCATTCTTGAGGTAATATTATTATATTCCTCATGTTTTGGGAATTTCAGTTGGTGACGCTGTTGATGATTGCCCTTTGTTTTTGCTGCCATCTCCCATCAGCATCCACAATTGCACTCTTTGTTGTCAGAATGAGAGGACGCATTCTTCGGGAGGGATGACCTCTCATCCCCTGCTGGCCCTGGCACTGCTCACACCAACCCACTCTCTCTCTCCGTCTCTCATTGTCTTTTCTCTCTCAAAGGCTACCAGCAGGATATCTGACTGTAAATGTTTGCGTCAAGGCAACGAAAGATAGATGCAATATGTAAGTATAACTGGCTTTAATATAACATTTTTAAACGGTGATATGCTTTCTCCTTAATTGCAAAAGTGTGAGATGTATGGCGTTTAAATGTTTTATTGTCACAGTTTTAAAAATTGGGAAGAAATTGGAAAAGAAAACTAAGATTTTTTTATGCAAGCTTCAGTTGTGCTGAATATATGCTCTCTTTCTCTTCCAGCCAAATTTAGCAACACATCCATATCTCCCTCTGGGACACGCGCACAATAAACAAACCGAGACAAGTGTGAGGCACCAAGCAGTGCTGCCTTTTTATTGGTTGTTTAAATGTTTGTCTAAACAAGTACGGAGTGAATCTGGGCCTCTTGCATAAGAAATGGGGACAGGCAAAAGATTAGGATGCTTATGAAGGATCTTCAGAAAGATTGAACCGTAGATCATGAGGAAAATGTAAAGGAGTTTAGGGTATTTGACAGTGTTTTGGAGAACATTATGAATGAATTATGAATGAATCATAATGAAAAGATTTGTTTGCATTATGCCATTTTTTTTAATGACAAATAAGCACATTCCTCCACATTCATTTTTTAATGTTTATTTTTCCTTTTCCTTTTATGTTTTACTGTTAAATGCAATGTATTTAATTTAAATTAGCATAATGTAAGTACAATGTAAGTACTTACGTGTTGTATAAATACCTTTATATTAAATTCTTATACATTGCCCGGTTTGGATTTAAATAGGCAGATGCTTAAGAGTCTATGATTGTTGCAGTGATTATTATTGCAGTGATTATTATGTTTCTAGCATGTTATATGTTTGCCAACAGTTCTTCTAACCCTAACTGATGGAGTGTGTAGGAAATGTAGGAAGACACATCATGGCCATCCACCTCTCAATGGAAATAACATCACAACATTTATTTCCATTAAAAGGTGCATACATTTTTGGTAAAGATCTCGAATTGTCAACCTCAGATCTGTGGCTTAATCAGATCCAGTCTGATTCCCTGGCGGCGCTCATTATTTTGTGACTTACTGAGACACACAATGGTCTGACCTAAATCTAACACCCAAATTATTGACAGAGAGAGAATGTACATGCGTGCATGTGTGTGTTTACAACTTGGCTGCTCTGTTCCTGACCAGAGTTTTCATTCAACACGTTTGTCTGAAATCCTTACAGAATGACCTGCCAAACAATAGAGAATGTTCAGTATGAATGCTGTGACATTCTGACCAGGAATATATATCTGTGACATTTATTTGTTCTAGTTATGCTCTAAAATATTTCATTATTTATTCTATGTTTTTCATTATTTGAAATTGTACATCAAATGATTACTTTTCATGATATCTGAGTCTAAATGTGATTATGTGTCTCAATTATTCGCATGTCTCAGTTCCTGATGGAGTTGCCTGCTGCGGGGACTATGAAAAGAGAGGGATAAACACCGGTAAGCTCATGTAACATGCAGAGAAACAGAAAAACATCTCTATCATAGGATATGTACTGGTGGAGTATCTACTGAAGACATGAAATTGAAGACACATACTCAAACGCCTCTAAAGTGACCCGAGATTGCGAGGATGCATTCGAATTTTTGGTCTCTTCAAATTTATATTCAGTTGCTACTGAAGCAAAGTTTAAAGCTTATACTGACCTATTTTCTGGGAAAAAGAAGCTGCAGAGAAAGCACATTACAGGGATGTGTGCAGTGATGGCAGCAAATGCTTTAAAAATTCTTCAAATCTCTAACCCCAAGCATTGATAATAATGATTCTTGCCTTAGCAAATGGCACTTATGAAGCAAGGATGCTCGATTATGGCAAAAGTTTTGGAAGTTTTGGACTCTGGAAACATTGTGCATTTATTAAACTTAAAAAAATAAATAAAAAAAATGTTTATATATATATTTTAACTGGAAAACAAATTAAAAATACATGTAAAAATAAATTAATATCGAAATAATAAATGAAAATAAATATGATCAGCTTTGTTGTAGTGCAATTCCTCGTCATACTGAAAACTCCTAAAAAACATATTAGTAAATTCCAATTATTTTTCGAATATATTTGAACTCTAGAGATATTATTTCAGTTAGACCAACAGAACACAAAATGGAGCAATGATTAGCCTAAATCAGGGCTTTTCAAACATGCCCAGGGCTGTGTTCGAAATCGCCCTCTATACCCTCATTGACTATTCCCGTCATTAGTCCACTAATATATTTCACTTGAGGGAGGGAATGATGGAAAATGGATGAATGGATGATTTTGACAAACACTGGCCTAAATACAAATTGTGCCTGACTGTTAACAAATTGCATTTATTTTTATAACTATAAAGTTTATAAAATTATAAAATCAAAGGTTTTAACCTACGCTCACTGGCCAGTTGTAGTGTTAATCTTCACACAGTTTAAGTTTTTTCACTAAAATTTGACTTTTTATTTTAATTTTAACAGTATTAGTCATATTTGTATTTATTTATTTCAAGCAAATAGTGTGACAACAGAAAAAAATACATAATAATAATAATAATAACTTATACACTTATGCTTGAAATGGAGTGGGGAGAAGTAAAACTTATTGAACCACACCCCAGTCTGTCAAAGAATTTATACAAACAAAATAGCTGCTTCCTTCTTCAGTTATCTCAAAGAAAAAAAAGAAAAATATATATAAAATAAATAATAGTAATAATAATAACTCATTAAGAAACAGTATTATAGTTGCACATGTGCAAAACCACACATACATATACATATTCATAATATATTACCTCAGGTAACAATGATTATCAAATACCAACAATGGTAGACGGAATGAATATCATTTATTTATTTTAGTAAATTTGACTTGGAATGGCAAAATGGCCAACAAGGCATCGAATACCAGTCAATGGCATTGTAGTTGACAAGAATTAAAATAAAATAAAAATATATAAAAAGAAAATGCTCAGATAATTTATATATGAATTTAAACATGTATCAGCCCTTGTGAAAACGAGTACACTATTGCAATACAATATTGTGAATTATTTATGTTTTATTACATATGGTGGATTAATCATAACTAACTTTATTTTTCTTGCAGGATTAACAATTATATGCTTTTGAAACCTGAAATGTCCCCAAACACTCAGTCAGTCAGTTTGTCTCAATCAAGTCCGAACATAACAAAAGGGGAAATGAAACTAGACAGATATCTAAAATTAAAAACTCATGACTTTGAGTTTTGAGTGAAAAGTGAAGTAAATCAAGAAATCCAGAGTTTGCTTCTACTACCTAGTAACAGAAGGGTTTGCTGAATTATGCAAATGAAGAACCAATCATATTGTAGGAAAATTATGTAATGTATCTTGTCACCTTTGCCATGCTCCTCTTCTATAAAAACTGTTGTATTCTTTTTGCTGGTGGGATTCTTTCTGAAATTTGTCTGAGATCCTCCGGCCGTGATTAAAGCATATGCGAAGGCATTGTCTGGAGTCTGTTTAGTTATTGCTGCGCAGCAAGTTAGTGGAGCACTAGAGATCTTATTTGCCAAGTGACAGTGTTTAGGCGTCAATACGTTGATAATAAATATTGAACGTTAATCAGGAGACGTTTAGGGGCGTCGAAAAATCTACCACAGAGCGTATTTACAACATGATTTAAGTTCATGTTTACTTGTGCATTCGCATTATTTTGTGCAGATGTAAGTTATAATGTTGCGCTGTTTTTGTCAGATTCATCTGGTTAGTAGGCTAAATAAATGCCTTTGGGTGAGTTAAGTAAACTGCTTTATTTTTCTGGTTTTACTGGTTCATTCATTGTTCTTCTTTACAAAACCCTTTTTTAACTGAACAATTGAGATCTTTATCTCAATTATCATGTTTTCATAATCGTCTGAAGGCTTAAATTGTAATTAAAAATGGTTTCCGTTTAATACCAATCACTAAGGTGAACTTGTTTGCCACAGGTAAGACATGCCGAAGAGAAGGGACTTCCTTGCACTTGTTTTGATTGTAGTACCATGGACTTTACTCCTCACGCTTTGGCACCAGCGTGCTGGCAACCCGTTACTTCCAGCTCCAAAGGGTAAATACTAAGATCGTTTTTTCAAATGCTACAAGTTAATTTAGGCATTTAGTGGTATGGTATCTTATGTTATGGTGCCACTGGCACATGCCGTTAGATGTTGTGGCACATCCATTTAGTCATTTCCATTTTAGTCTGGGACTAGACTTAAGCGTTGTCTGTGAAACCTGGGGCATATCTGCAATAAACTTCAGCGGATAATTTTGCTAAACTAACACAATACAACAAGACGAAGGCGTTAGCTAACACAACATTAAAAAGTTAAAAAAGTCCATCCAGGAGCTTGCGATCTGCAAGTGAAAGGCGCCTTGTGGTGCCATCCCAAAGAGGCACACAATCACTTTCACAGACCTTTATCTTGACTGTCCCAAGCTGGTGGAATGACCTGCCTATATCAACCCAAGAATTTTCAAGAAACTGCTAAAGACGCATCTTTTTCTTCAACACTTGACCCATTAATACTAACACTTACTATTATATATCTATAACAAAAATAAAAAAATAAAATAAAAACTTGCTACATGTATTGTGCTGGATTAACTGGGACTGGTCACTGCACTTGCGTATTGTTGCCCTGTTAGTTTGATTACTTCTATTGCTCTCCTCATTTGTAAGTTGCTTTGGATAAAAGCTTCTGCGAAATTATTAAATGTAAATGTAATAAAAACCTGTAATATTGAGCTAATACATATAAAATCACAAACCAACACATTCTCACCTGTGAATGGTTATCCCATTTCTTCAGGAATTGAAATCTAGGCGGTTTCACAACCAAAAGCTGTGCAATGTTGTAGCATCATTGATTATACTGTGAGTGATGACATGCTGGCCGTCCCAAGATGGCGGGCGTGCAAGTGTGTCGGAGCGGTCGAATGTTGAATCTACGTATAGATATCTATGGTTGAGGGCATGTATACCTAATGTACACGTAGATGCCACATTCTCACCTTTCACAGGAGAGAGTGTGTCGGTTTGTGTTATGTATTATAGGTTTTTACTATGGTACTTTTACATGCTTTTACTTTTACTATGATAACTTTTTAAAGTCGTGCTCGCTGACGCCTTCTACTTGTGTTAGTTTAGCAAAATCCTCTGCTGAAGTCTATTGCATATATATATATATATATATATAATATATATATATATATATATATATATATATATATATATATATATATATATATATATATATATATATATATACAGTGGGGAGAACAAGTATTTGATATACTGCTGATTTCGCAGGTTTTCCTACTTACAAAGCATGTAGAGGTCTGTAATTTTTATCATGGGTACACTTCAGCTGTGAGAGACGGAATCTAAAACAAAAATACAGAAAATCACATTGTATGATTTTTAATTAATTCATTTGCATTTTATTGCATGACATAAGTATTTGATCACCTACCAACCAGTAAGAATTCCGGCTCTCACAGACCTGTTCGTTTTTCTTTAAGAAGCCCTCCTGTTCTCCACTCATTACCTGTTCTCACTGCACCTGTTTGAACTTGTTACCTGTATAAAAGACACCTGTCCACACACTCAATCAAACAGACTCCAACCTCTCCACAATGGCCAAGACCAGAGAGCTGTGTTAGGACATCAGGGATAAAATTGTAGACCTGCACAAGGCTGGGATGGGCTACAGGACTATAGGCAAGCAGCTTGGTGAGAAGGCAACAACTGTTGGCGCAATTATTAGAAAATGCAAGAAGTTCAAGATGACGATCAATCTCCCTCGGTCTGGGGAGCCATGCAAGATCTCACCTCGTGGGGCATCAATGATCATGAGGAAGGTGAGGGATCAGCCCAGAACTACACGGCAGGACCTGGTCAATGACCTGAAGAGACCTGGGACCACAGTCTCAAAGAAAACCATTAGTAACACACTACGCCGTCATGGATTAAAATCCAGCAGCGCACTTAAGGTCCCCCTGCTCAAGCCGAAGCATATCCAGGCCCATCTGACGTTTGCCAATGACCATCTGGATGATCCAGAGGAGGAATGGGAGAAGGTCATGTGGTCTGATGAGACAAAAATAGAGCTTTTTGGTCTAAACTCCACTCGCCGTGTTTGGAGGAAGAAGGATGATTACAACCCCAAGAACACCATCCCAACTGTGAAGCATGGAGGTGGAAACATCATTCTTTGGGGATGCTTTTCTGCAAAGGGGACAGGACGACTGCACCGTATTGAGGGGAGGATGGATGGGGCTATGTATCGCGAGATCTTGGCCAACAACCTCCTTCCCTCAGTAAGAGCATTGAAGATGGGTCGTGGCTGGGTCTTCCAGCATGACAAAGACCTGAAACACACAGCCAGGGCAACTAAGGAGTGGCTCCATAAGAAGCATCTCAAGGTCCTGGAGTGGCCTAGCCAGTCTCCAGACCTGAACCCAATAGAAAATCTTTGGAGGGAGCTGAAAGTCCGTATTGCCCAGCGACAGCCCAGAAACCTGAAGGATCTGGAGATGGTCTGTATGGAGGTTTCTGTACCAAATATTAAGTTCTACTTTTCTGATGTATCAAATACTTATGTCATGCAATAAAATGCAAATACTTAAAAATCATACAATGTGATTTGTCTATGGTTTGAGTGAACATCAGTTGTACACTCGTTATTGCGGTGCATTATGGGATTGAATGAGTGCACTCTATAACGTTTACTATGGTTTCTACTTCAAGAAACACTACTACACTACTACAAATGGCTGTCCCCTCAAATAATGGCCTATTTAAAGGGGCCATGTGTAAAAATTGAGGTAAAAATATCCCAAAAATGAGCTACACAGATCAAAAGAATGAGAAGAAATAAGGGCGATGATGTCATTAAAAAAATGTCAAGCTATAGTGTTGCAGAGATATCAACCTTAATTAGCATTAGCATTACTAGCCACGGCCCGACAGGTGTCGTAATACCAGTTTCGGCCATGGGAGGCGGTATACGGGCAACATAACCACCAGCCAAACATGCAATACACGAATAACTCTCACGGCTTGTAGGCTTACTTGAACCTGATGTCAATCGTGTGGAAAGTACAGCCCACTACTACATTTCAGTTCAGGGAAGAGAGCGGAAGGATGGCTGAAGCCCTTGGCAAGAGACCCCTACCACCACACAAATAAAATACAAGCACAAATAAAATCAGATAAGAAAAGGAGCCGAACCCGAGTAAACATCGGCACTGCTTTCCATCGCTGGAGACAACTAATGGACATGAAAGAAATTAGGTTCGACTCCGAACTTGCAACATTTCTTTCGGATTGGCAAGTAAGTTAGTATTTCGCTAGAAGTTTGTTTTATATGTTTGTGTAGTTTTTTCGGGAAGTTATAACATAGAAATGTATTGAAGGCTGTTCGATAAACGTGCTAATGTTAGCGATGGCTAACCGAAGCTGCGTTTGATAATTAGCTCTAACTTACCCACAGATCCGATCCGTTTTTCACCTGTTATCTACCAGAGCCCGTCTCTACCAAGCTGATGCTAAAATGTAACATTACCTAAGAAGCTTGAAATGTCTTCGATGATAATGAACCCCAAATAGACGTGCGCAGGTTCCAAAACTAACACCCGCCAAGCGCCATATGCGGGTAGATTTTCTGTTGGCGAGTAAATCTCAAAAGGCTATCCGCCACACTGGCGGGTGAACGTCATGCCAAAATATGACATTTTAAGCGCACAAGCGCTCTTCTGCCTCTAAGAACTAGCAGAGAGAGCGAGAGCGAGCCCCGGCCGCGCGCGCGCACTCACTCACTATATTCAGAGAGGTCAAGTTTCCCCATACTTTTTGAAAAGCGTCCTTGACAGGGCGGCCAGAGCTTCTTTGCAGCTCAAGTCGTCGGTGGTGTATACAGTTTTAGTAACGCTCTATCTGTTGACGGCGCTGAGGAAAAAGCTCCCTCCACTGGAAGAAGCTGTCGCCGCTCATTTGTGTCCTCCTGCGCACCCATCAAAGCCGTGCAGAACGTCTTCAGCACTTACGGATCGCGCATACTCCGCCGCTGGCCAGGCTGCTTCTGCTTTACACACCTTGGACGCACGAAATGTAACGGAAAACATTGCAAGGTGTAATGAGACCGAATGTTTTTTGGTGACTAATGATAACTTAGCTAGAAGTGGTATTGCTAATGAAAATCAAACTTGATATATGCGGCTAAATTAGCTTCAGGCGGGCAGCATAACGTTAAACTCTAAATAGATGTTGTCCCTATTTTCACTTGTATATGTGCAGCGGAGCATAGAGACTATGCCGTTTCTCGTTTGTTACTCTAGAGTAGACCAATTCACTTTCTGGAGGTATACTGCCCCCATCTGGTATGGAATGTGGAGTATGACTTGATTTTTTTTTGCCAGACATGACACATGGCCCCTTTAAGGGTAAAGGGGGTGATTTCGGACACTTGGCAGTCTGATAGTAGCAATGTGGTCACATTTAATAGATTAGCTAACAAACATTAGCGCAATACCTTTATGAAAGGCCTACAGACTTCTGGAATATGCATCACCTTTTTTTTTTTTTTGACAAGCTTGATATAAAATGCCACATCACTATTGTTCAATGACTTCAAGCATTGTGTACCATGACACTGGATGTGCCACAAAATAAAAATGCACAATAGTATATACATCCTGTAATATCCAATGTCAACCAAAACTGATAATAACAATAATACATATATGTTAAAAAAAAGAAGCATATCAGCTAGCTAATAATGTGGTACCGATATATTGTGCATTTCTACTATAAACTCTTGGCATTTTTTTTATATATTTTTATGGACAGTTAACAGAACTGGGGTCAGTAAAGCTCACCAAAGAAACTTTAGACTTCATGAGCCCTGCATCATAAAGAACAAGCACATCACTGAGGTCACCCAGATGAAGTACGTCCACAGCCGCTCTCCACCCTGGTCTGATGCATTGCCAACTCTTCACGTAATAACTCCAACCTACAGGAGGCCTGTCCAGAAGGCAGAGTTGACCCGCCTCACCAACACTCTCCTACACGTCCCCAACCTTCACTGGCTAGTGGTGGAGGACGCGGCGGAGAGGACGGCGCTGGTGTCCAGACTGCTGGAGAACACTGGACTGAATTACACCCACTTGTACGTAGAGACGCCTCAGAATCTCAAAGTGCTAAAGAAGCCCAGAAATGCACGTATTCCTCGTGGCACTATGCAGAGGAACCTGGCTCTCCGCTGGCTGAGGGAGAACATCAACAACAGCTCGGGTCATAAAGGAGTCGTGTATTTTGCAGACGATGACAACACTTACAGCTTGGAGCTGTTTGAGGAGGTACAGTACATATGATCTGCTGTTCATAGTTTGTGTCCTTTCATTTTCCCTATTCCATCCTCTTTGTGCTGCAGATGCGTTGGACTCGTAAAGCATCTGTATGGCCAGTCGCTTTCGTCGGAGGTCTCCGGTACGAGTCCCCCAAAATCAACTCTCAAGGCAAAGTGTTCGGCTGGAGGACGGTGTTTGACCCTCGTCGACCTTTCGCCATCGACATGGCTGGGTTTGCAGTGAACCTTCAGCTCATCTTCAGCAAACCTCAAGCCTACTTTAAGTTAAAAGGGGTAAAAGGTGGATACCAGGAGAGTAGTTTGCTACAGGATCTGATCACTCTCAGTGACCTGGAGCCCAAAGCCTCCAACTGCACAAAGGTGAGTCGAGTCCTAAACGTGAATCTTCATAACCATTCCAAATCATTTCAGTTCCTTTTTTGTTTTTGGAAATTACAAGGTTAAAAATGGGTTCTGGTTTCAGGTATTGGTTTGGCACACCAGGACAGAAAGACCCTTGCTTGTGAATGAAGGGAAAAAGGGATTCACAAATGCCAGCGTGGAAGTATGATGAACTGCTGTCATGCTGTTGACTGGAGTGCACTGAATTTAAACTGTCTCCTTGTCAAAGGCAGACCTGAGTATTTTACTAAGACAGTCTCACTAAAGGAATTTAAAGGAACTGTAAAGAGTCAAACTCTTGAAAGCTTCGCAACAACTACGACTTATGCCCAGATTTTTGCCCCGTCTGCAATCTGGATTAGTCTGCCAAAAGTCAGAGCCAATCTATCAATTTTAGGAAGTTCAAGTTGACAAATTTTACAGAAACTTGCATGGTGGCCACAGACTCTGATTTTCTAGCTTGAGACTATAATTCATTCCAGTTGGAAGATAGATATTAAACATGTTTGATATTTTGAGCTGATTTTAGAATGGATATTATTTTCATTTGTCACGTGTCTTCTGGCAACAAGGCGTATGTTTCTGCTTGAGTTTGTTGTGTTGGAACCAAATAGGCTATATATAAACATAGATGCTGTTATGTTAGTGGCTGTTTCTATGGGCCACTCTATGTAAGCTGTCCACCATATTGGAGTGGACAAAACACCGGTCTCGATGATTTTACTTAACTAACACGATAAAAACATAATTTTAATGTCATGGTTACATTTTAATGTCACAAATGTTAAATCGTGTAGTGTATACCAGACATAGGACTGCTGCACAACAACTTGAAAAATGCTTTGGAAAACTTCCATGAATTACTATGGTGATTTGATTTGGAAGTTCAGAGACAATTTGGATAGAAATAGAATTTGCAATAATGCTAACATCATTGCAATGCATTAACATTTTTACAATCCGACAGTAACATACTGTTTAACTTTTTGTTCATTTAATTTTTTTTGTTCAGGCACTTTGATAGTGTTTCGTAGAGTTTTGTAGTTTTTTTCTTGACTAAAATGGCATAGAATACCATTCAACGGCATTGTAGTTGACGAGAATTAACATTAAACCAAAATACTCACACATTTTATACTACAACCATAATTCCTGAAGAGTTGGGGCATTATGTGAAGTACAATCAAATTGATAAACTGTAATTTTTGATTTTGAAGAAATTTTGATTTTGATGGCTGCAACACACTCCAAAAAAGTTGGGACAGAGGCAAAATAAAAGTGAAAAGATTACAGAATATCCAAGTTAAATTGTTTTGAAACAGTCCACAATTAGCAGGTGAATTGGTAATAGGTGAGGGGAATGTGTTTGGGTATAAGGAGCAAATTTCATGACAGAATTGTCAAACAGTTCAAAAACCACATTTCTGAATGCAAGATTGCAAAGTATTAAGGTCTTCCACCATCTACCATACATAATACTGTGAAAAGATTCAGGAAATCCCGAGAAATCCCAGGTAATGCAAGGCAAGGCAGGAAACCCCTGTTGAATGTGCATGACCTTCTAGCCCTCAGATGGCACTGCATGAAAAACCATCATGCCACTGTTTATATAGCCACATTGGCTTGGGAGTATTTTGCAAACCGTTTTCACTTAACACCATGTTTCAGCTTGTTTTTTGGAAAAAATGGACAATGATTTCTCAGTCCCAAAGACGAAATGGACCATCCAGACTTTCATTAGCGACAGGTGCAAAAGCAAACATCTGTCAATTTATGGGAGTGCATCAGTGATGTAGAGGTGTGTATTGGGATACAGACATATAGGCCTACTGCCATCAAGATGAAACCTTTCCTGGGAAGTAAGACAATGCCAGGCCTCACAACAGAGTGGTTTCAGATACACTACACCATAGAAGGGATGTGCTTGACTAGCCTGCCTGCAGTCCAGGGTCTGTATTCACAAAACATTTTATCTTACCACTAAGAGTTCTCCTAAATAGTAGTAAAAGTTCTTAGTTAAGAGTTTTTTCTTAAAACCTATATTCACAAAGCTGCTCAGACCAACTTTTACTAAGGAATAGAGTGAAGTCTTAAGCTAAGAAAAAGGGTGGGGTTGACGTCGTTGCTATGGATGATGCCAACATGCTTACTAACTATATGCACACAGCTGATGAGGAGGTCTCTGTCAGTGATTTAATCATTGAAATATTGTAGAATGAGGTATTATGTTGCCATATTCAAATAAAGATTTTAAAATGTAGGCTAAAGTGGGTCGCACACCGGACGCGCAGCTCAGCGCCGCGCCACGTCTAGGACAACTCTCATCTGAAAATCCGTTAGCATCAGCAATTTTCTGATTTCTGTAAATAAATATAAAACTAAATGTATATTGCAGCACAGGGTGAAGTCCGTATATACATTAACTACGATTTGAGACACATAAATGTAAATTTAATATAAAACTATGTAAATGGCGCTCTGTGGCGCGGCAGCAGGGACGTCACTAGAATTAGAAGAAAGGGGGGGCTTAGCCCCCAGGGTACACTTTACAGGTTTTTTCCTGGTTCAAAACGAGGCGGACGTGGTAAAATCCTAATAATGTATTTTAATAATAAGGTAATTAAATTTGTATTTTTTGTATATCATCATATAGCCTGGTGTGTTTCTCACACTATTTTTGTTGGTGTAGCTTGGTACCTCTAGGGGGGTCCGGGGGCATGCCCCCCCGGAAGAAAATTTTGTACATTTTAAAGATAAATTCATTAATCTGGTGCAGTCTTTGAGTCACCCGAATCCACTATTAAAAATAAATAATCCACCCGCAAACCACCCATATTCTCTGATTTAGATATCTGCATCTGATCATCACATTACAATTATTCAAATTCTCAGTGTTAAGCATGATAATATGGTAACATATCACCATGAAGGCTGATTTAAAATGAACATTTATTTAAAATAAAAGTTCTTCTTTTGGCAAAATTACATTTCCTTAATAGCCCAAACAGAGGCTTTACTCCCTTCAAACTTAAATTGTCAATGTTTCATTACATCACTGTTTGAAAACACTCCTTTATAAAGGGCATTTTTCCCTAATTTTATTAAATGTTTGCTCCATCTTTCATTTCAAATTCTTAAATTTGATCAATATATTCAATTAAAATAATAAGACACTAGGCTGTTAGTTATACCAATCAAATTAAATAATTTACATTGAAAAATTATAACTGTATTAAATGAGATTATTTTAAATATTTTTGAATATACAAATAAGGAATGTTGAAAAGAATGATACTTTATTAAACTAAACCGCCAGTAGGAGGCGCCAGGCGACAGTCTTAATGAGCGAGTCATTGAGTCATTCATTCAAACGATTCGTTCAAAAGGCTGATTTATTCAGAATGAGGCAGTTTATGAATGGATAATTGAATCTTTGACTTTGACTCAATAGATTCGTTCAAAACGCTGAATCATTCATTAATGAAACACGGCTGAGTTTGCTGTGAGATGCGCTATGGTTCTGTTGTTTGGAACTATTTTCGCTGATGCTGAAACAGAACAAAAACAGTCATTGCATGTAAGTGACTTAATTTTAATTATTTGTTTATTGAACTGTTATGAAATCAGTCTCGGTTTCAATCTTGATGGCATTCAGGAAAACAGCTCTCTGGTCGTGTGTAGCCTAGGCTATATATTGTTTCTTAACTATAGCCTATGTTATAAATAACAGCGCGAGCCTCAACAGCGCAACTTTGTTACCGTGGGCATAGATTAGATAGGCTATCTATGACCGTCAGTAGCCTACATTATAGGGCTATCAATCGCCACTTACATTAAATGAAATAAAACAGAATCTTCCTCACGTTTTCGGTGATTCCCTAGTTTTTTTATTTTTATATTAAAAATTGTTTTAATCAGGGCATTTATCCGGATGGGCTACAATTCTCTCTCACTTTCTCCCTTCAAAAAAGAAAAAAAAAGCGGTATTGTCGAGTCCTTGTTTTCGATATGTTCGATGTTTGCCTTGATTGGTTTTCCCTGAAGAGAATTACGTTATTGAAAACGAAAGTAGAGTGATGCGCGTTTCATTGTGTTTTACCGTGATGAGGGGGGGAGGGGTGCATAGCAAGTTCAACTTCAGACTAGAGTAACGACGAGACGAGATGAATCCTCCAGTTTCTTGCAGCGCTCCGGTCTGCAACGCTCTGAAAGCTGCCACAGTTCACACCAATGCAACGAGACGGTGCGGTGCATCATCTTTATAGCACAACGACTCTTTGTACTTCAGTCCAACTTCCGACTTTTCGGCTATTTTTTATAGCTGTATATATCATTTGTTCCGTCTAAATATGAATGAGGATACGGTTATTGATAAATCGAATTGTTATTGTTGTTCTTATTTTGATTTAGGGGGGCTTAGGAACATCTTGGGGTAGCTTCAGCCCCCCTAAAATAGGCCTAACGACGTCCCTGCGCGGCAGGATTTTGAACACAGTCCTAGGGTCACTATTAAACAAGTATAGCCTATGTTCAGCTAATTGTCAGCCTCCTGCATGTCTGCATCTTGAGAGACTGCAGAATTCAAGAGACAAAAAAAGTTTGGGAAAGAACATTCCAATGGTCTATCTAATCTGTTCGAGAGGAGGCATATATATACACAGCCAACTCACCTAGTTACCTCAACAAATTGTCTGCATCCCTCCGCCACCCCGACTCCTCACTCTCGGCTGATTCCTTTTCCCAGCCAGGGACACAGGGAAATACTCTGGATTTGGGGTAAATTCCAAGCTCTGAGCCCTCAATCCTCTCCGATGGCATGCCAAATACGCTTATTTTACTCTTTTACTCTATTCTATCATTTGTAAGTGTGAACTCGTGAAAACAACTGCCACAGGTAATCAGACATTATTTATTTATTAAGATTCATTTTTGGTGTTTTGCCTTTTTATTATGATAGGACAATGACAGAAAGCAAAGTGGAAGAGAGAAAAGGGGGACGGGATCGGGAAAGGGCCACGAGCCGGAACTGAACTCGGCTCACCCGAGCTGCCCTCAAGGCTATCGTGCAGACAATGGGACATTATTTTCAACTTGACTGCAATGTTTTATTCTCCATCATTCAATGCATTTCGCCTGTACATAAATTGACCTTTTTATGTTATGTCATCGCAAATTAAAATCTATAAATCAAAATATTTATTGCATTTATGAAGAAAAGGCTCAGCACCCATGGCTCTATCGCCTATTACCTCAATGGTGTACAATGTCTTTGGGGCAGATTGCAGAAAATTTAGGAGTCCTAAAATTAGGACTGACACGCCCAGTATTTTTAAGAGTTTCTCCTAAATTGGCAAGTTAGGAGCTACTTTTAGCCTTAAGATATTTTGTGAATACAGCTCCAGATTTGTCTCGGCCCATCATGAAAAGGAGAATCAGACAACGACGATCACAGACTGTTGAGCAGCTGTCCTGAATCAGGTGAGATTGGGCCACAATTAGTATCCTCACTTCTCAAATGAATAAAAGGTGTAGCCTGATTAAAAGGAAAGGTGATATGACACAGTGGTAAACATAGCCTATATGTCCCAACTTGTCTGGAGTGTTGCAGCCATCAAAATAAAAATGTGTTTATCTAGCTGTGAGTTTCTAGTGATCCTGAAGACATTGATTAGCTTGCTCAGCTGTGTCTGATCAGGGTTGGAGTTAAACTGTGCAGGACAGTGGCCCTCCATGACCGAGTTTGAGAAACCCTGATGTAAGATAAGTTTACATGTGGGGTCAGGTAATTTTGTGCAGCTGCAACTGTGCCTTGTTTTCGTCTGATTAATCCCATATGGGTAGGCTATTACACCAGTGTGAGTTAATTAACCCAATTAAATTATAATTTCACATCAGAATTTTTTTTCAACGGAATGCGGAAACAATAATCGTTTTATCTCAGTTATCCTGTTTTCATAATCGGTGGAAGCCAGAATTCGATTAATACCAAGCCCCAAGCAAGGAGACACTTTCATGACAAAGTAAAATATGCAGAGGACAAAGGACGTCCTCCTGGAGTTCGTTTTAGTTGTGTTAACATGGACTTTACTCCTCACGCTTTGGGTCCAGCGTGGTGCCAACCCGTTGCCTCCAGTTCCGAGGGGTAAATACTAAGATCATTATTACGTTTTAAATGCTACAAGTTGAAGTTAATTTAGGAATTTAGTGGTGTGTAATCTTACGTTTTGGTGCCACAGCAGATGCCGTTAGATGTTGTGGCTCATCCTGTCATATGCTGGTGTCTAACAGGCTTTGTGGATGACGTTGGCGTTACGATAGTAGCGATGTGGTCGCATTTAACAGATTAGCTCACAAACATTAGTGCGATACCGTTATGAAACATATATTTTTTATTTATTTATTTGTCAATAGCCTTACCACTACTTGGAATTTGCACGTAATACTCAATTAATTTTGTTCACTTCTTGACATGGGTTAGTGCATTTATTGAGTGAATGAATGAAAGCCTGATCACCTTTTTTGTTGTTGACAAGCTTGTTATAAAATGACACATCACTAATGTGCAATAACTTAAAAGCTCTCTGTGTAACATGACACTGATGCACCACAAATTAAAAAATGCACAATCAATATCCAAGATCCACCAAAAATTATAATAAATTAAAAAAGATACATCAGCTGATAATGTGGTAGCCTACCTGTATATTGTGCGTCCCTACTCCAAACTCTTTTTGATGGACAGATAACAGAACTGGGATCAGTAAAGTTCACCAAAGAAACTTAAGACTTCATGAGCCCTGCATCATAAAGAACAAGCACATCACTGAGGTCACCCAGATGAAGTACGTCCACAGCCGCTCTCCACCCTGGTCTGATGCATTGCCAACTCTTCACGTAATAACTCCAACCTACAGGAGGCCTGTCCAGAAGGCAGAGCTGACCCGCCTTACCAACACTCTCCTACACGTCCCCAACCTTCACTGGCTAGTGGTGGAGGACGCGGCGGAGAGGACGGCGCTGGTGTCCAGACTGCTGGAGAACACTGGACTGAATTACACCCACTTGAACATAGAGACGCCTCAGAATCTAACAGCACCGAAGGAGCCCACAAATGAACGTATTCCTAGTGGCACCATGCAGAGGAACCTGGCTCTCCGCTGGCTGAGGGAGAACATCAACAACAGCTCGGGTCATAAAGGAGTCGTGTATTTTGCAGACGATGACAACACTTACAGCTTGGAGCTGTTTGAGGAGGTACAGTACATATGATCTGCTGTTCATAGTTTGTGTCCTTTCATATTCCCTATTCCATCCTCTTTGTGCTGCAGATGCGTTGGACTCGTAAAGCATCTGTATGGCCGGTCGCTTTCGTCGGAGGTCTCCGGTACGAGTCCCCCAAAATCAACTCTCAAGGCAAAGTGTTCGGCTGGAGGACGGTGTTTGACCCTCGTCGACCTTTCGCCATCGACATGGCTGGGTTTGCAGTGAACCTTCAGCTCATCTTCAGCAAACCTCAAGCCTACTTTAAGTTAAAAGGGGTAAAAGGTGGATACCAGGAGAGTAGTTTGCTACAGGATCTGATCACTCTCAGTGACCTGGAGTCCAAAGCGTCCAACTGCACAAAGGTGAGTCGAGTCCTAAACCTGAATCTTCATAACCTTTCCAAATCATTTCAGTTCCTTTTTTGTTTTTGGAAATTACAAGGTTTGTAAAAGAAAAATGGGTTCTGGTTTCAGGTACTGGTTTGGCACACCCGGACAGAAAGTCCCTTGCTTGTGAATGAAGGGGAAAAGGGATTCACAAATGCCAGCGTGGAAGTATGATGAACTGTTGTCATGCTGTTTTTTTTAAATACTGAAGTATCCTGTCAACTGGACCGACAGCAAGAAAGTATTATTCTGTTCACTGAATTTAAACTGTCCCCTTGTCAAAGTATTTGCTCCAGTATTTGAATAAGACACTTTCACAAAATAAATTTAAAGGAAATGTAAAGAGTCTGGAGTTATGTTGGAACCATAGGTGTATAAATATAGATACCTCATTAGTGGCTGTTTTTATGGGCTGCTATGTGTAAGCCATCCAGCATATTGGAGTGGACAAAACACCAGTCCGTGAACACTCAAGAGAAAGTTGATTAAGTGTATGCAACCGTAGTTTGATGCATGTGTGAATATCTATATCAGCAATAGATTTCAGCAGAGGATTTTGCTAAACTAACACAAAATTACAAGATGAAGGCGTGAGCTAACAACATTAAAATGTTACCATAGTATACAAACCTGTGATATTGAATTAATACATAGAAAAACACAAACCAACACATTCTCACCTGTGAAAGGTTATCCTATTTCTTCAGGAATTTAAATCTCAGCGGTTTAACAACCAAAAACTGTGCAATTGTAGTATAATTGATTCTTACAGTGAATGACGATACACTGACTGTTCCAAGATGACAGGCGTGCAAGTGTGTCTGTAACAAAACTTGCAGAAAAATGCTCTGGAAAACTTCCATTCTAACAGAGCTTTACTATGCTGATTTGGGAGTTCAGTTACAGTTTGGATGGAAAAAGTATTTGCAATGATGCAAACGTTCTAAGTTTTTGTTTAAGCATTGCTATGATGATACAGGTATGTGAACGGTGATTGATGGGTGTGTTGGATGTCTCTCAAAAAAGAGTCACACTCCCAAATCTCTGTCCTATTCTGACCCTAGATATGACTCGAGTTTGAATTGCAAAATGGGAAAACATGATAATGCTGGAATAAATGCACTAATGTGAACAATTGGGTGCCTGTGGAAATTGTTGAAAGAAAAATCAGTAACTTGACTTCCTGCTGCCTTAACGGCCAGTGCAATATTCAAGTTTTCATATAAAAAAGAAATCAAATCAAACTAATGTCAGTTGGTAAACGGCCAAAGAGACAATTTTAAAAAGTACAATCTAGCTTATTTCTTGCTAACAAATGAAGATCAAAAACACTCAACTAGCAGTCCAACTAAAAATGTTGCATTTGAACACAAGTATACACAATTTAGCATTTGATAAATGATACAGTTCCCAGCCAGACTGCACTTTTTCATGAAAACTTTTGAATGTTCATGAAATGAAAAGACCATTGCAGATAATAAAATGTTTCTAATAATTGTTTAACAATCCAACAGTGACATAACTTTTCGTTCAATTTTTTTTGTTTTGTTGTTCAGGCACTTTGATAGTTTTGATGTCTGTGTCTTGATTAAATGTCAACTGTCATTCCCAGATCAGGAGAGTCTTCAAAATGGATTTTAAAATCTGCTTCTGCTTCTTCAAACACAATCACCTGTTGAAAAACAATAAAAGAACAACAGATCTTTCAGACTTTGTGTTTATTTCTTGTCAGTGAACCTAATTCCAGCACTCAAATTCTGAACATTCTATTCAAGATTCTAAATAATTTTACATGGATTCAAGACTGATATTTACAGTAATTCTTCAGACAAAAGCAAAAAACAACCAGTTCTTAGGAGCCAAATAAATCATCATTTATATAAACTGACTTGGTTCATTCCACTGTTGAGGAAGGGTCCTGGTAGAAACAGAGCTTGCTGTGGTCCAGCATCCCAGTACCGTCCAACGTTTTGCCCATTGACGAAGACTGCACCCTTACTCCAACCCTGCATGGGGACATAATAATCAGTGCATTATTTCTGACCATATTTAAGTGTTCAAATCTTGTCCAGATTCATTACACTCACTGGCAGCTTCATGAAAGTGTCACTGGGATACCCATTCACGAATAACCTGCCCTGGAAAAAGCCTGGGAAGCTTGGTTTGTTAGTGACGGACTTCCAAGGTGCCCTGTACAAGCTGAAAGAAAAGCACTGATGATTCTTGAAGTTTTTTTTCCAAATCTTTTATGGCCTGTCACATCATGTGAGATTTTCCTCACCTGTCAATAAAGCCAGGAGTCATATCCAGGCTATATATTGTAAAGTCTCTAAGTGGCGTATGATTTAATAAAATGTCCCCAACGATACCTGAAAACAGATTTTGATTCTGATGGTTATAATGTTTGAGAGGCTGTGACATGGTAAAACAGAAAGCACTGATGGGCAAAAACTTAAAGACATGGTACTGTACCTTTGCGCTGGTCATCCATGTCTTTACCGTAATGCACACGGCCGCAGTTCTCCACCAGCAGACTCAGAGTGCGTTTCTCCTACAGAAAACCAATTAGTCAAGACATTTATTTCATTAAAAGTACTGTAAGACAGTAATAGATTGCAATTTAAAACAACTTTTCAATTGAAATATATTTAAAATTGTATTTATTTCAGTGATGGCAAAGCTGAATTAGCATCTCCAATGATAAAATGGAATGTTTCCTTAACATTTATATAACCAAGAAAATGTTTAAAAAGCTGTGTATTAATTTTTTTCAAAAAAAAAAAAAAAGAGAAATAAATAAATCTTACTGACCCCAAACTTTTGACCGGTAGTGAATAGAACTTTATTAGGTACATACTGCAAGTACTGGGTTAGACCCACTTTTGCCTGCAGAACTGCCTTAATTCTTCATGGCATAGATTCAACAAGATGCTAGAAATATTCCTCAGAGATTTTGGCCCATATTGACACGGTAGCATCATACAGTTGCTGCAGATTTGTTGGCTGCACATTCATGATGCGAATCTCCCGTTCCACCAGTCACACATCCAAAAGGTGCTCTATTACAATTTTTCAAATGGAGCTTGAGGAAAGTAGTTTTAAGTTTTAGCGCCATGTCGCATGATCAATAAGCCATTTCATGTTACATTTTATTGGCTAGACAGTAGACCAAACACACAGTGAGATGACCACTCTAAATTTCTGACACTGTCAGAAAATTATTGCAGGCTATCTTGGCTCGCAAGACTGTCACAACGTTTTTGAACCTTGGACCACCGTTTAGGAGCCTGACTACAGAAATCACCACGATTGGTCATCTGTCGTCTGGGACAGCCCAAAATCGTTCAATGTGTACCGGGCATAAATGCATTGAGTTGCTGCCATGAGATTGGCTGATTAGATATTTGTGTTAATGAGCAGCAGAACAGGTGTACCTATTAAAGTGGCTGGTGAGTGTATATATGTATATGTAACGGACAGTTTTGGGAAAGTTCACTTTCTACATGAACTACACTGTAAAAATAAAAGGTGCCTGGAGGAACCTTTTGGGGTTCTTCACTTTGCCACACCGGCGGAACCGTCTGTAGATCCTCTAGGCACCCTTTAAAAAGGGGCGGTTCTCTGAGGAACCACACAGGTTTCCTGAGGAACTCTTATATGAAGCACTGTGTGGAACCACTTTGGGTGCCTCCAGGAACCAAATTTCATTTTTTTTTTAACATTTAATTTCATGTTGTTACTATGGTTACCTTTGACATCTATTATAATAAACAAATTGAACCAAATACAAAATAAGAATTGTTTATTACATATTTGATATTCATTTTTATACATACACTTCCATGCACATGGGGAAAAAAGCTAACTACAGATTAATATCAATGAATACACAAAAAAATAGTATAATACATAAGCAACATGAATAATCAACCATGTATATACAATAGATAAACAAGAAAAGACATCTCAACAAAATGCATGGAAACACATATGTTCCACGAAATAAATCAATGTAAATAAAATTACATTTGAACTAATTAAAAATGTCCATCATACTTAACTTTAAAACATTTGTGTTTCAGTCCGATGGTAAGTCTGACATCACTGTTTCCAAGTCCAAAAGCTCTATCAGATGCCAAAAACAAACAACAGTGCTAATATACACTCATTGTGCTGTAACCTTTATCTCTATACTGAAATCTCTGATGGTTAGTTATTCAGCTATTTTGAATCATAAAATGTTTAAGTCTGGGATGCCGTTAGACTGGAGACTGTAATGTACACTATGGCTTTTGAAAATCTTAAATGTGTGACTTGAATCAACAGTGTTCATAAATGGTTGTTGAGTATTCTCATGAAACAAGATAGAGGAAGTAGAGGCTTCGACCCGGAAACAGAGTTAAGGTGCAGTAAAATGATCTGTTGTTCTGTGAATGTTCACTGGTGAATTCCAGTCATTTCACTAAGAATCCACACGATCAGCAATTTCGTTTGTGGTCAAAAATGTCACTATGGGACCAAGTTGGTATGAGATACTTAACGAGTTAGAAAAGTGAAAAGGTACAGCATCGTTTTCCGTTTGTTTTTCTTCTTTTCTGGTGGATGGTCCAGGCACTTCAATGATTTTCAGGTCTACAGGAGGATTTTTATTCTTGATCAAACTTGTATTTCAGCTTACTGAGATCCCTGCAAAGTACAAAATTTACTGTTAGTAATGTTATTAAAGTGATAGTTGTGAAATTTAAATAATTGTGACGTTCCAAACCTGTTTGACTCTCTGTCTGTGGAAACCAAAAGCAGATCTCAGGCATAATGCAACCCCAGTCACCATTCAATTTCACTGCATGAAACACAAGAAGAAAACAAATGTGTAAATCATTCATGAAACCATTCTTATGTACACTTGTCTAGTTCAATTCAATGCAACAATTTATGTAAAAATGGTTAAGCTCCAAAAATGTCCCAGAAAAGATCCTAAAAATAATCAATGAGTTCACAACTCATGTGTTATGGGTTGTGTTGCAAGTCTTCTGAAGCCTAATAGCTTTTTCCTTTTTTTTTTGTCGAAAAAGACTAAACTTAAAGTTATAATTCAGAGTTAAAATGTCTATAGCATTTTTTGTGAATCAAACCTGTGATATTATTTTTCTGAGTAACATGAATGAGATTTGAGATCATGAGAAAATATTTTCAGAGAGTAACTGATTAAAAAAACACAAGTACACAGTCAAACAATACAATTGCACACAGAGAAAGTTCATAGTAATAAAGTACTGCATGTGGTTCAGGTAACTTACTGTAATTCAATGTTGCCACTGAAATGTTCAGATTATTTTAGAAATGTAATGGTTGTTCTGGGGAAACAAAAGAACAAAGCTGATTATTCACAACATAATATTTATTGACCAGTAAATGGCTTTAAAATGGTATTCGAGAGAATGAGGGCACCTGTAGTAAGTAAAGTTAACGTTAGGCTAAACAAAAACAGAGCAAACTATAACCTGTTTTTGTTATTCATAACAAACGCCAAGAATCAGAGAATTTTCTAAATTAGTTAGGCTATATCAGCAATTTGAAGACAGTTGTACAAAATATGTTGAATTGAATGACTAAATCAATCTGAGACAATAAGTCAATAATTTCCATTTGTTCATTAGATCAACGTAGTTAGTTAGCATCGCGGCTAAAACCAGATACTGTGCAATAAACGAGTGGTAAACACTGTAAAAACGTAGTAATGTATAATAAATTTAGTTTATATATATATATATGTGTGTGTTTAAATATATAGTGAGTAGACTCTGTATTTATATTTATTTGGCGAGTTTACAAACCTTGTAATGGAGAGCCGAACAAACGGCGGAAGCTTTGATGAGAGGAGCCGTTACTTTCAAACCGATGACGTCGATCAGCTGAGCTTTGTTGCGCGCGAGCAGCGCGAGCATCACTGAAGCGACGACAGCAGAGGAATAGAGCTCGGGGTCGTTGCGTCACGCCGCAATGCATTGTGGGAATCACGGTACGGAAGTAGATGTACTGTATAGTAGCGTATATTAGGCAGTAGGTAACGTTGATCATTTGGTCATTAATTTAGGTTATTTTTTGGCAAATGGTTCAGTATTGCTGTATTGTGAACTGCTGTAATCGGTCTCATGATCGACAGGGGAAACGCCTCATAAATCATAATAGTTTTCCCTATTTTCGTTGAATGGCTTGGGTCGCCGCTGGTCGTCAACCGGACGAAAACAGTGGATTATTGCACGTATGATAAATTACTCCTGAAGTGTAACAAACCCGCATAGACAAGCTTCATAGCTCACAGAATCTGACAAGTGTGTGTGTGTGTGTCACCACTGATGCTTGGTTCACGGTGCGAACGATTGTTTTCTCCGCGTTTACCTTGTAGATATGCAGATCTTGCACTCATCCATTTGTGAACTGCAAGTGAGCCTCCAGTGACAAGTTTCTACTTTTCTAAAAGTGTCTACTTTTAAACAAACAATTCAAAACGAAAGAAAACAGACAGCTCTCTGCTTATGTAAGTTAATCAGTATGCAATTTGCATTTCTCTCTGGCGCGTACAGCGAAGATCGCCAATCAGCATCGTCAACCTCATCTTTGCAGCCGACTGTGACAAAAAAAACCCATTTGTTTATTAAACAATTAAAATGTGTGTGTGAATGTTGTTGCCGAGGGCACAGGAAATTGTAAATCCGGCTCTGGATCGGAGGTGTAAGCGCTCACTCCACAGACCAGGTAGGAAAATATCAGGGAAACTGAGGCTTGGTATTAGCCTACTCCAGACTTTATTCATAGGGATCGATTCGCCTATAATCTAATTTTTTTTTTAAGTAGCGTTGTTTGGCTTCATTATTAAGTTTGTCAGTATACAGTATAGCCAACTTTTTTTTGTCACGGCCCATAACTTTTTCTCTTTCTTTCTCGGTGCCGGTGGAGACCGGTCGGCTACGCTATTACTTTATTCCGAACGCTTCTGCGTTGCCTCTAAAATGGCCGCCGTTACCCACAATGCATCATTCCATAACGTCTACGCCCGAGCTCTATAGCAGCAGTTTCGTGACTGAATAAAACTTCTCTCCTCCTGCTTCTTCTTCTTCATATATTATTATTATTATTTAGTGTTGTTGTTTAAGGTTTAAATGACTTAATAAAATAGGCCTATACTAAATATAAGTAAGCTACCCAAGTGAAAAAGACTAGGTTACTGTTAAATGTATTAAAAATGCATTAAAGTATATTTGTATTGTAGGTCTACTAAAAACACACTCAAGTACATTTTTAATACATTTAATAGTACATCTTTTTCACCTGGGTATGTATCCTGAATCAAACTTGCCTATAATAATAATAATAAAAATGCATTAAAGTATATTTGTAATGTAGGTCTACTAAAAACACACTCAAGTACATTTTTAATACATTTAATAGTACGTCTTTTTCACCAGGGTATGTATACTGAATCAAACTTAAGTAGCCTATAATAATAATAATAATAATAGGATAGGCCTAATAATAATAATAATAGAATAATAATCTAATTCAGGCCTCATTGAACCATTGGGTTCCTCCAGATGCTGGCTTTAACTTAAGAGATCTTCCAGGAACCACTTAAATGTTAAAAGATCTTCCAATAACCCTTTTATCGCATTCAAGTTCCTCTATTTTCCCCCAAAGCACTTCGAGGTCTCATAGTAATGAAAAGGTGACTCCAGAACCTCTGAAGTAAATACAAAGTGCTTAAAGGATCCCATAAGTTCCAGCAAGAACCTCAAAGATTGTCAATGCTCCTCCAGTTACCCTTCTATAGGAAAAAGAGCTTTGAGGCACCTAAATTACATTTTGAAGTTCCTTGAGTATCCAACAGGATACTTGAGGCTCCTTTAGTTTTTACAGTGTAGTTCAAAGTTCAGTTCACAAATTTCAAAATGAACTAGTTCAGTTCATAGTTCATACTCAAAATTTTGAACTAAGTTCACAGTTCCAAAAATGAACTAGTTCATAGTTCTTTTTTTCCCATGTTGCTGCGAGATATTATTTTTCAAAATGATCGCCACAGCCCTATAGAACCAGACAATTATTTTATCAGTTTTAACACTGAAGCTATGCGTCAGATTTTTTCCCATCCTCACCGACCTTGTCATAAAACTTGTTAATAGTCATACGACGCCTCCTTGCTGCTTTTTGTTTTGATTTGTAACGTAAGTGATGAGTCGTTCATGAACGATCCATTCATTGCGTTTGTCACGTGACAAATGTACGAAAGACTCGGAAGGTAAAGTAATTATTTATGTTCCCTGTAAATGATTTTTGACTGCAATATAATGATTTCTTAATTCAGAATATGATCATGATTGCGTAGGTGGATGTGTTCTGGGAATTTGCCTGTTAGTATAACATTTAAAGCCCCTTAAAGGAGAACTCCGGTCAATTTTAACATTGAGCTCATTTTTTTGTAAATTTGGAGTGCTGTCAATACAGAGAACAACGACAAAAATCAGTGTTGCCTACACCATGTTATCCTCTTTTTAAAATTTGCACCCTGTTGACTTCAATGGGGCAATATTTAAACCAGCTTTTAGCCTCTTAACATCCTTGATGTGTCATTACAAGTGCACAGGTCATGTGAGTGATTCCTTCAGAGTGATCACGGGTGAATCTGACTGCAGTAGATGTGAAAGATATTAATAAAAATGATGTTATTTCAGGCAGCGCACATACCTGTATTTACATCCTGTTTTCGGTCGAAGTCCATAGTAGTCGATTGTCGAGTTCACACGCATAGGTTTAGTTACCTATGATCACGCGCGTGAACTCGACAATCGATTACTATGGACTACGACCGAAAACAGGAAGAAAATACAGGTATGTGCGCTGGCTGAAATAACATCATTTTTATTAATATCTTTCACATCTACTGCAGTCAGATTCACCCGTGATCACTCTGAAGGCTCGAAAAAAATGACTCGGAAAAAAGATTTGTTCATTTTGATGAACGAGATTGAACAAGAGAGTCAGTGGACACTGGTGGCTGGTGTTGCCAGATTGGGTGTTTTTTCCGCTACATATTAAGGCCGGTTTACGGTGTGTTTTAGCCGGGTTTTCGACTGGAAGGCTCTATAGAAATCTGGCACTCTATTGAACGAAGTTAAACTGAGAGAGCGTGGCGTTCACAGACACCAGATTGAACGAGTTCACAGTTACGTTCATCAGGCAGTAATACAGTACATTCAGTTCACGTTCACTCAAAATATGAACGAGTTCATGAACTATTGTTCAATGAACGCGTTCAGGCACAACACTGGTAACGGAGGCCAGCTAGTAGTTGCTGTGCGAGTAAACCTCACTCCTCTGATCTCAATAGGCGCTCTAGTGACAGATGCTAGATGCTGCAATCTTTAGCCTCCTTATTAGAGCGCCTGACTCTCAGCCGGAGACCCGGGTTTGAGGCCCGCACAGAGCGGGGCGAGTAGGACCCGGGTGGAGGGGTTATATATATATATATATATATATATATATTACTAATTATGATCAAATTAAAATAATATAGAAAATGGAATAAATATATAGTATTAATACAATTCTAAGACTATATTTTTTAAAAAAGAGACTCAATATTGCCAGAAAAAAAATAAGATATAAAGATTAAAAAATGAAATAAGAAATACCTTTCCATCAGGAACAGCTAATTCTAAATTCTTGTGGTGAAATATGCCAATGAAACTTTGGTTCACAAAAACCTAGGGAAAAAATCCTGATTAAAATACAATTAAAGCCGATGCATATTCATGCACAACAGCACAGCTTGACTGTTTTATCAGCACTAACCATGGCTCTGTCTTGGATGTTGCGTTCTGATTTTAAAGAGCCTCCTCTGGTGATGGTGGTCTCATAGAGGGTGTATCCATACGCCTGGCCATTACCGTTGTTCACAGGCAGATTCTCCATATTAACAGGAAACTGAGATTTGAAAGGCTTGAGCGGAAAAAGATTTTGAGATTCATTTCTCAGAGTTAGTATTTCTCCACTGTAAATTAGACTTCTTACCTTGTGTGTGTATGGCAGAGCGTCCCACAGTGAGAGGTGCTGAAACAAAATAGCCGCCTCATATTCTTCTTTCCAGCGGACACCGGGCATCTCAGGGAGGATTTCATCTGAAGAGAACCACAGAAACTGAGCACAAGAGCACACGGCTCAAAACATGTGAGCATATTATTACTAAAATAAAATGTAACTTTCTCCTCTGAAATAACTTAAAGCCAGGAAAGGAAAATAATTTTAACCAGTAATATCTTAGTACACTTTCCATGATCCAATCAAATCCTAATGGATAAAATCAAGGCTTTCTCTCATAATGCCCCTATTATGCTTTTTCAGATATTACCTTTCATGCAGTGTGTAATATAGCTATTTGTGAATGTAAAAGGTCTGCAAAGTTTCAAGGATCAAACTAAGTGCACGACAAATGAAGTTATGATAAAGAACTGATTCTGAACTGCCTGAAATTAATCATTTGTAATTCCAGTCTTACTTCCTGCACAATCCTACGAAGGTTTGTAACAAATTTGCATAATGCCAGATCTCTTTATTGGCTATCAGCGAACAACGTCTACTTTCACCGTCCCTCAAACACTGTAGTTGTAGCAGAGGCCTGGAAGAGTTTGGTTTGTGTTGACGACATGTAGAGAAGACGTTGTTTTCTGTCCAGCGGAAAGCAAATCTACTTTGCATGCACTTCAAAAGGACGAGGACTCAAATTGACATGGTAAAACTGACAGCATTGTTACTGTTCATATCACTGTGTATAAAAGTGCTGAGGAAGCTGAAATTCAGATTTGGTAATGGGTGTTTGTTTCCAACACGAGTTGTAAGCGGTAGACCAATCACAGCAGACTGGACCATCTGACCAATCAGAGCAAAGCAGGCTCTTAGAGAGGAGGGGTTTAGAGAGACCAAATCCTTGATGAACGGTTTCAGACACCTATTGTACGAGATCTCAAAACAGAATTAGGAAGCTTTAAAATAGCATAATAGGGGCACTTTAATTCTTTTGCACTGAATATTCTGTTTCATTCATAAATATGTCAGTAGAGGAAGGGATCACAAACTGTTAAAAGTGCTGAGAAGATCTCTGAGAAGATGGTATTTAGGTGTGTAATCTCCTGCTTCTGACAGAGGAGCATCATAATCTAAAAGAAAAATAGAAAGGCTTGTGTTATACACAATGCTAGATTTTTAAAGCATCCAATAATGAACTAAAACCAAACTTATTGGACATTTGAACATAAGTCACTGTGATAAGAACTATAAAATACCAGAAACCATCTTTGGAAATAAATTATTTGAAGTGTAATTGGATTTTTTAGTTTGGCTTGTGTCCCATTTGATAAAATGAAGAGGGCGGGCTTTATGATGTACACTGCAGCCACCCACCATGGGGTGATCAATTTTTTTTGGCTTTAATAAAAAAGTGGTTCAAATTTGGTTCAAATACAAGCACTGGCTGCATTTAAGTCCACTTTTTCCCTTTGCTAACTTCCTTCCATCTTGTTCACTCGGATGTACAGTACGTCATTGCTTACATAGCACGAGTGACCACTACTGGCTGTACCCTTGCAATGGGTTTAAATGGAATACCCAACCCCTTGGTCACTTGTGTAGAAATTAAGTGTTAGCACTGCAATTTGCTGTTGTAACATCACAATTGAGTTGCATTGAGGTTTATGGATCTGCCTGAAGTGTACATTTAAGTAGAGGGTCTGTCTACTTGACGAAGTCGCGAGTATGTCTAAAAGTGGAGTTAAACACAGCCACTGTTTTTTGCAGCTTTTTCAGTTCTACATGAAATGCTAGTACTCTAGGTTGGATAGCTCCACACACTGGCCATATTGTGAAGTACATCATCAGTTCACCCCAAAATGCTCATTATTTACTCACCCACATGTTGATCCAAACCTGTATGACATTCTTTCTTCTGTGAAACATAAAAAGAAGCTATTTTGAGAAATTAATCAGTGTTATGTTTGTCTAAAGTTTGCAATTGAATTCAACAGTCTCCAGCATTCTTCAAAAATCATACAGGTTTGAAACAAGATGAGGGTAAGCAAATGATGACAGAATTTTCATTTTTGGAGTGAACTATCCCTTTAAAGGAGAACTCCGGTCAATTTTAACATTGAGCTAATTTTTTTGTAAATTTGGAGTGCTGTCAGTACACAGTGCTGTTGCCTACACCGTGTTATCCTCTTTTTAAAATTTGCACCCTGTTGACTTCAATGGGGCAAGTTTTAAACCTGCTTTTAGCCTCTTAACATCCTTGATGTGTCATTACAAGTGCACAGCTAATGTGAGTGATTCCTTCGGAGTGAACACGGGTGAATCTGACTGCAGTAGATGTGATAGATATGAATAAAAATGATGTTTATTCAGCCAGCGCACATACCTGTATTTACATCCTGTTTTCGGTCAAAGTCCACAATACATTTTTATTAATATCTTTCACATCTACTGCAGTCAGATTCACCCGTGTTCACTCTGAAGGAATCACTCACATGGCTGGGCACTTGTAATGACACATCAAGGATGTTAAGAGGCTAAAAGCAGGTTTAAAACTTGCCCCATTGAAGTCAACAGGGTGCAAATTTTAAAAAGAGGATAACACGGTGTAGGCAACACCGATTTTTGTCGTTGTTCTCTGTATTGACAGCACTCCAAATGTACAAAAAAATGAGCTCAATGTTAAAATTGACCGGAGTTCTCCTTTAAAGTTGGTATATTTTTAATGTTAAATACTTTCTACTATCCTAGTTTCATATGCCGTCCCCATTAAGATGACAGGAACACAAACCATAGCTTGTGACCAGAGCTTTGTAAGAAGGGTTGGCCAGCGCTCCATTCATAAAGCCAAAGTTTGTCCCTCCGTAGAACATGTACAGGTTGATGGACATTCCTCGTCTCAGTATCTCTCTCACCACGGCAATCAGGTCTGACATTAGAAAGAAATTTCACATCAGTGCTTTGGCCCTTCATATTCCTCATGTTAAATGAAAATATGGGTATACAAAAGACCCCTTATTTTAATAGATAGATAGATAGAGCCATATGATAACATCTTACCCTCTGCAGGAAAACTATGGTGTAAACCGCCCCATCCATCACACCTTCCCGTCCAGAGCTCCATCACCAGCACAGGACTGTTGGGCTTCATGCATTTAAAGTCATTTAAAATATTTCATCTAATACTTACATCTACAAAAAAAGGCACTGAAATATCTACCTGGACTGCTTCCAAGTATTTGATGTCATCATGATTCATTTTCTGTAGATTTAGAGTTTTTAAAGCTGTGATGGAGGAAAGAATGTGTGACAGAAGGCATTTTTTTAAACAGTTTTTTGTAAGTTTTCAGCATTGATAATAATAAGAAATGTTTCTTCCGCAGCAAATAAGCATATTAGAATGATTTCTGAAGGTTCAAAGAGTAATGGCTGCTGAAAATTCAGCTTTTTCCAGCCTCTGTGAGCATAAGAGACTTATCTGACCTTATCTGATTCTAAAAAAATCTTACTGACCACAAACTGCAAAAATAATTTTTCAGTTCAGCTGATGTGTTGTTTGTACCTCCTTTGATTCCACCATATTTTAGACCCTCGTGGTCGTCTGATGTTAGGAGAACTTCCCTGATGCCCCTTTCTTGGAGAGCCTGATAGAAATTATATTAAAAAATCTGCCAGTCTGTAAACTTTAATAAGTATCAAGGAAGAGTGTACAATGTCTCACTGGTACCTCTTTGATAAATGACATGTAGTTTCCATCTTTTGCATATGATCCATATTTGTTTTCCACTTGAATGGCAATGATAGGCCCACCTTTCTTGAACTGACAACATATAAACCAACAGCAAAGATTACTCAGAGTATGTTTGTGAGTACTTTTTGTGTTTTAAAAAGAATCCTACCTGGAAAGGCACCACTTTCGGAATGAGCTTGTCGAAGTACTTGTTTACAGCCGCTATGAATCCTGGGTAAGTGGTTCTCAGCAGCATCTCTCTATCACGCAAAAGCCAGCTAGGGAAGTGGTTTGTTTGGCGTGGTAAAAAATGGTAACAAATTTCTCTTTTAGTGTGAAGACCCAGTATCTGTAGCTCTATGTCAAACATCTGTAGCAGGAATAACATACTTTAGGTGTTGTTTCGTTAATGCCAAACTTAAGGGTAGTTCTTTCATTCCCCCTCATGACACACATTACCAAAAAGTGTGGCACATAATGTCAATTTGATCAAACACTTCCTTTGTTTGCTGCCTCACAACTTTAATCACATTTTCTCTGGAATTTGCAGAAAAAAAGCTATGCTACAGGAGAGCCATTTTTGTTCGATTTAACAGCAGAAATTACCTGGGCAAGCCTCCGAGGTCAAGGTCAGAGCCTATGTATGGCCCCGGCCGTAAAATTACCCAGAGTCCCACCTCTGCAGCCAAGTGAAGGAAAGCTCTGATTTGGATGGGCAAAAAATAAATTAGATACCGAAAAATGATCATACTGAAGTCACACTGAGAATTATAGCTAAAAAAAATAAATAATAATAATAAAATAAATAGCAACAATAAATAATACTTAGTAATACTTGAAAGTGGGAAAATCAGAAAGAAGCACAGTAAATGATTTAGAAATGATTTAGTGTCATTAAATATTTAAAGCATTGAACAAAACATTTTCTGTAACCACTTGATCACGACTTGAATTTCTATCATGCCAGTTACAGCCTTTATTTTAAAAGGTCTCTAAATTTTGCAATGTTATTGTTCTCATCCTTTAGTTTTGTTGCTATGGAAGAGCTTGGATCTACTTTAATGACGTATTCCCAGTGGTGTGCAGATAATGATACGAACCAGGATGAAACAAGAACGAGAACAAATTCCCTCCTAACAACAGCACACCGACGGTATTGTCAGAGGACCGGCAACAGGAGCTCTCTGAGATGTTTGTCTAACTAAGTGTGAGTCTAACAAGGCATTAAATAGAGGTGAGATCCTTCCAGGATCAAAATATACAGATCTCATATAATGCTGATTTTCTCAAATGTGGGAATTCAAGAGAGAGGGAGGTATTCTTACTCTATATCAAGGCCTCCCTGGAAGCGAAATTCTCCACTCTCTGGCTGATGGAGAGACCATGGCACATCACTGCAAGATAAACACAGTCTGATTATTGCACTCTCCTCAGTTCATAGACTGTGATTGCCCATTTCAAACCTACACAGTGAGAGTGTTGAGACCACAGGCTTTCATTTTCACCATCCGGTCCTCCCAGTAGGCTCTGGGCAGGCGGAAGTAGTGTAAAGAGCCACCCAGAATACGGAACGGCTCTCCTCCCAGAGAGAACTGGGAAGAGTTTACTCGCAGACCCATTGATCGATTTATCCTTATCTTCCCTGTCGGACCTCTGGACACACAAGAGAAACACATGGAGAAAATAAAACATTTTGTTATTATTTTATTAATTAAATCATTTAACAAACAAACAAAATATTGAAAGTTGGAATTCATAAAGAAGCTACTTATTTAGAAATTAATTATTGCCATTTTAAATTAAAATATTTAACATACAGTACACACATAAACAAACAAACGTTGGAATTCGTAAAGAAGCACAGTTACATAGAAAAGTTAAAAACTAAATGTTCCCATGTTCCCATACACTTCTACATTTTTCCCATTTATGAAAATAATTACCACCCAGCTTATGCTGCGATGAATATACCCAGTGAATTATATACATACATATACTGTATATACATATATATATATATATATATATATATATATATATATATATATATATATATATATATATATATATATATATATATATATATATATATATATACATATTTAAACATTAAAGACTTTTTACCTTCGAAGATAAGTTTTGAATAAAATGTTGTCTCACCTGAAGTGTCGGTATATAATAAAGCACGCGAGACTCAATAACAGAATAACAAATCGCCTCCTGTGATTGTTTCTTATACTGAAAACAGCCATGCTTTTCTGATTTAAGAGCTATGATAATGCTACAATAAATAAGTGTCCGCCAAGTTCCGTTAAAAGGGAGTGACATTAATGCCGTAAGTTTCTTGAAAGCAAACAGAAAGCGTCGCTTGGGTATCTACGGTGTAGTTCCAGTCAACCAGAGCGGTCTAAAAACTACAAATCCCATCATGCGTCAGATCGCTCCGCGCATGCGCAGCAGCACTGGCCTGATGCTGTTTTGTTGAGAGCTTGAGAACAGAGAGTGAAACTTCAAGGCTTCAGGTGAAGAGAAGATTTGAGCCTAAATAGGCACATGAGGTACGATGTGCTGAATTGATATGCATATATGTTTTCTATGGTAATATGTGTTCGTTAATAGTCAGATAATGTTGTTTTTTGTTGTAGTTAGCTGCTCAGCTAATGATCTACTGGCTAATGCTGCTGGTTTTGTTGTTTACTAGAAATCTGGTCCATCAAACTGCTTCGTGACAGTGTTCTCTGATTATCAAAATTATATCAATCTATTTTGACCTGAAATATCAAGACGTCTTTTAGAGATATGGAGAGTTTTCTTTGCACCCATCTTTAGTTGTAATCAAAATATCTTACAAAAACATGTTTGTTAGTATATATGTGTGACCCTTGACCTTGATCACGTAGAGTTCTACTAGGGGATGTTTTCAACGTACATGGCATGTCATTTCAGACGTGGACCTTTACATTTAATCTATTAAAATTAAAGAAACTTTATTTAATTGCTTTCTTTTACTTTGTTTTTCAGTTTGTTTTCAAAGCTGCTGGATCAAATTTGTAGAACAAATGGTTTTACACTAAAATTAAAGCATGAAAATGATATGAAGCCACAGCGATAAAGAGTTCTTTTTCTCTGTACAGTTTGCAGACGTGTCCTCGTCCTGTCATGAGATCTTGCCTGGCCCCTGGCTGCCCCTCCTGCAGTTGATGACTCTGCAGCCGGTGTGGAGATGACGGACAGTGTCAGAGCGTTTCTCCGCAATGTTGCGACGGTCAGCACCTAATTTTATTTCTGATAAACGTTATGATTTAATGTCTCATGACTTGAATGATTTCCACATCATAAGTTTGCATTTGTTTCAAAACAGGAAGTTTTTCTTTACACTAAGATCAGCAGTGTTCTCTACAACAACACAGAACAACATTCACAACATTACATTCCAAATATAATCAAATAAATCATTTATGTATATTTAGAAACAGAAAGATGAGAAAATATATAATAATAATTCAAAAAGTTCAATAAATAATCACAAATGTTAATTATTGAGAATATATTTAGATGAAATAAACCTATTCATCAAAAATCCTGTAAAAATAATCAGTTTCCACAAGTGTTTTTAACATTGATAATAATATCTCACAATATTACTGTATTCATTATATTTATAATCAAATAACACAATTCGATCGATTTTTAACATCATTCACACAAGTTTGCGTCAATCTAAGTGGCAATCTTTTTGTTTCATTTCAGGGGATCAAGGACTCCATCCTGGGCATTGGAACCATTTCCAAGCTCGATGCTCGTATTCAGCAGAAGAGGGAGGAGCAGAGGAGGCGCAGGACGTGCGGGGCCCTGGCGATGAGACGGGCTCAGAGCGAGGAACGAAAACAGGACAGGTATGTGCCATTTCACCCCTTTTAGTCAGTCTATGCTAAAGGCCCGGGTATACTTCATTTTCACAGTCACAGTCATGTCCGCACAGCTTTCAAAGCATACTTAACCGCGGATGAGCGCAGATGGATTCGTTTGACACATGTACAGTACAATTGCTTTTTATACAGATGTCAGAGGGAAGAAAAAAGAATAAGAATAGTAGCGTATCTGCCATTGCCTGCAAAGTTAACCAAAACAATTTGCTGCTTTGTTTCGCTTTTTACACACTCTTCTCCGACTACCGCACAGTACATCACAACTGTACATATTGCCCCTGAGTGGACTCTTCTGTCTCAACATTTCCCTTGCGCATTCGCTGTTGCACACGGACCCTCCCGATGATGAAAATTATGTCATGCGACAGTGGACCGTTTCAGAACGTGGACGGCTGAAGTATACTTTGAGCTTTATACTAGAGGTCCTGATAAAATGTTTCTTCGCTTTTTCCTTTACCAGTGAACCGAAGCTAGCAAGTCGAATTTTCCAGTGCTGTGCCTGGAATGGAGGCGTATTTTGGGTACGTTTCTCTGTCTCTTGTTGGTCAGCTATGGTTTGATCTGTGTGTTTCACTATTATATTTATAAAAATCGAATTTCTTTTATCTCACAGCTAAGTCTGTTCCTGTTTTATCGAGTGTTTATCCCGCTGCTGCAGACCATCACTGCTAGAATCATAGGTACGCGCCTCCTTTATAGAAGTTTCATGCCAAATACTCCAGATATTTCTTTGTTTTTATGCTTCTACTGATCTGTTTTCAGGTGACCCTTCTCTGCATGGGAATGTGTGGTCCTGGCTGGAGTTCATTCTGACATCTGTATTCAGTGCTCTCTGGGTTCTGCCTCTCTTTGTGCTTAGCAAGATTGTCAATGCCATTTGGTTCCAGGTGAGACTATTTTTCACACATGGTTTTGATCCTGTATATGGTGTAGAAATCAGAATTATTTTAATCAAGCAGCAATCTAGTCGGCATACTAGACACTACCAGATAACATATATATACACACACACACACACACTGGTACCGTAAAAAAGTTTTTGTAATGTTTTTGAAAGAAGTCAATAATAGTGTATTAATAGTAAATAATAGTAATTATTGAATTTGACAGAATCAATGAGCATATATATATATATGTTTTATAATATTTAAAATATAGAGTTGTGAGTTTTGTTGTGTTTTGTTGGGCAGGACATTGCTGATCTGGCGTTTGAAGTGTCTGGACGTAAAGCTCAGCCTTTTCCCAGCGTCAGCAAGATCATTGCAGACATGCTCTTCAATCTTCTGCTCCAGGCCCTCTTCCTCATACAGGTAGAAGATCGCTGAAATCGGTGATTGATTCACTCAACTTGTTCATTTTTCTCTCTCTGCCTTTTTCAAACACGCCTCCTGCGCTTGTTGTTTTGTATTTTTTCAGGGATGGATTGTGAGTCTCTTCCCCATTGATGCCATTGGTCAGCTGGTCAGTCTCCTGCACATGTCTCTGCTCTACTCGCTTTACTGTTTTGAATATCGCTGGTTTAATCATGGTAAGCTCTTGCTCATCTAATCAATTTTACATCAGATCAGCTTTCTATCTAAACTTTTCCTGATTGAAAGTTTATTTTATTTTATATCTCTTCTGAAGGGATTGAAATGCACCAAAGGCTGTCAAACATTGAGAGAAACTGGCCGTATTATTTTGGTTTTGGTTTGCCCATGGCACTACTGACTGCGCTGCCCTCTTCATACATCATAAGGTACAATCAGAGTTTATTTCAACTCATTCTGACTCTGACCATCTTTTGTTCTGATTGTGATTAATAGTGACGCCCGTTTCACACATACTCCGTTTGCAGTGCGTATGCGGTGCGTATTTCTTTCCGTACCCATGTTAACAGGTTAGAGCTTTCACACTGCACGCGGTTGCAGTCCGTCGATCCGTTCCAGTTGCGGTGCGTGTACAGCAGTGCAGAGATCGTTTCCGCACCGAGTCTATTTTTGCTGTGCTGCATGCGCTGAATTAAAGTGACAGCGCATGTTTCGTGGTCAAAATGAACACAGATTGACCTGATTATGGTTAAATATTTGACCACTTGCTTGAGCAACTTAATATAAGTAGAAGTAATGCATTGAATAATAGGCTGACGTACGTTGTTTAAATTGTGTTTGAACGTGCATACGTCTAAAGAGTGTGTACAAAGAGAATCGCAATGCTGAGACGTTAAGACCGGGGTAAATCAAGGGAAAATACCATTTACTTCAACAAGGCAACATAATGAACAACACTCGTCTCATTCGTGGAAGTGGAAAAACAAGTTCTTTGTGACATGTAAGATTTATTGTATAAAGATTTAAATTATGCAAAAGAAAGGATATGAGTCTGCTGTTTTTGTCAATTTTAAGTTTTAATTTAAAATATAGGCTATGCGAAGTACATGGTTTTATTTTACCACTTGCTTGAGCAACTTAATATATAATTATATAGAAATAGCCTAATGCATTTAATAATATGTTGTTTAAATTGTGTTTAAACGTGAATACGTCTATTAAATGTGTACAATGTGTACAAAGAGAATCACAATGCTGAAAAAAAACTTTTTTTAAATAAAAGTTGCTGATAACTTCTGGATTTGAAATACAAATAGTGAGTATGTATTTGTGGTACAGCCTACAGCAGCGGATCAGTTACGCACTGCAAACGCAGCATATGTGAAAGCACTATTGCGCGTGCTGCTCCTGCACTGCATACGCACTGCAACACGCACCGCACACGGACTGCTGGTGGGGTTCTCAATGCTGTATGATTTATCTTCAATTATTTATATATATATATATATATATATATATATATATATATATATATATATATATATATATTTATATATATATATATATATTTACTTTTCTATTGATTTTTTTTTATTTTTTTTTTTTTAACCACTCTATATTGCCATTCTATGGGGCTGTTTACACGACAACTAAAAACGTAACTTTTCATTTACAAGACAACACCGTTTTGGGGGCCTGAAAACACAAACTGTTGAAAACGATAAACTTTTATGAAAATGATACCGTTATTGTCTCCATGTAAAATACAAAAATGTGAATTTGTGACGGTGACGTCATGCACATGCGTATTACGTGTTCAGTCTATAGGCCTATAGTTTTTCCTTTACGAAGTGACATCGCCAACTACTGGCCAGGGAGCAGAATACAGCGCTTTAGTCGTTTTTTGCAGGTCCGTGTAAACAGGTATCGTTTTGACAATGTTGTCGTCTGTACACGAAAAACGCAAACGCTTTTAATTTTAGTTATCGTGTAAATGTACCATGTGTGACAAATGTCTGAATTTTTTGTTTTATTATTGTATTTCTGAGACATCCCTAATGATTTCCTCTGTTAAAATGTTTTAGTATTATAGCAGCATGGATAATGTATCATTTCTGTGCCTCAACTGAATCTTGCATTCTTTCCTTCAGTGGCTGTTTGTTCTCCATTCTCTTCCCGCTTTTCATCATCAGCGCTAATGAAGCAAAAACCCCAGTCAAACTCTAGTAAGTGTTTTCATTTTTCTGTTTTGTTTTGAATATTATTTACGAAAAAGCAGCGATTTTAATGTTCTACATCATTGTTTTTTCCAACGTCGCAGCCACTTCCAGCTCCGCCTCTTTTCCCTGGTCGTCCTCATCAGTAACAAACTGTTCCACAAGACGGTTCACATGCAGAGCTCCATCACGACCTCCACGTCCACAGAGAAACTGCCCTCACCTCACGTGTCCCCAACGCGCCAGCGACCTCTACCCCCCCAGTGACCTCTTTCAGGATTCCTAACGGGTTGAGAGAGTCGGGCGGATAGGAAAACGATCAGGTTTGCGTCATCTGATTTTGAAAGTGTGTCGATGTTCTTCTGTGGGATGAATCGGACAGGTTAGTATTGTAATTGGCCGGTGTTCAAGACTGGATACACAAGGTCATGATTCTCTGTGTGATTTTATTTTTTTGTTTTTTTGGACTATTTTTGTACCCATGATGTGCCATTTGGGTGATTTGTAGAGACCGCACAAAGACCTCAGCATGCACATTTCCTGTGAACTGGCCCATCCTCTTTTAGGCCCTGTAGTTTCTATCTCGACTCATTTTATCTATTTATGGCCTTCTTTTTAATTTTGTGTAATTACTTTTTCTGCCTTGTGTGGCCCAGACAAATGATAATGTGTTGATCAGTTAACACTAAGCTCCATGACATGCTTCAGTTAATGAAAGGACCCCAACTTCCCCCAATGGTTCATTTTTCTGCACTGAAAACTGAACTAGACTGAAAAATGATCAAATTGAAAGGCATCTTTATGCAAGGGATGTTTCTTGATCTAAAATGTTATCTGCTAGACTTTTTAAAGCTCATTACTTTATTGACTAGACATCATCTTAAAGGAATAGTTCAGCCAAAAATGAAAATTCTATCATCATTTATTCTGTTATCTGTGGAATACATAAATAGAGATTTTGCAGAATGTTCATGCTGCTCAAGTCACTATATTCTTTTGTTGTATGAAAAAGAGCCGTGTAAACGTTTTGTGTTCCACAGAAGAACAACATTTGGAATTACATGAAAGTGAATAAATAAAAGAATTTATTTTTTTGGTTAAAATATTCCACTAATGTAATAATGTAAAACTCAAAAGGGAGCTGCTTTTTATTTCGCTTCTTTTATAATGTGTTTTTATTTTGGGAGTACCATGTCAACATGATCCAGTGTCGTCTGTAATGGTTGGGGATGATTTTCAACAGTATGCACAAGTTTTATTCCTCTGCTGCTGTCAGGTGACACTGCCAAACTGTGTGACACATGTGAAACTGTTCTTTAAATGATCATGGATCCAGTTTCCGATGAATGCTGGCATGTCAAGTGGATATCTACTGGTGGTGTATGTTCCTGGAGTTCAGTACCTGAAACCTGTTTTCGAACATTTGAAACTGAAGCACATGCTAAACACCCGTTTTGATGTCATTGTATCTATGGGGGGAGGGTGGTGTGTATTTTAAAAAGGGTTGTAATTATTGTCAGGAGTCCATAGTGTTACACCTACAGACAGATATTTGTGAGTGACATTTTGTAAAAGTATTACATTTATTTCAATAAATTTGGTCTGTATACAGTACTTGTTTAGAGTGGATTTGTTATTTTACGTTTATGCATTTGGCAGATGTTCCTATCAAAAGCGACTCAAAATGTCATCAATAAAATGCACCTCTGTTTGTTGTCCATAACGTACGCCTGCCCATACCATAACCCCACCGCCACCATGGGCCACTCGATCCACAACGTTGACATCAGCAAACCGCTCACCCACACGACACCATACACAATGTCTGCCATCTGCCCTGTACAGTGAAAACCGGGATTCATCCGGGAAGAGAACACCTCTCCAAAGTGTCAGACGTCATCGAATGTGAGCATTTGCCCACTCAAGTCAGTTATGAAGAAGAACTGCTGTCAGATCGAGACCCAATGAGGACAACGAGCATGCAGATGAGCTTCACTGAGATGGTTTCTGACGGTTTGTGCAGAAATTCTTTGGTTATGCAAACCGATTGTTGCAGCAGCTGTCCGGGTGGCTGTCTCAGACGATCTTGGAGGTGAAGATGCTGGATGTGGAGGTCCTGCGCTGGCGTGGTTACACATGGTCTGCGGTTGTGAGGCCGATTGGATGTACTGCCAAATTCTCTAAAACGCCTTTGGAGACAGCTTATGGTAGAGAAATGAACATTCATGGGCAACAGCTCTGGTGGACATTCCTGCAGTCAGCATGCCAATTGCACGCTCCCTGAAAACTGCACATTTTAGAGTGGCCAGCCTAAGGCACACCTGTGCAATAATCATGCTGTCTAATCAGCATCTTGATATGCCACACCTGTGAGGTGGATGGATTATCTCGGCAAAGGAGAAGTGCTCACTAACACAGATTTAGACAGATTTGTGAACAATATTTGAGAGAAATGGGCCTTTTGTGTACATAGAAAAAGTCTTAGATCTTTGAGTTCAGCTCATGAAAATTGTTTTTTTGTTTTTTCTTTTCTAATCTCATGTATCAGTCACAATACACCAGACGACTCAAGTCACTTTTTGTTGCAAGACAAAGCAGACAACTATCCTAAATAAACACTTTGCTTTGAAAATACTTTTTTGAAAATACTTTGTTCCCTTCTTGACATTATGAACGTGTACGTGGAATGTTATCTAATAATTAAAATAACATAAATATGTTATGATACTTGATCCTTGACATGAAACTTAAAAGTTCAAGTTTTAAAGTTGACTTGAGTGCAGCATGGACTCCACAGTGCTGACTGTCTTTCTCCCACTAGGACACGTCATATCTGGAGCGCCATGCGGAACTCGTCTTTTTGACACACTTGAATGACATCTCGAAGACCAATCAGCGGAAGCCATTCTTGTGGATTGCGACGCTGAGCCAATTAGCGCCCTCTCTACGTGGATGGGCGGGTCTTGAACGCAGAGAGGGTTGTGTGTGAGAGTGTGGAAGGGCTGGAGTGAGTGAACAGCCGATGAATAAGACTGGTAATTGTGCAAATTTATTATTTTTAAGCTCATTTATCGTAACTATACGGGTTTGTTGTCATTATACTTACCCATGTGCATTAAATAATATATTTACATATGATAAAATAGCTTGTGAAAGTGTGACATAGGTGTGATATTAGCTAGCAGCTAATGAGCTAATGAAGAATTTAATAGTTTATTTTCACGAATAGTTTGTCATGAAAACACAGTGTTAATGTGCATGTTGATGCTCTCTGAATTGATTTATCTGCCTGTACGTATGAGTTTAAGTATTAGTTAGTAGGATTTTGCATATGAATTGTGTACACACTGACTGTTCCTGTTTTCACCGAGACTTTACACTTTAATAGGTGATAAAATGTGCAGATTGATCGATTTCTTAAACTGCTTTACCCCTAAAATTCGTATTTGTTGCTTAATGGATTTAGAAAAACCTCTTTCATCAGGTAAAAAAATTGCATAATCATTTAGAAGTTTACATCTGGAAACATGTGTTTATTGCTTGTACATAGTTTGTTACTAAAGGAGTCCTATCCTACACTGGTCTCGCATTTTCCCCCCTGAAGTGTTATATTTTAAGTTACAATTCAACATGCTGTTGTTGTCCCTTTTGTCAGGTATCAAGAGTTAGTCCTGCCTCCTGTGTGTTAAGATGACCAAGATGGGTTTCCTGCGACTGTCCTATGAGAAACAGGACACCCTGCTGAAGCTGCTCATCCTGTCTATGGCAGCCGTCCTGTGTGAGTGGATGCATGTCCCTTTATATCAGAACTCCTGACTAGATGCCAACTGTCCTCTAATTCTTGTCATTTTCTTCCAGCGTTCTCCACCAGATTGTTCTCCGTGTTGCGGTTCGAGAGCGTCATCCATGAATTTGATCCGTAAGTACAGCTTTCGGGTCGTTATTTTGACAGCATCCGAAGAACCTGTTTAACTGAGTTTACTGTTTGTTTAATGACAGGTATTTCAATTACCGGACCACTCGCTTCTTGACAGAAGAGGGTTTTTACAAATTCCATAACTGGTTTGATGATCGGGCTTGGTATCCACTTGGGAGGATTATAGGAGGCACCATCTATCCCGGTACAGCTGAAGGACACTCATTTCAAAATTAATAGCAACATACTTGCACTTCCATTGTTGTCTTGAGCCAAGTACCAAATCTCAGAATGCTTCAGTCAAGCTGCAACAATGTCATTTTATTTAATGAAATGTTGCCCTGGAAAATATTATTTCCAGTAGAGAGGAATTCTTGTTGGCAGTGAAAAAAATAGTGTCAGTGCTGTTTTCAATTCGAATTACAACTCCAATTTATACTATAATCCAAAGCTCTCCAGTTTGTTTGATATAACATCACACCAGTTTGTTCATAGATTTTGCTTGAAGTATATCTGGCATTTAAACTTCAATGTGTAACTTGATGTGTAACGGATACATTAAATTGTGTAGTATCATTACTTTAATTTACTTAATTAGACTTTTTTTGCCTAATGAAAATCAAAACTTGACGGAGATCTCATAAACTTGAACCATATTTAGGGACTCTGACTAGCAACACCCTAGCAACCAGCTAGAGAGCCTGGCATCCTCATAGCAGCAGGCTAAAACCACTTTAAACACTGTAGCTTCTGTATAGCAACCACCCTGTCATTTTGTTAGTGACCTTTGCATCTATTTAAAACCTATACATCACCTTTTGCCAAATTAAATGTCATGTGTTTCTTCTTTTTTGTCTACAGGGTTGATGATCACATCTGCTGCTCTGTATCACGTGCTGCACTTCTTCCACATCACAATCGACATCCGCAATGTGTGTGTGTTCCTCGCCCCTCTCTTCTCCTCCTTCACCGCTATTGTCACCTACCATTTCACCAAAGAGCTCAAGGTGAGGTGAACCTCAGCACTCGCCCATCACACCCTAATCAGTGGTACCTGCTCATAATTTATCTATCTAAAGGCTAGCCCACACGAAAATGTTCAAAATGTGTGAGATCTCAAACCTGGCAATAAATAAAATCATAGATTTAACAGTTTTGTTCCTATAGTGTGTGGACACACTATTCCATTCACAAACAACCCGAGTCCCGACTGTGAATATGAGAAATCTCGCAAAATCTCTTGCGGTCAAATGTGACTCTAGAATAAATAAACATGGAGGACGACGGGCAAAAAGAAATGCCGATAATAATGTTTGGTCTGCTTTTTATAGAAAATTCACAGAAAAAGAGAGAGAAAGGTTTGTGCTGGGCCTGCTGCACCATGACTGTGGTTGTTATGCTTTTGTCAGCTCACTCTCTTATTTGGTATCATTTCGTTCCATGTGGAAATCTACAGAGTGTGTGTGCGTTTGTCCTCAGGGTTCCCCCACACTGCAGAATTCTGATTGTAAATATTCAACATGTTGGATATTTATGATCTGAGATGGGTGTGGCCTCTTAACACACCTCACACCACAGGAAAATCTGGTACGATAATCTGTAGAACCATCAAGATAATCGGTACTTTACCTGGGATTGTCGGAAGGGTAGAGTTAGGCCCAAAATTGTCCAGATTATCAACTAACGGCTCAATCTAACTGAAGTAACACTTTGTTTCAGGATGCGGGCGCAGGGCTTCTGGCTGCCGCCATGATCGCAGTCGTCCCTGGATACATCTCTCGTTCTGTGGCAGGCTCTTATGACAATGAAGGTACAGTCTTCTTTCAGAGGTATTGTGTATAATGTTATGTTTTTAATAAGTAGTCGTCAAAAAGGTTTAGAATTTCTGTCAAGAAGAACACAGAAACTGAAATTCAGCTTTGCATCACAGGAACAAGCTGCATTTTAAAATAGAAAATTTAAAATGATTTAGTTATTTAAAAACAAAATCACAGTATTACTGTTTTTGAAATAAATGCAGCCTTGGTGAGCATAAGAGACTACTTACAGACCCCAAACCTTCGAACGGGGGTGTATGTGTGTGTGGTTTATTAATTTTTAGTATACACATAAAACATTTATATGTTAATAATATATACAGGGTTCCCACAAATCCTTGGAAGTTTGTGAATCTGAAAAAAAAAAAATTCAAGGCCCTGGATTTTTTTTTTTAAATAAACATGCATAGATACAGGTCCTTGAAAGTGCTTGAATTTATTTTGAAAAAATTTCATGTTATTCTCTCTGGTCCGCTAATGTTTTATTTCGCCAACTCTTCGTGGCCTATACTAGCTTGCGTGGCCCATACTAGCTATGTATACTAGCTTGCTTGATTTACGTTAGTTGCGCGCTATTACGTGTTACGTTAAGTGTTTCACGCGTGAGGTACTTTGTGTTGTGCAAAACTAACAATGTATCTTACAAGATAACACAATATAACCTTACTCTCACTTGAAATGTCCCCCCCACACACACACACATTAAGTCCTTGAATTTGAGGGTATTGGATCTGGAAAGTCTTTGAATTTGAAGTAAACCAAGGTGTTGGGAACCCTGTATATATAATATATATAATTTTGTTTCCTTTGGGATATATAGGAATCGCCATTTTCTGCATGCTGCTGACGTACTACATGTGGATCAAAGCAGTGAAGACGGGCTCCGTTTACTGGTCATCCATGTGTGCGCTGGCTTATTTTTACATGGTGAGCCAAATTGCAGTCCCATTGTCGCTTTGAATTGGGGTTGTTTTAGAGCAGATCATTTAATGTATGTTTTCAGTTGAATCATTATTTTATTTAAATACACAAAACAAGTGATTTCATTAACAACAACTTTGTGTGTTGGCATCAGGTGTCCTCCTGGGGTGGTTACGTGTTTCTGATCAACCTCATTCCGCTGCACGTGCTGGTGTTGATGCTGACCGGCCGTTTCTCTCATCGCATCTATGTGGCCTATTGCACAGTCTACTGTCTGGGCACCGTCCTCTCCATGCAGATCTCTTTTGTTGGATTCCAGGTGAGGAGCTGAATATCAGCTTCGAGGAATTGCTATCATTATAAACTTCCAAATAGATAAGTAATCTCTCCCGCTCTTCCTGTAGCCTGTCCAGTCCTCTGAACACATGGCTGCATTCGGAGTGTTTGGCCTGTGTCAGATTCACGCTTTTGTGGATTACCTCCGGAGCAAGCTGAACACGCAACAGTTTGAAGTGTTGTTCAAGAGTGTCATTTCGCTGGTCGGTATCATCCTGCTCTCTGCAGGTGGTGTGCTCATGCTGACAGGTAATTAAATAAAATGATTACCTTTTTGAATTTAATAATGATGATTTTTTTTTTTTTGTCATTTAAATATTATTTTTAAATAGTTTGTTTTTGTATTGGCTTATGTTAGGGACAATCTCACCTTGGACTGGCCGTTTTTACTCTCTGCTGGATCCTTCATACGCCAAGAACAACATCCCCATCATCGCCTCTGTGTCTGAGCACCAGCCCACCACCTGGTCCTCCTACTACTTTGACCTGCAGCTTCTGGTCTTCATGTTTCCAGGTACAGCATCTTCTTGAGTTTCTTTTTTAAATGCGTAACTTTTTGCATATAGATTAGTACGGAGCCCCAAAGGGACAAGTTGAAGAAAAAATATATAAGATGGGATGAAGAATTATTTGGCAATGCTTTTGCGTTGTCTCGCAAATGTTTTGCGTTCACCTGAGAAACTTTGTTCACTCGCAAAGAACACAAAAAATTTTGCGAAGGAACACAAACGTTTTTGCGAGGGAGCGCAACGTTTCTCTGGGGAACGCAAAAGCATTGACTTATTTTTTCTCCCATCTTATTTTTTTTCTTTACCTTGTCCCTTTAGGGCTCCGTAGATTAGAGCTGCACGATTCTGGATAATTTGAGAATCACACACATTTTTTTATTTTGAACAGACAGAACATAACATGTAATTTACTAGAAGTTCTGACAAAATGTAAATTGCTGCAGTCTATTTAAAATGTTTAATTAATCTGAATTATTTAAAAAAACTGGGTTTCATTCAATGACTTGCTCATAAATACTTCACTTTTTTCATTACTGGATGAATCAGTGTTTTTGAACAAATCTCTTGAATGAACGATTCAATGACAAATACATTTTTAACAGTCACCTGTCAAAACCTGGTGGTGTAACTATGCAATCGATACAATCGTTATTCCATATCTAATATGGATTCATCGGATCAGTGTTTTCAATGTTAACAAACTTTTTTTTAAATTAATGTAAGAATATAACACAACAATGTCTAACAAATCACATAGGAGAGAGCAGAAATATGCATACAATCAGACACATATCTATAAACCTGGAAGTTATTGCTTCCTCTTCTGTGCTTGATTTAAAAATGTATTTACTCATCTATTTTCAAATTTAATTTTATATAAAAAATAAAAAATTCTGCTTACTGTCCCTTGTATTTGTGCTCCTGTTGCCACTTCTAAATGTATGTCTTAAGGCCTGTTCACACTAGTCCTAAAAATCGTTCTTAACATAGAAGAATAGTCCACACCACATATATAACGATAACTGCACAGAGAAGCAATATCATTGGAATCACTTTCAGAACTATTTTCTCCAGCTGATGAATGATCAAAACATTGACAGCCAATCAGAATCCATCCTGCTTTAAAGCGCTCGAGCATTTAAAGCTGCAGATGACAAAACTAAGAATATAATAAAATAAAAAAAATAATAACACTGCATCAAATGTGTTAAATCTGTCATCTCTTGTTTCTCCAGTTGGCCTTTATTACTGCTTTAACAACCTCTCTGATGCCACAATTTTCATCATCATGTATGGCGTCACCAGCATGTACTTCTCAGCTGTCATGGTAAGACACCTTTACTTTATTTTGGTTAGAAGTTGGTTTATTGGTGTTTCTCTCTTCACAGTGGAAGCTCTGACCCTAGTTTTATCTGTTCTGCTCAGGTACGTCTCATGTTGGTCCTGGCCCCCGTCATGTGCATCCTGTCTGGCATTGGCGTTTCTCAGGTCCTCACCACCTACATGAAAAACCTGGATGTCAGCCGGCCGGACAAGAAATCCAAGAAGCAGCAGGACTCCACCTACCCAATCAAGAATGAGGTACGATCGATCAATGCTCTGTGTAATCTTTCTCAGTTTTGCTTGTGTCATTGGTTCACTCAGTGATTCTCTGCTCTGATTGGTCCGTAGGTGGCGAGTGGGATGATTCTGGTCATGGCGTTCTTCCTCATCACATACACTTTCCACTCCACCTGGGTGACCAGCGAGGCTTACTCCTCCCCCTCCATTGTGCTCTCCGCTCGCGGTGGCGACGGCAGTCGCATCATCTTCGATGACTTCAGAGAGGCTTATTACTGGCTCAGACACAACACACCGGAGGTCGGTGGGATCTATCAATCCATTGACCATCATAAACTTCCTGCTTCTTTTGATTCCGAACAGTTTTGCTAATCTCACATTGCTTTTGTTTGTGTACAGGATGCTAAAGTCATGTCGTGGTGGGATTATGGGTATCAAATAACAGCGATGGCCAATCGAACGATTCTAGTTGACAACAACACTTGGAATAACACTCACATCTCCAGAGTTGGTCAGGTGATTAAGGAATATAGTTTTGCTGTTTACAATTTTTATAATGAGATATATAGTGGATTAAATATATTTTAGGCATTTTTATAAAACATCTTTTTCTAAATATCTTTGCAGGCTATGGCCTCCACAGAGGAGAAAGCCTATGAGATTATGAGAGAACTGGATGTTAGCTACGTCCTGGTGATCTTTGGTGGATTGACGGGATATTCATCTGATGGTACGGGCTTAGATTAATTTTGAACCATCGAAGCAGCTTTGTGGTCCTTAACATTTGAGTTGTAATATCTAGATTGGATGAAACCTGAATAACATGTAAAAAATTTCATAAGTTTACATGAATTTCTTTTAGACATCAATAAGTTCCTGTGGATGGTCCGTATCGGGGGCAGCACGGACACAGGGAAGCACATAAAGGAACACGACTACTACACGCCCACCGGAGAGTTCCGTGTGGACCGCGAAGGGTCCCCCGTCCTGCTCAACTGTCTCATGTACAAGATGTGCTACTATCGCTTCGGCCAGGTCTACACCGAAGCCAGTGAGTATCTACTTGTTCAGCTACTTACAATATTTGCTCCGTTCCATGTTTTTCCAGTTAACATTGTGACGCCCACTTTTAATGATCCTGCATTACATTTTGTCTTGTTGGGAAATAAATAAATAAATAAATAAATAAATATATATATATATATATATATATATATATATATATATATATATATATATATATATATATATTAGGGCTGTCAAACGATTAATCGCGATTAATCGCATCCAAAATAAAAGTTTGTTTTTACATAATACATGTGTGTGTACTGTGTATAATTATTTTCTATATATAAATACACACACATGCATGTATATATTTAAGAAATATTTGCCTGTATATACTATGTATATATATTTATATTATATATAATTTATATTATATATAAATATTTTATATATAAATAACACATTTTCTTAAATATATATATGCATGTGTGTGTGTTTATATATAGAAAATAATTATACTCCGTACACAGACATAAATTATGTAAACACAAACTTTTATTTTGGATGCGATTAATCGTTTGACAGCCCTAATGTGTGTGTGTGTATATATATATATGTGTGTGTGTGTGTCTGTGTGTGTGTGTGTGTGTGTGTGTGTGTGTGTGTGTGTGTATATATATATATATATATATATATATATATGGTATGTTTATGTGTTATTAATATTTTATTATCATTTAGTGTTATTTTATTAAATATAATTATTATATTGGTATTTAATATTATTTTGAGTATTTTATTGTTTTATTGATTACAGTAATATTGTTTTATTATAATTTTTATATTGATCAATATTATATTTAACTATTTTAATTTTATATTCTTTTTATTTCTTAATATTATTTTATTTAACATGAATTTGTTTAATATTATTTTATATATAATATTTTATTTTCTTATTGATTCATATTTCCTATTATATTGAATATTTGTATTATGTAATGTTATTTTATTATGATAATATAATTATTAGTGGTGGGCCGTTATCGGCGTTAACGCGCTGCGTTAACGCGAGACTCTTATCGCGCGATAAAAAAAAATATCGCCGTTAATCTATTCCCCAAGTTGGGTTGGGAGATGGCTCTACTACACAAGCTATGATGACGCAATCTACCCGCGGCCGCGAGGTAAACCCGGCTGCAACGCATATTCGTCGTCATCTTAAGTAAACACGGCTGAAAGTGAAAGCTGCGACATCCATTATTTGGACTTGGTTCGGATTTAAGCCGTCCGACAAACAGCAGCAAACTATCCGAGTGTGTGGGGTAACGGTTCGGTAAGTTAACACACGACTAATCCGTTCTACCACCTCAAATTCAAAACGAAACATGATATCACTGAATAGCCTACCAGCGCGCGTATTATTCTATTCCAATATATCTTAGTGGTGTAACGTTAACACATAATCTCTGTCTACGCCCGATTTTAAGAATCGTTGTTGTGTTTCTTTTTAACTGAAAAGACATCAGTTAGACAATATTATAACTTTAAATTTGGGGTTTCATAAGCTCAAAGCTATAATAAACATTAGACCTACTTAAGATCTCTGCAGCTAGTGTACTTAAATTTTATTTATCTGCAAAATTATGTTGTATACTTACAGTTTTGCACAATATATGTTCTCAAAACTACATATACCCTTTAAAAAAAATAAATTTAGCAGTTGTTTAGCAGGGTCTGTGTAACCTGTTCTGAAATGGTTTTATATATAATAATAATATATATATATATATATATATATATATATATATATATATATATATATATATATATATATATATAATATATATATATATATATATATAATAAATATAATAATATACTAATATATATTATAATATACTGTATATCGTTATCGCAAGAGGCTGCAATGTATATCACAATATAGATTTTAGGCCATATCGCCCATCCCTAATTGATAGCCTATAGTAGTTGATAATAACATAGGCCTATGTTGCCTACGGACGGTAACAGTACAGAAGTAACCTTTTACAGTCTATGAGTAGAACAGCTTTCTCAAGCAGTTTGTGATGCATTTTGGAAACAGGAGATGAGCCCCTGGTCTAATGCGCCACCTGGCTTGAGAAACCCGTTCTCAAAGACTTAGCCGACTTTTATAGTCATTATTTGGGTAGCACACATATTCTGAATGCCTTCGGCAGAATTCAAATGAGCCATTTTAATCTAGATTAATCTAGATTAATTTCAAAATTAATCTAGATTAATCTAGATTAAAAAAAATAATCTATGCCCACCTCTAATAATTATATAATATAATATTTTCACATACGAATAAGTGTCATTACAGAAGTACATTAGGTTGCAAGTGCTGTTTCATGTTAACTTTAATTCATGGTTTTAACAAAAGAAATCTAAGAAGTTTTGGACGACTAGAACTATGTTTACCTTTCATTTCAGAGCGTCCTCCTGGTTACGACAGAGTTCGTAACGCTGAGATTGGCAACAAGGACTTTGAGCTGGATGTGCTGGAGGAAGCGTATACTACAGAGCACTGGCTCGTCAGGATATACAAGGTAAACTTGAACTCACTTGTGCATCTTTAACCGTTGTCGTCCTTCCAAACCATCCTAACTTCCAATGATGATCTCCTGCTTTGCCTCCATAGGTCAAAGACCTTGACAACCGTGGCCTCTCAAGAACGTAAAACTCAAAATCCCACCCCCCTCTCTCGAACACACAGCACTGAACGTCTGCTGCCCCCCTTCCAACGATCTGAGGAGAAAGCCTGAAAACTTTTTTATACTTTTGTTGTAATTGCTGAAAGAGATTTTCTTTTCATACCTTTTTTTTCTTGGTTTGTTTTTTAAATTTGATCTTCAAATATGATGTTTTGTCTGTACTCGGGGCAGAAAGGTGTCAAATGATCACCTGAAAAGGTGAAGGATAAATGTTTAAAAATGTTCAGAAGTCATTTCTGCAATCAACTGGCCAGATAACGGTTTGATTTGTCTTTAAATGGGTGAATAAAAGAGTGACTGGGAGAAAATTGATCAGTGTCTTTCTTTTTAACCAATAAATTCACATGCACGCCCAAGTTTGCCCCAATCAATATCACACCCCCAATATGCTTACACCAAGATTTGTTGGTCCGAGAACCAAGCAGTCCATTTTAATGCATTGAAATTGAACGGATCTTTCCCCCATACATACATTAAAAATAATCTTTAAGTTATAATAATTAAAATGCAACACCGAGTTTCGTATTTATAGTTCAAATAACGGCTGGGAAAATTCAAAAACATCGATCACACACAATATAAGGGAGAAATTATTTTAGCAGCTTGTGTACACGCCCCCTACTGGCCACTCATGAAACCATGTGGGCTGGTCTTGCTGTGGCGTCATTGTGAGCATGCTCACATGGCCAAATGTCTTTACGCTCCACTGTGAGCGGCGTGTCAGTGTGGGAAGGTGATTGGAGTTATTTTCCTCAATAAAGACAACAGTCTGACGACAATTGCAATGTGGCGCAAGTTGTTCGCCTCCGTCCCGGCTTTCAGAGCTCCGAAAGCGCCATGTCGGAGTTTTAAAAGCAGCAGCAGAACTGAAAAGGACTTTAATAAAGGTGAGTTGATCCACTTAATATACTTCATGTATTTATACCGGTATGGCGTTAAACCCTGCAGAGCGACATTTAATTCACGCGTGCCCTCCATACATTCTCGTGTTTCTAATCCTAGTATGCGAAGGGTTAGCTTATTAATATTAATTTGGTCATACTGGCGTAAGTGGCGTTGCTTGGTATACTTCCTCGGAGCGTCCAGTCACGTAATCTAATCAATATTCATGAGCCAAGGCTGGCTGGCAGTAGTCATTTGTCCATTGATTGGCCAACTGCCGAACTACCTCTTTCCTCTCAGCAAATCAGTGAGGGCGGACGTAACGGTGCTCAATTAATATTCATAAGTCAGGCGTTCACTATAGTAGGATTTGTAAATTCGCCTCCTCCTGCATAAAAATATTATCAGACTAATAAAAAACAGTAATAAAAAAAATCAATAATAATAATAAAAATAAAAAAATTCTCTATTACCATTTAAGTCCGTTTGTTAGTATATTTCTCTCTTTTGCATTTTTGGGGTATAAGATAATTACCAAATACAAATAAGGTTTTTCTTCATACATGTATATGTATGAAGGAGAAATTTACCACAAACCAGCATTACATTAACATAAAAATTCCGCTGCCTTATCTAACAATATTACAAACACAGTATGGTTTCTAGACTTGTTGGTAATGATGTAACCTCTATCTCCAGCCAATAAAACATTTACTCAGAAAATGTTTAGGTTATTATCTGTCATATGTAACTCGTTGCAGACCTGGAAGCTCAGTTCCGGGCATTTCGGGAGAAAGTGGCCGCGGCGATGCCCGGCAGTGACTGGAGCCCGTTTGAGTTGACCCCTGGCCTGCCCCCTGAGAGGGCCGATGTGGTGATTGTAGGAGGGGGAGTCGTGGGATGGTCCATCGCATACTGGCTGAAGAGGAAGGAGAGAGTGAGGGACGGTCTGAGAGTGCTGGTGGTGGAGAAAGACCCTACTGTGAGTTTATCCAAGGGCACTTAGGAGCATGTCTCAAAAACTAGTGAGCATGTTTTTGATTCTACAAAGGTTTTGAGACAGAATCGGCTATATACTGTGGGATGTTAATAATCATGTCTTTTAAAAGTTCACCCTCAAAAAAGAAAATATTTACCTCATGACGGTCAAGCACGTAGATTTTCTTTCTTGTGTAGTGCTTCAAACAGACATTGGCTCATATTCATGTCTAGGGAAAACAGAATGAAATTTAATCTAATAGTTACAAGTGGACATCTATATTCATTTAATTCGATTTGAAATATTCAATCTAGGTTTACTCTGAGAAAGGTCTAATGATGAATATCAGAGTAAAATAAGCAAAATGATCGTAACTTGGATAAATATCACTATTATGGTAACACAACCCTCAGTTCATAAAATGCACATAAGTTTTAAATTAAATATATTCAGGAACATATATTTGATTATGATCCTTTTTCCCTGCATCGTCAATTATTTATACAACAAAACCAAATTAGATTTACAGTGCAACCCCTTCAATTTAAATGAAACTGAATTAAAGAATTATTATCGCCTAGGGATTTGAGTCTGTCTGGGAACAATCCCATCCGCTCTTTGTAAAGTTTTTCTCTCTTGTGAATTAAACATGAAAACATAAAGGTGAGTAAATGATGATGCAATTACGGTAATGTTTTGGGTGAACTGGCATATATTAAAATCATGGCACCAAAAAAAACCACACACACACTTGCTACTGCTAATAGATACACAGACACTTTGCTGTGAGCATTTAAGATATGCTGCTTCTGCATAAAATACAGACGTGAATCTCGTATAATATCTAGGCAGGTGGAGCTGGGGGAGGTGGAGGGTTTCAGTGGAACTCTGATAGTGTACTAGCTTAACAGCAAACACTGAACCAGACTATTTAAATTCTGAATATGAACAAGCAATTCTATTGGATCCAGGATCAGCAGAGCCAATCAGCTTGTGCCATCTGGTAATGATGTGATTGCTTTCAGAATTAGAGTTATATATTTGTGTGTGTGTAATTTTTTTTTTTTTTGTTCATCGTACAATTCTCTCTGCAGTATTCTCAGGCGTCGACTGTGCTGTCATGTGGTGGAATTCGCCAGCAGTTCTCCCTGAAAGAAAACATCCAGCTGTCAATGACTTCGGCTGATTTCCTGAAGAACATTAATGTAAAACCTTTTATTTTGCACTGTTAAAAGCTTCCTGAAACACTATTCTTGTTACAAAATACACTGTAACATACAGAAATTGTTACATGAAGACTAAGTATTAGTATTTCTGGAGACTTTAAATAAATATTTTGTTGTAAATTTGTATTTCTGTTCTGCTGAAATGCCACAGAATCATCTCTGGGTGGTAAATGAAGACCCCGTTGATCTGCAGTTTAATCATTCAGGATATCTCTTTCTCGCCAGCGAGAAATCAGCTCATATTATGGAGGAAAACTACCGCACTCAAAGGTGACAAGTTGAATCACCGATTTAATATCCGGATATCGAAACTGCTTTGTGTTAACTCAACCTTTCCTATCATCTGATAAACAGACTCACAATACAAAGTTAAAGATTAATAAAACTAAGATTCATTCGTAGACACGCTGGTGCGAAGGTCGCCCTCCTGTCACCGTCCCAGCTGAAGGAGCGATTCCCCTGGATAAACACAGAGGGCGTCGCTCTGGCTTCTCTTGGTTGGTGAATGCTTTCCAATCTTTGGTGCATCTCACATGTGAGCTTCGTTACTGAGTAACGTTTTTATTCCTCACCAAGGACTAGAGAACGAGGGCTGGTTTGATCCCTGGTCTCTCCTTAACGCTTTCAGACGTAAGGCCATGTCTATGGGAGTCTATCAGTGCTTCGGAGAGGTCACAGGTCAGGATTCACAATTACAATTTTTGTCAAAATAATACTGCAGGATTTCTTACGCAGCTATTTGTTTTAATTTAGAGGTTTGCTTGTAAAAAAAAACTTTCAAATTTTGAATGTGGTTTCCAGGTTTTAGATGCTCTTCAAATGTGGCAGAAATCGCAGATGGAGACTTTGTTGATGTCAAAAGGATAAAATATGTCAATGTAAGTTTTTATGCTACATCTCAGAATAACACGCTCGTTTTCATCGCCTTCAAATAGATGCTCTAAAGTTTAAGTGCACTGATAGCATTACAGATAGAAGTGATGTGTTTTTAGGTGCAGATGCCCAACAGTCTGGAGTATCAGCCCGTGGAGAGTGCCGTTGTGGTAAATGCAGCCGGTGCGAACTCAGGGAAGATCGCCGCCATGCTAGGCATCGGATCAGGACCGAAAGAATCCATATCTGGTATTCCGTTTCCTGTGGAGCCCAGAAAGAGGTTAAGACTCATGTTTGTTCACATTTTTTACATTTTCTTGTGAAGTTTTTATATGGTAATTTGCAATGGTTTCTTACCTACTCGGATGAATAAGCAGTGGCATACACTCTAAAATAAAGAATATTTTTATATTATATTATTATTTAAATATTATAATTAATTAAATATAATTTTTCACACAAATTATTTAATTGTAATTTAATTTAGCAGTGCTAAATATTCTAAAATAACTGTTGAAAGATATTATATATTATTCTAAATATTCTAAAATAACTGTTGAAAGATATTATATATATATATATATATAATATATGTATATGTATATTTTATATATATATATATATATATATATATGTATAAAAAATGGAATAATATATATATATATATATACACACATATATAAACAAAAACTTTTATGTTAAATGATTAATCATGATTTGACAGCACTAATTATATTATATTATAATTATCATTAGTATTCAATAAAACATTTATAGTTAATTTTAATTTAACATGAATGAGCAGTGCTAAATATTCTAATCTAAAACAACTGTTGAAATTTGTATTATATTATATTGTATTAATGTTTTATCATTAGTATTCAATAAAAATAAATATTATTTAATTGTAGTATACATTGAGCAGTGCTAAATATTGTAAAGTAGCTTTTGAAAAAAATATTTAATTAAATATTGTTTATAACAAAGGTATTTAATAAAACTATTACATAAGACTATGTTAAAAACTATAGGCTATATATTTTGAATGTAGTAATATATTAATTAAACGATTTAAGCAATTAATTAATTGAATCCATTCATCAATCCCATTCTCCAAACAATTAAAATGACATTAATGCTATAATGGTGGAGTCTCACTGACTGCATCATTGGTATCTCTCACAGGTTTGTTTATGTGGTGCATTGCCCCGATGGACCAGGGTTGGATACTCCATTTCTGATTGACTATTCAGGGGTTTACTGTAGGCGAGAGGGACTGGGAGGAAATTACCTCACGGGAATGTCACCAGAGGAGGTATAAGCATGTTTTGATCTGAACTCAAAAGTATTACTTTCATAGTCTGCATGCATGTATTCATTCATTCATATATTACTTCTGCCTTTTGCAGACAGAAGAACCAGATATCAGTAACCTTGATGTGGACGACAAGTTTTTTCAAGAGAAGGTCTGGCATCATCTGGCCAATCGCATTCCTGCATTTGAACAACTGAAGGTGAAAGCCGTAATATAGAATTGTTATTCATGTTATCCACTTTGTGAAGAGAAAGTTTTCTTCAGCTTTCTTTGTCTTGGGACTAATTTAGCAGTTTCTGATGCTTTTAAGATGGTAAAGTGCAGTATATGGCTTAGAACTGTGTGTGCGTACTAGAAAGTGTAGGTCATTTCTACCGCTTAGTTTTTTTCCAAATTAAGCACTTTGCTTTATCTGTCAGGTTTCAAGCGCGTGGGCTGGATTTTACGACTACAACACCTTTGACCAGAATGGCATTGTAGGACTGCACCCTCTAGTGCCCAACATGTACTTTGCCACGGGCTTCAGCGGTCACGGACTACAGCAGTCTCCCGCGGTCGGACTCGCCGTGGCTGAGCTTATTCTGGACGGGGGCTATAAGACCGTCAACCTCAGTGCTTTTGACCTTAAACGGATCTTCCTGCGGGAGCCCATGCTGGAGAGCAACATTGTGTGAAGACTGAAGAGCACAAAAACGTGGACTATGTTTCCTCAGGATGGAGCCACTTAACATGAACGTTGCAAGAAGCACATCATGGTTCAGACGGAACTCTCAACGGATCAATGGAATCGATTTTTCTGGAGGATGAGTTCAGTTTGGTAACAAAACTCACATTAGGAGTTATAAAGGCTGCTGTGGTTTCAACATAACATGCTGCTCAAGAAATATTTGAAATTACTTATGGTAGAGATCAGGGAATTCATTTGTTATTTTGTAATTGCATATATTTAAATATGCATATGACATAGATCATGAAATATCATATTTTTTTCTTATTTTCTTGGATTTGTCTTAGACACACTGTTTCAGAAATGAATACCAAAAATAATCATAAACTTTAAAAGTTTGTCCTTAAATGTAAACCAGCCTTCATGGACTGAATTTTATAAATCTGTACATTTTTAAATGTCTGTTAATACGGATGTGAATACACGTGAATATTGTGAAAGAATGGTGAAAATAATGTGATGTTTTTATTGTAGCATAATTTTATTTTGTAAAAAAAAATCTGAATTTTTTATATACACACACACACGCACACACACATATATATATATATATATATATATATATATATATATATATATAGAATGGCATTATATAAATGCCATTTTCTGCTTTTCTTTAAAGTGTGTGTACATATGTGTATGTATATATGAAATTAATACAGAATAAAAAAAACGTATTATTATAATTAGCAGAAAATCTGAAACATTAACACTTTGTATTTAAAGTGCACATTTACAGCATGCAAAAATATTTCTTTAGTGTAAGAACCACGACAGCTAAACAATCTTTTAAAATTTTGCATCACATATGTATCAAAGTTATAAAGAGTATAAAGAACCATAATTGACCCATAGAGGAACACAGTATATCAATATTCAGGATGAGAGAGTCCAGCTTTATCTCTTTGCCTTCTTCTCAAGCATGTCAATGATAGGTGTCGCTTTGCGTTTCACACCTGGACAGAGAAAACAAGAATCAAACTCAGACAAAAGTGTCTATTTGAGTCAAGAAACTCATCAGAAGATAATATATATGTGAATAATATCAATATTTTAGGTCTAAATAGTTACCTTTAGTGATAGGTTTGTCTTCTGGAGAGCGCTTTGCATATGCTGCTTTCATTCTCTGAATATTCTTTTTATGGACAACTTCGTGCTCTACAATAGGACGAGGGTAATCTTTTCCCACAATGCACCCTGCTCTCTCCTGAATGCTCCGAGGAGCTTTCCAGGGTTCATATATGTACTCAGCAGGGAATTTCTTCAGCAGCGGAAGGTATTTCCTGGTAGACATGTGAGGAGAGTTGAGTTAGTATTTAGTAAGTAGTTGTTTCACAGATACTTTTAAACCAGAACAGAATGTAAAAAAACCCCCGAACTTGATGTAATCCCCATTTTTGTCGGTTTTCTTGCCAAAGGCGATGGGAGAGTAAACCCTGAAGTACTGATGGAAGAACGCGCTGGCTGAGAGCCACTGCCAGTTTGCTGCATTTAACGACCAATCAGCATCCAGCAGCAACTCCTCAAACACCTTCGGATGACAGTGAGCAGAAACACAGCAGGTTAATGATTATATATCTCATCTATCTGTATTGTCCTATACTATAGCTGGTCCTCAAACCTTTTGGCCCTCCTCCCAGCTTATCCACAAGTCTCCTCGGGTCAGGAAACAGGCGACCGCATGCCGGGCCAGATGATGGATCCAGCCCTCCTGACGTAACTGTGTCATGATGGCATCAATGAACGGGAAACCGGTCCGAGCCTGAAATCACACATGCACGTCTTCAGTAAACATCAACCGAAAATTATTTTTTACCGAAACTGAAACGATTGTTGTTATTTATCTGAAAACAGAAACCATATATTTAATTAATAATCAATGAATTAATCAAATCAACACTCAAATAAAATCAGAACTGTATATAAAATTAGTTTTCTCTCATAAGGCAGTTTTAATATCAGCTTTTTAATGAATTAATTCTTTGTTGAAACTGATTTTTTCAACCCAAACATGTCGGCTGACATGTTTACCTGTTGTAGCTTATCCACACTGTGTGACTGTGCATGAAATAGACACTGACATTGTCAAAACACGTGGTTTCCGTTAGTGATTTCGTCCTTTTTAAAACGTTTTCGGCTGAAACCACAAATTAATTTTCAGCCAAATATTATTGGTTGCTAAAATACTGGTGCAGCACTATATCATTAAGTTTTTAATACATTAAAATAATACATTTTAATACAATACATACATTTTAATACAATCAAAAAAGCACAACAGCTTCACTTTACCTCTCTCCATGCAGCGAGGTGCTCAGGATTGTTATCCCAGTCCACCTGCACACAGTGAGGGTTTCCTTCCATTCTGTTGAAGTTTGGGATCCCGACGCCAGTCGTGTAGAAAAATTCTCTCCACAGCAGCTGACCATGCAGGGAAACCGGAGGTTCAGAGTGCTTCTTCTGCAAGAGACACATCACAATCTGTTAGGGGAACTGTTAAACAACTGCTAGCGGCTCAGGTCATGCGCGAGATACCTGACGTACCCCTCTGTACACGTCTGTGAGCCTCCACCAGAAGGTGCGCGCAGACAAGCAGCCGAACCGGACATAGGGGCTCAGGACAGTAGTGCTGGGGATCAAGGCGTTGGGGGACGTCTGTGGTTTTTCAAACTTGCACACCCAGCCCTGCAAAAAGGCAAACAACAACAAAACAAAAAAACATATGGCAAGATTATATTGTTATTGATATTTCAAATCGATTGTTTTGCTTGATTAAAGATACTTATGCTTAAGATTTAATTTTATTGATTGGAAATATTTGGATAAAATATGATACAGCACACAATTAAAATGACCTTTAATTATTAAATTAAATTAATTTAAAAAAACTAACTGGGAAAAACTAACAGGTCTGTGAGAGCCGGAATTCTTACTGGTTGGTAGGTGATCAAATACTTATGTCATGCAATAAAATGCAAATTAATTACTTAATCATACAATGTGATTTTCTGGATTTTTGTTTTAGATTCCGTCTCTCACAGCTGAAGTGTACCTATGATAAAAATTACATACTTCTACATGCTTTGTAAGTAGGAAAACCTGCAAAATCGGCAGTGCATCAAATACTTGTTCTCCCCACTGTATATATATATATATTATACACACACATACACATATTATATATATTTAAATATTTTATCTTTAGGTCAAATTTATAGTTAGGCGTTAAAAAAATGTGTACTATTCATTATTTTTTATATGTCTGACTTTTATAAATTTCATAGTCTGGACGTGGTTCTGAAATAGAATAATTCCCTACTATATATTATGCAAAAAAAAAAAAGAAGAGTATTATGTCCGAATATTTGAACGAGGCGAAAAGTCCGCGGATGACCTGCTATTTCGGCTGAGATTCTGAAGTGTGCATTCACTGGACACTTTACTATCCCATGAGGCCACGGGAGAGGATTTATGAATGGCAGTTAAGCGACGTAACTGACGGTGGTAGGTCACATGACAGTAACAACGTGGCAGATGTAGTACATCCGAATTTCATTCGTACTACCCATATTCATAGTATATAGAACGCACTTTTTTAACGGTTGTGGAGTAAATTCAAAAGTAGTACCTACTCAGACAGAACGTGATTTCGGACGCAGCAATATGCACTGAAAGGTGTTGGGGCATGTACCGTTCTCTGCATGTGCTCATCCAGTCTGCGCAGAGCTTCCTGTTCACCCCCCGGGAACAGATCTGGTCCTAGGGATGATGTATCCAATCCAAGATCTTCAAGCGATGGAATTCCAAACTTCTCTTCATGGTCCTCAGAAAATGGAGTGGACACACCTTCCAGAGAAAGAGGCATAATGAAGGAGAGAAAACCAGCAACAATCGAATCTCCTTCAGTATGCTGTCCGGGGCGGATACCTTTCATGTCCTCTTTGGTTGGAGCAGGAACAGGTTTTTTAGGGGGTCCGATGGCTTTCAGCACACTCTGGAAGCGAACGTAAGTCAGGGGAGTCTTGCCGTTGTTCTCATCGATAATTCTGTATGAAAAAGCAGGTGAGTGTTTCTGTGCAAATCTTTATCATAATATGATTTACAAATTATGACGCATTACCTGTCAATGTTGTGGAGAGTGTGAGAAATCTTTGGAATAGCTTCCACGCCATATTCCTTGGCCAACTTCATGACTTCCTTGTCTCTGCTCTTACTGTACGGCTCCGTATCAACCTCAAAAGTCAACCGAGTGATCTTCCATTTCTCAAAGAGCTTTGGAAGGACCTCTGTGGGCGGCCCACTGACAACAAACAGCCTAGAGGTACAGGAAATTACACAAAACATGCTTGAGAAAAACATATTTGTCCACATTTGACCCTTAGCTCAAACCTCCACCCCATCTTTAGTTTGTCTTAGAATAGTTTTTTTCCCCTCCCCACCTGGAGTTGAGTTTCTTCAGACTGGAGTCCAGGTCTTTGAGAGCTTCCAGCAGAAATCTCCATTGATTGATGCCGATGTGAGTGTTAGTGGAGTACCAGGGATCCAGCAGGAACAGGGGATAGATGTGTCTACACTCTTTCAGGGCAGCGATCAGGGCAGGGTTGTCATGTAGACGCAGTCCTTTGCGGAACCAGTGAATGGAGTTTTGGCTCATGGTCGTGTTCGGCACGCGTAGTCAAAAGGACACTGGAGAAACTGGTATAAATAGTTTTTTTTTTACACAAAAGTCCATTTACACAAATGTGTTTTATAATGTTTTTCAAATGTTGGTTTTTAAAAGGACTTCAATAGAAATATTTTCATAATATTAATAATTTCTGTTTTGTATTTTATGCTTTATATTTTGTTAATTTCCCCCTTTTCTCTTTTTTTTTGTTTAATTGTTTTAAAATGAAATTAAGAGGTTTGAATGGAACTTAACTTTTTATATAAAATATATATATATAAAAAACAAAAAATCTGATCAAATTCATGTCTACCTCAAATCAGTATCTTTCATTTCTGCCTCTTACTTTGAGCTCATTACACTTTTTGTCTGAACTGCCATTTTCTATTAAGCATACTTCACTTAAAATGAGATTTCAACTGTATATTAATATTGCTAAAGGTATTTAATTAGTTGAATATTCAGTACTGCAACGTAAGTCTTGTAGCTCTAATAGTTGCGCTTTTAATTGTACTATATTTTTCAATTCCATTTACGCTTATTTGTATATCCCATTTTACAATACATATCGTTTCAAATTTATACATTAAATGTAATTTATTATTCCTGTGATGGTAAAGCTGAATTTTCATCATCATTACTCCAGTCTTCAGTGTCATATAATCCTTCAGAAATCATTATAATACGCTGATTTGCTCAAGAAACATTTATTATTATTATTATCAATGTTTAAAACTATTGTGCTGCTAAATTTTTGAGTGGAAACAGTATATGCAACATGAGTCTAATATCTTATTAGAAATCAAAATTTAGTTTTAGACACAATGAAATTAATTTCTGACTCTAATGTACCTCATTTATTTGACATTATTAGTATTACTACTACTATTATTGTTGTTGTTAATATTATTAGTATGCAATCGATCTGATTCAAAACTCTGCCAGTACACAGACACAGAGTATTACTATTTTGTAGGGGTGTAACAATACCCTCATGTCACGATTCGATACATATCACAATACTAAAATCAAGATATGATATTATTGCGATACTTCATCAAAATGCTAAATTTGATATTACATTGTGGGTGTAAATAAATAGGTTTGGACTTGGGGCTGGTAACCCAATGCATGGGACAATAGTGACACCAGAATAAAAATATTCATGATTCTGAAGCTGAAAATACTGATTTATTTTAGACGAATGCTTGCACTCTTTCACTGACTAGATATATTTAAAATAATAAAGGCCACTTTTTACTGGGAACATAAGACATTTGGCATTATCAGGACACACAAATATTCCCCCGGCCATTGCATTATCATACATTACATTCAACATAATATATGTTAGTTTAATGTAGTACTGACACTAAAACTCTGTAAACTCTGTCATTTTTTCACGCATAGTAATTTTTATTCCGGGTGAACTACACACAATACAGATTGTCACTATGCACGATACATATTGTTGCACTTTTGTATTGCGATATATTGTAACACGATATATTGTTACACCCCTACAATTTTGCAACAAGCATTTTCTTTTAAAGTCTCTGCAACCAAATACAATCACACATTCTGAGTCAAATGTGCAATATAACTAAACTAAATAATCTATAGCTATTTTAACCTATAAAAAACATCAGTACTACTTACGCGTTTTCAGGTTACGTTAAGTCTCGCTGGCGTTTTGTAACAGCTTTCTTGATGTTACAAAAGATGTAAAAATTCAGCAGCACGTGTCTCACAAGATCAGCCAATCAGAGACTGTTTACAAGCCACGGCACGTCCATGCTCGCCAATCAGGATGCGGTCGGTGAGACATGCGCAGAGGCTTATTTTTTCCGTGTGTTTCCCTCAGTGAATCTTGATTGGTTGATTTCCAGCGGGTTAATAATGGCGGAAAGCGAGAACGACGGAGCTGCTAAAAGACCCAAAACAGACGCGGTAAATGAACGCGGAGACTCGGGAGAACGATCATCCGACAGCCCGGTCTCGGACTTTGAAATCACCCGCATTCTGCGTGAATGTTCGCGGGAGAAGAACATCTTCATTCATGGGAAGGTGCGTGTGCAGGAGAGAGACGAGAAAACACTCTGGGAAATAACTAACTGTTACCATTAGAAATCACTAACTAATCTTTTTACTTATCTGTTACTAATTACAGATTTACTAGTAACTGGGTAACAGTATTTATTTCTAAGGTACTTTTCTAGTAGTTATTTGTGAAATGCTAGAACGTAACTTAAACACTAAGCCAAATGCTCATAGTCCTAAAATGGATATTTTATGGATTGATAACTTTATTTTTTAAAGTGTTATATCTAACTAGTCGGAATGATTGCTAGAATTAATTTAAAACTGACTAGTATAGCTAGGAATAGTACTTATAGGGTTACCTGCTAGCAAATAAATGTTCACTAGGTAGTTGGAATACGTTACGTGTTTAAATGAAATCCTTGACATATGTTGTGTTTCCTAGGTGAAGGATCAGGATGCTGTTGTGATCCTGGAGAAAACTCCCATCAGTCAGGACACACTGTCTGAGTTACTGAAGAGCAGTCAACTCCAGCTGGAGATGAAGAATGACGTGTACAGCACATACCAGCTGCAGGCGCCAGCTAACCTGAATGGTAGGATTAGATATTTTCACCAGCCTCTGTTTGTCATATATTAAAGGGGTGGTTGATTGCTATTTCACTTTTTTCATTTTAAATACTGTGTAATGTTGCTGTTGGTGCATGAACAGTATCTGCAAAGTTGCTGCGCTTAAAGTTCAACGTAAGCGGAGATATTGTCTTTTAAAAATCAGGAAGTTTAATGCCTACAAAAACGTCTCGAATGGGACTACAACGAGATACTTCCCGGGTTTTATACGTAACTAACCCATACATTTACATCCACCCTCCCTCCGGAACATGTTCTGCTGTCGAAGAGGAGGAGTTATAGTGGAGAGCTGTAGCTGTCAGGTCTTCTGTGTTCAGGCTTCCTACAGACGCTGTAGTTCGTCAACAATGGTTAAAATTTAAGTTTGGTTATGTTCCTGACAATTACAATCGTAGTTTAGCTCTCTGTGCTGCACATTTTACGGAAGACAGCTTCCAGAATCTACACGAGTTCAATGCCGGATTCAACAAGAAACTATTACTCCAACATGAAGCAGTTACAGCTTTAAAACCAGAGGCCACAACCTGCAAGTAAGATTTAATCATTTTAAATGTATTTGCCTGTATAATTTAAGACGTAATGTTTTAGTTTTATCAAGGATGTAAAAAAATGCCAGCGCTGGCTTTAGTAGCCTATATGACAAACGCGTACAAACATTTTGGACCCGAATTTGTAATATGTACAAATTTTGTAAACGTATTTTCCATGTATACTTGATGACGTAATTTTTTGATTTGATCAAGAACGCAAACCAATGCCAAAGCTGTTTGTTTATAGTAGCTAGTTAGTTCGATGTTATTTTGTGTGTATAAGACAAACGTGTACAAACTTCAAAAAATTATCGCAACAGCAAACTTCAGCTGCTATCACATGTACACCTAAAGAAAACGACAAACTGAGTAAACTAAGCTTTGTGAATAGTTAAACGGTTGTTCATTCTATCAATAAAACAATATCTTTAAAAAACGGTATTACTCAGTCATGTATTCAGTTATATTAAATGTTTAATCAGGGGGAAAGCGTATCTCAAAAGCTAACAAACAGCAGTAGCGTTTTCAAGTAACAGCGTATGGAAATTCTTTGAGAGAATAATAATAAAATAAAATAAATTACCATTCAGAAACGTTTAGTAAGAGCCGTGTTTGCGGAGGTTCTGCTTGACTCTCTTCATCACCGCTCTCTGGGTCTGATTCTAGCTCAAACTGATGAGGCAATATTGACACCATTACATTTGCAGCACATGCAACTGTCGCCCGTAAAGGTAATGGGCGTGAAGATTCCGGACGCAGTTTAGCCAATTACAACACACCGGCCGAACTAACCAATCTGAGTCTATTGCCTCTTTCTGAGGGAGTGGTTTCATAGAATCAGGAAGTCAACCGGTCGTTCAAATGACAGAGGAGGAAGCGGCTTACAATAAAGGTGAAATTTATGAAAAATAAGGCGTTTTTTAACAAACGAAACACGAAGACATGTTATATTGCAGCCCATAAACACAATCAAGCAAAGAAAAAAGGCAGTGAACCACCCCTTTAATACCACATGGCAAACAGAAGGGGATTTATATACTATGAACCAACTTGATGAAATCAGCTCCAATGTTGGAAGAAGTTTCTATCAAATCTCAAACCGATGGGACCAGATTGTTTATGCCCGTTGCAGAATAGGCAATGATGACGACACAAGTTTTTAATATTAGGAGAAGATCCACCAACATGTTCTTTCTGTCAAAACTCTTTCTCATTGAAGCATGTTTTATTAGATTGTGCTGGTTTTAACCCTGTCAGAAACCTTTTTTATTCAATTAACATATACTTTTTCAGACTTTACAGAGTGCTGGACTCTTGCGTTGTCAATACAAGATCTTGACCAAAAACTGATGCACCTTTTGATGGAAATTAGCCTACATCACAACATTTATTTCCATCAAAAGGGCATCAATTTTTGGTTAAATATATATTTATGCTGTTTATCATTTAATATTCGATAAATACACTTGCCATTTGATATATTTTTATATTTATCTAATTTTATGTGATTCTTCAATAAGGAACTTTTCTGTCTTAATATGATTTTTAAAAAAAAAAGGCTTTTAAATGTAATTCAGAATTTTTATAAATGAAATTTTTAATTTGCAAGAACGTCAACATCCCCTCTATAATACATTTTTAAAAAGTGTTAAAATTGGTGGAATTAAACTTGACACTTTTCTCTTTGAATGTACGTCACGTTTCCAGTTAATTTGGTGTTTATGCACAAATTGTCCTTTTATTGAAATTATTATTGAAAAACTTGCATGACTGCTTGTTGAAAGTCCAAGGCTCTATTACATGCAATGTACAAAATCCACATCATCACAAGTTAAACCAAAAGTCCGTTTGAAGGTTGATTTATGACCATGACATTTTTTGTGCCAGAAATCAAAACAACAGTGATTTGCCCTGCGACAGAGAAGCATGTTAAGAAGTATTTACATCAAGAGCTCTTTCTAGTTGAAGAATCAGGGGAGGATTATCGTAACCTCACCTTACCGTACATCAGCAGCCAGAGCTTCAGTGTGCAGGTGAGGCTTCAGTGACCTCTGACCCTTCATTTCACTCTTATTCCTTACACACACACATTACATACAGCTTATAACTGCACTGTCTATGTTCCATTTTTAATTTCAGTGGGTACACAATATATTGGAGAAGAAAGCTGAGGCGGATCGGATTGTTTTCGAGGACCCAGACCCTGTTACTGGATTTCTTTTGTTGCCCGATTTCAAGTGGGATCAAAAGCAGGTGAATTTGCGATGAATCTGTGTCCGAATATTTGAGACTCCATGAATAAAAGGCCAATTGAAAATCAATGATTGTTTCCTTAACTCTCCAGCTACAAGACCTGTATTTGCTTGCCATCGTCCACCGGAGGGATGTTAAAAGTTTGAGGGATCTTACATCAGAGCACCTGCCATTACTCACAAACATTCGCAGTAAAGGAGAGGTGAGCTATAGATTCATCTGTCAAATTCATCGACAAAATGATTTTCGTTTACAGTGAAGAAAGTGGAACTGTTATTCTGTTGTCCACTAGATGTCACTGTTAATCTGAACATGTAGACCCATTAAAAAAAAACAAAAAAACCTTTCAATGGGCACAAGACTTACATTCTGTTGCCCTCTTGTTGATTAGATTGCTTCTATTGTTCTCACTTGCAAGTCGTTTAGGACAAAAGCGGCCAAACATTTCATTGATTAAACATTTAATTGATTAAATGTAAATGTGTACTTGCTTTTTAAAAGTATGTGGCTCAGTGGTTACCACATAGTTCGGGGTTGGTAAGCCTTTTATGTTCACCAAGATGGCATTTATGTGATCAAAAATGCAGAAAAAACACAAGTATTGTGAAATGATTTATTGTCAGTTTTATTCAATTGAATGCTTCCTTTCAGAATAAAAGTATTTATTTCTTACTGATGTTGATCTGTGGTGATCCTGTGGAAGATACCAGTTTGATTCCAGCCTGCAACATATCACAAAAGCACAATCTCAAAATCCCCAAAAACAATACAACGGCAGATTTTTCCAAGTACATTTGTGAGGTGTAGCATGGCTGCGTACGTCAAATTGAAATTCAAGTCTTGTCTATGTCCACAGGACGCCATTCAGCGGCAGTACGGCGTCCCTCCGAGCAAACTGCGCGTTTATTTCCACTATCAACCGTCGTACTATCACCTCCACGTCCATTTCACCTCGCTGGAGTACAGCGCTCCAGGAAGTGGAGTGGAAAGAGCCCACCTGCTTTCCGATGTCATTCAGAACTTGCAGGCAGATTCCAGTTACTATCACAACCGTAGCCTGGCGTTCCCACTGCGCGCCGATGATGCCCTGCTCCTCAAGTTCAAAGAGGCCGGGAAACTCTAGAGACCTGTTTTTTTTGGGGGGGGGAACTTCAATCTTTTTTACTTGTTTATTAATGTTATGATGTCGTAATTGCAGGTTTAAGTACACAGATCCACTCTGTGTAGTGTAATGTGGTCATGTTTTGTCATGTGGTTTTGTCTAAATCTGATTTTAATACATTTTTATTCTGCATTTTAATAAAGTACTGATTGTTTTTAAATCATTTAGTTGTGTTTTGTCTGTCATGCTGTAGGTGATTGTATGGATTCAACCCAAATTCATCACCCAAAACCGCAATTGTTTGGTCAGGCTGTGCGCCTGTCTGTGGTGCGACGTGGTAATTAATTTCAAAGCAGAATCGGAGCCAGAGGGGTCCCAGGCCTTATTCTTTGAGGTTTTAGGGGTCCTTTAAAGAGATTTGGCTGAGACTGACAGAGCAGCGGGTCGCAGTGTAGCTCCTGCCCTGTTTTTTAAATTTCTGAAGAAATGAATGAAACCTACTGGCTTAATGTTAGCGCTAATGAAAAGCACTATACAAATAATATTAGTCTAAGAAGCATGAAGAGTAAAATATCATGAGTGCAACACAACTGATACTGTTTTTGCTTTTCAGATGCAGATTGTTTTTGTCAACAAACATAGTCCTGTGGTTCAGAGCTCATTGTAAATCCAGGGATAGAGAGGCAGAAAAACAGGATTGACTGTTCAAAGTTTGTTTATGTGCTGCTTGTTTATGTGGTTTAACAATGAGTATTTAAAGAAGATTTCACTGTTACGCTTTACATAATCAAAGTCTTACAATGCCCTCTATTCACAGGGAATCACAGGATTGAATTATTTCTCTTTTGAATATCAATTCTCTTTTTAAAGGAACAAACGGTTCACTCAAAAATGAAAATCTGTCATTAGCAGCTTTAGACGTCTTGGAATATAGCTCCCAGATTGGACAAGGCCTATTTGGACCTTGATAGTCATCTATGTTAATTATTTTCCAGATAAAAATCAGGTTTGGAACGACATGAGGGACAGCAAATGATGACGGTTTCCCACCTGCACCTCTCAATCATTCTCATTACAGCTTGACATCCAGACTTGACTAATGTTGAGATGACTCTCATCTTTGTGTTGTTCCTCGTCTAAAGCACCTGAAGCCAGTCGCAACAAATCCCTTTGAGAAAGCCTTTAGTAAGAGTACAAATATAACTAATGGTTTTCTTTCCTTAAGGGTTTCGATGCATCTGGCTTGGCTACTGCTAATTTCATTGTTGTCTCTAGCTAAAGCTCTTGTGTGCTCCCACTCATGTGGCTTTAGCTCCTTGTTATATGTTCATTATTTCCACGTAATTACCAGGTCTTATTACTTATCTGCTGTGTTTGGCAGCAATATCCAATATTTAGACAGAAAATTCCAGAGAAGAGTTTAAAACTCAGTAAGCGCTTTTAAATGGCCTTACGGAGGCTCTCCAGAACAATGACATAATTATACCACACAAGTGTTGCTGTCTGAGCCTCTCCATCTCCATATATCACTCTCCAGTTCAGAACAATGCTTTTTGTAAATTATTTTCTATACATATTGAAGATAAATGTGATGTAGCTTGACTGTTGTCGAAGTGGGAACTTTTAAGTCACCTTTATTTATATAGCGCTTAATACAATACAGATTGCTTCAAAGCAGCTTTGCTGTGATTAACAGGAAAATAATGATTCAGTGATGCAAACAGAAAGCTCAGGGTCCAATTCTCCTCTGGCCGAATGAATGAACATGGTGTGGTTTAATTCCAGGCTGCATCACTACGTAGATGTTGTACATCCCATTGTTATTCTTTCAATTGAAATACAGGCCAAATATCTAAGACTGCTAGTGAGCATGTTTATTTTGGAATTTGTAATATTTTATCATTTATTTCAATTAATTTGTGTATCCTAAAATATTTGATTATATTGTATTATTATAATTTTTGATTACAAATTAAATGTACAATATTTGCAAAGTGAATGATACAATTTGCTTAGCAATTGGAAAACAATTCTGTATTTTACCAGATAATGTTTCTTTGAAAATGTTCTGCTTTTAAATTAGATTTTCAGTTTGCTCTCAGACGTTTGGATTCCACACATCTATGGTGAAGGGTGTGGATTTTGGAATAAACTGCTGCTTCAGTGTATATGTAATAAGTGATTATAATCAAGATATTCATCAATATTTTTCCTCTAAATGTCATGAGTTGAATGACTTCTCTAGGCTTGTGAGATTTTACTTTGTTATAGAAGTTACCAGTGTAATTACTGAAATGTTCTTTTCATGTATTCTCTAATGTCTGAATGCAGTAACAGTGCTTGCTTATTTAGCCCGGCTTCCAGAAATGAAACATGGAAAGATGTTTTGTTTTATTTTGTTTGAGAAAGGTCTTCAGCATGTGTCAATCTTTTTTTCTAAGGTACTCTGACAACTATGGTCACAGGGGTCAATGAGGTCTATAGTTTAAGGGACCATCTCTTTGTTAAAGCCTTACTTTCCAGTTAGACTTAAAGGGTTAGTTCACCCAAAAATGAAAATTCTGTCAGTAATTACTCACCCTCATGTTGTTCCATCCCCGTAAGACTTTCGTTCATCTTCGGAACACAAATTAAGATATTTTTGATCAAATCTGAGAGCTGGATCACTCCTCCTGCAGGCTTATTATGGTCACCTTAACTTGCTGGCCCAGAAAATGTATTAAAGACATTGTTAATATAGTCCAAGTGACTCCAGTGGCTCAATCTTAAGTTTATAAAGCGACGAGAATACTTTTTGTGCGCAACAACAAACAAAAATAACAACTTTATTCCACTTTTCATTTCCTTCTCTCTGGACCTCGAGTCTTTTTACGTAGTGTTTAAGCGTAGCGCGTCTGTGTTGCACGTCACCACGTAGGCTCACTATTGGACGACTCTGGTCATGTGTGATACGTGGTGACGTGAAACACAGACGCGCCACGCTTAAACACTACGTAAAAAAAACTCGAGGTCCAGAGAGAAGGAAATGAAAAGTGGAATAAAGTCGTTATTTTTGTTTGTTGTTGCGCACAAAAAGTATTCTCGTCGCTTTAAGATTGAGCCACTGGAGTCACTTGGACTATATTAACAATGTCTTTAATACATTTTCTGGGCCAGCAAGTTATAGTGTCCATAAGCCTGCAGGAGGAGTGATCCAGCACTCAGATTTCATCAAAAATATCTTAAATTGTGTTCCGAAGATGAACGAAAGTCTTACGGGGTTGGAACAACATGAGGGTGAGTAATTACTGACAGAATTTTCATTTTTGGGTGAACTAACCCTTTAAGTGTATCTCTCCTTGAGAGAAATAACGTATTGATGTTTTGAGAATACTCTCCTGTTTAGTTAGACCCTGGCCAAATCCAACATTGAGGAAGGTGTGTGTGTGTGTGTGTGTGTGTGTGTGTGTGTGTGTGTGTGTGTCTGTGTGTGTGTGTGTGTCTGTGTGTGTGTGTGTGTCTGTGTGTGTGTGTGTGTGTGTGTCTGTCTGTCTGTCTGTCTGTGTCTGTGTCTTCTTGGTTACAGGTTAAGAACCACTGGCATTATTGGAGATTGACTGAGTTGTTGTTCTGGACATGCTGGCGTCCAGCAACCCAAAACTGCGACCTGGAAGGTCACGACGTGCCTAACGTTAGCGTCCGAGTGTCAGCTGCATAATCGATGGAGATATGCTTCAGTCTATCTGTGTGTGTGGAAAATTACTATGTAACAATGGGAATCAAACGCCATGCTCCATTTGAGCTGCAGTATTATTATTTTTGTAAATATATATTCACACACGTACAGTTGTAATCAAAACTGTTCAACCCCCCATTACAAATCAGGTTTATTGGCAAAATAAAGTGAAAGTCAACTGAAAATGAAACTTTTAATGACTTCTTAATGTCTCATGAGCAATGGTTTCCAGTTCAGTAATATGCTTGGGTTTACGTGCTGCAACCGCCCTCTTCAAACCGCCACTTCTGGTGTAAATCGTGGCGTTCTGGCGTTCGTTTAGTAGCCTACGCGCCTTACTGTGCAAGCTAAACCCTCAGTGCATGTTTCCACCAAGTCTTGCCGCAGGTCTTTTGCAGTCACTCAAGGGTTTTTCTGAACTTGCCTTCTCATAAATCTGGTAGCAGCCGTTCCCTTTTCTGCCCGTTCAGGTAGTGTAATTATGAAGGTAAAACAGTAGCAAAACTCGAGAGCATGTAAATGTGAATTTGAGAACTTGTACAATAAATATCCGTACTTGTACATGAACATTTACACTCACAGCTCCAATGTGAAAACCTGTAAAATAAAAATCTGAAGTTGAATGTTGAAATTTGCACTCGCAAACAATAGTCACAAACCTGTATTCTGAATCTGAAGCTGCAGACAAGTAGACACAAATGTGTAAAATGCCATTCACAGAAATACAACGACAGACACAAACTTGTAATATATATTTTGCGTTTAATCTTACGTTCACATTCGCGGTACTTCCTCAATTAAGCACTTGCAGCTTCTCAAATCTGTCACTGCAATTTCAAATTTCGCGCCTTGACTTTTGCTACTCTTTTCGCGACATATCAGGTGCAAAACTAACTTGTGCACTTGAAACTCAGAGGCGGTGAGAGGGAAAGGGGGGCGGGAGAAGGGGGGGTCAAAGGAGCCGTTTTATTGGTTGGCACCTAGCCAATGAAATGGGAGTTCGATGATGTCACGAAACCCGCGTGCACTGAAACACTAACATGGCTTAATGCATTAGACTGATATTAAAATAAATAAACGAAATTATCAAACTCAGTAGGCACAATGCTAATGCATACTACAGAAAAGCAGATGAGCACAGAATATGACGTAAAACATATGACGTATGCCATATATATATATGCCCTATATATGGTATATATACCATATAGACTGTAAAAGAGTTTTGTGTGTCCAACAGTTAGGCTAGGGTGAATATTTAAAACATTTACATTTTTCCAAAGCGACTTACATTGCATATTAAGGTATACATTTTACATTCTTATCAGATAATTTAGGTGCATTTTCATATTGCAATGGAATTGGCACACACACACACACACACACACACACATATATATATATATGTATATATATATATATATATAGGCTATATATATATATATATATATATATATATATATATATATATATATATATATATATATGAAGAGTTCAGATGCAAAAGCCTCTAAATGCCATTTGAAATTTTCTTATAGAATGATCATTTTTATCAAGCTTGTATATTTAAGTTCAGTAATTTCACTTAAATGATAATTAATAGGTAATCTTCACTGCCATTTAAGTGAAATTATTGAATTTAAATATATGAGCATCTGAACTCTTCATTATATATATATATATATATATATATATATATATATATATATATATATATATATATAAGCAAATGTGTGTTCAGTGCAAATAAACTTGCTGCCTAGTGTTTTATTAATAAAGTAACAAATTATGTGTTTTTTTTATTGTTTTTAATTTTTATTTTATAACTGTTAGTCCATTAAGCCTCATTAAGCGTTTTCTTGGGTTTCGAGGAAAACGTACAATTAAACGCGTTGCGTTCATATTCTGTGCTCAATTTTTTTCAGTATAGGCTATGCTTTATGGTGTTTCCTGTCTGGTCTTTTAATACCACTGTCTCAATTAAACGCGTTGCGTTCATATTCTGTTCATTGGTGAGGCATCGACCAATAAAATGACTTCATTCCGACCCCAGCCCCGCCCCCGACTCTGCTCTCGCAAGTCTGCATTTACAAGTGCACGAGTGAGTTTTGCTACAGGCATATCGCAAAAAGAGTAGCAAAAGTCAAAGCGCTAGGATTTGAAGTTGTACTGCCAGATATGAGAGGTTGTGAGTGCCGACTTGTGGTTGTACAACGAAACTGAACTAAAGCACAAAGATAAATGTGTAGTACACAATTGTGCCTGTCATTTTGTTTATGTAAATGACACTTTACACATTTGTAACTATTAATCTGCAACTTCGAATTCAAAACACAGGTGTTCTGAGTATTGTCTGTGTGTGCAAATCGATAGATGCAGCTTTTCACATCAGAGCTGCAAGTATAAATTTCAACTTACAAATACAAATATTAATTTTACAAGTTCTCACATTCAAATTAGCAAGCTCTCGAGTTTTGCTACTGTTTTACCTTCATATGTAATCACTGTTCCTTTAACTTTGAACTTGCAAACTATGCTTCCAACTGTGTCTCAAGGAACATTTAGACTTTTTGTATCCTGTTCCTTGTTTGTGAATGGCGATGATATCTTCTCTAAACTATTTGGACCACTCTTTTGACTTAGCCATATTTCTAACATGCAGTCAAACATGACACTCATTTATTTATATCATCACATACACATTTATTTACAGAGTTTTATGCTAGAAGCGATTAATCTTTGACAGCAATGTATCTATGTGTGTGTTTGTGTGTGTGTGTGTGTGTGTGTGTGTGTGTATCTATATGGGAATGAAACCCTTGACTTTACCGTTGCTAGTGCAGTGCTCTATTGTTTGAGCTGCAATATTTAAACATCTTTCTTTCTATGTAATGATTTACACATGAGATAGTGTGGTTTGACAATGTTTGCCAATCTGAGGTTTATCTTTCTGCAAGTGTTAACGGAGGAAGTTATCGTGGCCACATGTGAGATAAGTGGTGTTTGTGTCTGTCAGCTTCTCTTTACCTGAGCGGCTCTGTGTGTTCGAGTGAAGTTTTGAATTACATGCATGTTAGTTTTTAGTTTTGGGATTACATTTTTAAACAGTTTTCTGCCCCAGTATCCTGAGTTTGGAACATCTCAAAACTCACATCATGCTTATTTACAAGTCTTTTATTTTCATATGATTAACTTAAAAACTGTAGTAAACTTAAGAGGTGGACATTTTCACAAAATTTAGGAGTTAACTTTGCTTCACTGTAAATTACTATCCAAATCTCAAACCATTCACATCAGTTTATTTAAATGCAAATGCAGAGTTGTGGATCAGCGTGACTGGAAATGTGATTCAGCTCAACCCTTTCTTTGTGTTGTTCTCTGCAAAGCCTTTGCGTTCCCATGGGTACAAGCAGCAAGGAACTACACTGCTGAGGTTCCTCTTTTCAAATGGGGTTCCCTGATTGCAGTCGGGGGTCTGAGGAGGTATTTGGATAACTGGAACATTGACCCTCAATGCAAACCTGTCCCGTATGCTATAATAGTGGCTCTTTAATATGTTTTCCTTCTATGGTTTGCGTTGGTTGGTGAGCGAACTCTAGGTCTGATGTGAGGTTAGTTTTTGGAACCATTTTCTAAGCTGTCTTTACTTTATAGTGTGTAAACTGTGGCATGTGCCTGGGATTAGGACATTTCATTGAGGATTTTAGCAGCACCCTGATGTTTAAATGCTCAAGAGGAGAACTTCATGGCCTGAACTTCAAGCAGCACTGAAGTTTGCTGGGACGTTTTCAGTTTGTAGGTATGTGGCTTATACTTTTTCACACTCACATTTATAGGTGACAAAGAAAGCAATCGCTGCTGTATTGGTGTGGTTTGCTGTGTTTTATGAGCTGCAGTATTTATCTTTCATTGCCTACAGAGGTTTGGGTTTGTAAACAAATTATGCAGTTTAATGTGCTTTTCTTACAGAAGGAAAATTCATTTTCACCTGAATTTTACCACTTGCAAGACATCAAATTATTATTGTTGTATTAGAAATCATTTGGAGGAGAGATTTTGAAAATGTTTTTTAGCATTAAATAATAATAATAATAATTAATAATATAAATTTATTATTTGGGTGTTTGGGTATTGTATGCATACATATATACATATATACAGTACACACACATATATATATATATATATATATATATATATTAAATATTAAACAAAATATATATAATATTTCATTATATTATTTTCATATCAATTGCAGGACACTATGAATATTATATATATTTTAAATAATTTTATATATATATATATATATATATATATATATATATATACTACACACACAACAATTTTATATGTATATATACATATTAAAATGTTATTTAAATAAATGTATATAAAATGTAAAAATGTCATATGTATGTATGTATGTATGACATTTTATACATTTTATTTAAAATATTTAGTGTATAAATTATTTTACTTAAAGTGTTTACTTTTAAATGAATCAAAAGTGTTCAGTGTTGCTGATTTATGCATTTCTGTTTTTCTGCTAGCTGAAAGATGTTCCAGTTCATCCGGAAACAGATTCATAATCACCTCGTGGAGCGGAAAATTAAGAAAACACGTCTTGTTACGAAGGACGGCCATTGCAACATTAAATTTGGGACTACTGAATATCACAACCATTTTGCTTTCCTTCTGGACTTCTGGACTACGTTTGTTGAGGTTCGCTGGTGTTTTGTAATCATTTTATTTGCTGCTGCCTTCACGGGAAGCTGGTTCATTTTTGGTTTGCTCTGGTATTTGCTTGCGAAAAGTAATGGAGACTTGGATGTTCTCCAGAACTCGTCTGAATCTCAACAGATGAAATGTATAGAGAACATTAACAGCCTCACGACCGCCTTCTTGTACTCTTTAGAGACCCAGACGACTATTGGCTATGGCGGTCGGGCTCTCACGGGTCACTGCCCGGGCACGGTCGCCCTGTTGATCATCCAGTCCCTCATGGGCGCCATCATAAACTGCTTTATGTGTGGACTCATTTTGGCAAAGATCTCTCTCCCGAAGAGAAGAGCAAAGACGGTAACCTTCAGCGAAACAGCAGTCATTTGTCTTTGGAAGGGGAATCTGTGCCTCCAGATACGAGTGGCCAACCTACGGAAAACTCTTCTTATTGGCAGCCACATTTACGGAAAGCTTCTTCAGACCACCATCACTCCAGAGGGGGAGACCATCATACTGGATCAGGTGAATATTGACTTTCTGGTGGATGCTGGGAAGGACAATCTGTTCTTTGTTTGCCCGCTTACTCTGTACCACGTGATCGACAAATCCAGCCCGTTTTCCGAGATGGCTACGGACACTCTTCAGCAGCAGGACTTTGAGTTAGTGGTCTTCCTGGAGGGTACGGCTGAATCCACCAGCTTGTCGTGTCAAGTCCGAACTTCCTACCTTCCGCGGGAGATCAAGTGGGGTTACAGCTTCCTGCCAGTCATCTCTCGCACCAAGGATGGGAAATACCGTGTCGACCTGTCCAATTTTTCCAAAACGGAACCAGCTGTGACTCCGCACTGCGCTTGCTGTTTTAACAAGGAACACAACAAGGAGCTTATCCTCCACCGACACGGCCGCGAAGGCATCGATAACCTGGGATTTGATGTTATTGACCTTCAAGACTCTGTTGATGTAACTGAGAAGGGTGATTAAGGGTTTCGGTGATTGAGAGGCACACATGAAGTAAACATCCTGTGAAAGTTAGAAGCCACATAAAAAAAGAGAGAGGAAGAGGACTCACCATAGACAGTTGTGTTCCCTAACAAACTGGCTGTGTTCCAAAACCTAGACAGACTTTTAAGGTATTATATGCGTTTCTGACAATAATGTTGCTAAGATACCTTGTAATATAGCTTTGTTTCACTATATTAGTGACAACATTGCATAGACTTCCATTGATTTTATATCAGGTTAATGATATTTTCTATTGCCTAACCCGATACATGCCGCTAAACCTACACAAATACATACCGTTCAGTGTTCTGTTTATGGTCAGTAAGATTTTTTAAAATGTTTTTGAAAAGTCTTTTATATTGTAAAATATTACCTTTTAATAACTGGTTTTAACCCTCATCCTCTCCTCGCATTCTGTAACAAATCCTTCCCTCATGGGTCAAAATGACCCGTAGCTCTAAATTATCATTTATTTATTTTTTTAGTCCAGAGAGCCTATGCCATTTCATTTTTATATATTTTCCCTCTAATTTTTTATGCAATTAATGCATTTTTGGGGGGAGATTTTTCAAAAAAAAAAAAAAACTTTATGTACACTTAAAGTACTAGATTTTATCAATATTTTTTTAACATTTTTATTACACCCACATAAACTCCTCAAATTTATTTTGGTCTGAATACTTTAAAAATTAAAAAATTAAAATGAGTTTCGGGTCAAAATGTCCTGAGGGAAGGCTTGGATAAATTTAATGCATCCTTGCTAAATGAAAAGTTTTTTTTTTTTTTTATTAAATGTGTGTCTGTATGTAAGTGTGTGTATACATATATATATATATATATATATATGTGTATCTATGAAGAGTTCAGATGCAAAAGCCTCTAAGTGCCATCTGAAATTTTCTTCTAGAATGATCATTTTTATCAAGCTTGTATATTTAAGTTAAATAATTTCACTTAAATGGCAATGCAAATTACCTATTAAAGCTATAGTAGGTAATGTTGGAGAGCTAGCAAGATTTGAAAGCGGCACCTCTTCTAAGCTCCACCCCCTCCCGTCAGTACTCCGTCCAAAGCTACGCCCCCACAAACATGAACGCGCATCCACAGTCGGAGTCAGCTGCAGGTCACAGGAAAGCAGAGTATTTTTGTCATGTTGGAATAAATATTTTGAAACGATAAATGCCTTTCCTTTACCATTTCAGCATAAACAAGCTATTACTTTTCTTACCTCCTTACATGCTAAATGAATAATGACAATGAATGTGGTATAACACTTTTTGTTTTATTTAAAAAAAAAAAAACGAACAAGAGAGACCTAAGAGAAATACTTTTTTTACACAAGTATCTGTACTTTCGCTGCTTTTGATTGTCATAAACAATCTGTATTTACATATAATAAATATTAAATAAATATATATAAGAAAAGGAGTGTCCAGGGATGGCTGACAGGTCTTTGCATGAGGCGTCGTCTGCTGTGGTGACAGTGTTGCCAGATGTACGATAATTATCATATTTGTACGATAATTTTGACCTCTGTACGATGTACGATCAATAATGGAAAAAATCCTATAATGTACGATAATTTCAGAACTGTGTGACACTTCAAATGATGGTCATTGTAATAGGGCTTCTCATTGATCTAGCTGTGGATTCTACGTCTACCGGGGAAAGAACGTGTAGAGAGAGGGAGCGAGAGACCTTGCGTATGTGCTAGTGTGCCTCATGTACCCCCCCCCCCCCCCCCCTCTTTGGAGATTTCTTGACTCCCAGAAATGACTTTGTGCAGGTTGGGAAGTCTGTCATTTTCATGTCGTTGACTCGTGTACGATAATTTTCTTCCAAATACGATAATTTTGAGCTTCTGGTACGATACTTGGACATTTCCAATCTGGCAACACTGTGTGGTGATCTACTCCTTTGGCAGTGATTTACCTTTAGGAAGAATATCACAATTACACATCTGACAATAATTACTGCATCTCAAAGACACACAATGAATGACAACAAAACTTTGTTTCCATTTCACACAGTAACAAACATTTATTCTCGTAGCTAACAAAACACATATGCCACATCACCACAGTTGTCCCGTTTATAAGCAATATTAACGTCATTTTATCACAATTACAATGCAGACACTTGCGACTATGGCTGTGCAATATGTTCAAAATGTCATGTCCTAAAAGTCAGATAAGCAGACCTGTAACGCAACACCGACAGAGAAGCTAATGTTAGCATTGGGCTAATACTAGCTACAAAAGTAGCTACGTTGCCTAAAGTAACATATATCATGGAAATAACAAATCCCCCCGAAGCAAAACAAATAATTACCTGTTCAGCAGAAAGAACGCAACCTCGGCATCGCTTTTCATCGCTTTTGCTCCCTCAGTTGTCTCCACCATTCAAATGCTGCAATGTTGACGCAAGTTTGTCCTCTGGCTTTATCCAGTGCCTGTTTCGTTGCAGCCTTTTCTGCCTCCGATTTTCTTTTTTTTAGGCTTTTTATCAGGGCGAGCAGTTACCAGCAAAGCTGGCATTGGTAGATTTTGCTGCATTTTCTCTTCCATTGTGCCGCAAACTCCTGCTTACTCGGTGTAGTGAGCTGAATGTTTCCGGGAACGGTGACATGTGATGAGTGCACGCAGGGCAGCGCACGTAGTGGGGCTCGGGCACGAGACATGAAGGCATCTGATTGGTTCTTTACATTCGCACCGAATGGCAGTGATTGGTCAGAGTTTTTACTGTCCTCCAGCTGCTACAGAGGTCTGATTTTTTTCATTCCTTTTTCTGAACACATAATGTATTGACTACTCTCAGGATGGAAGGACCATTTCACCCAGTATAAAAAAAAAGTGTTTCTGAACAGGATTACCTACCCTAGCTTTAATTGTCATTTAAGTGAAATTACTTAACTTAAATATACAAGCTTTATAAAAATGATCATTCTAGAAGAAAATTTCAGATGGCACTTAGAGGCTTTTGCATCTGAACTCTTCATATATATATATATATATATATATATATATATATATATATATTTTTTTTTTTTTTCTTCATATTCATATCCAACATGTTAGCGGCAAACTGAGTTGCATTTGCATGATGCACAGACTTGCTGGCTATAAAAACAATTGTTGGGACGCCCGTCTTTGTCTTTAGTTTTCCCCTCACTAACCACACCCACGGTGTAAACCTTTCCTTTAGCTAGAATTCTGCATCACAAGGCAGATGTTTTCTGTAGACACCAAGGCAGCTCTCTAGGTTTTGGAACAGAGTCAGTATTTGCATATCTGTGTTAAATTTTACTACATTTTTCATTCTGCTACATAAAGATTTAACTTCTAACAGAATCACTGGAGAACAGTTTGTAAAACTCCATTAGAATATTTTTTTTTAAGTGCTCTTTGATTGCAGACATTGACGGCTGCTGAGTGTTCATTGGAGGATTAGAGCTGAAGCCAAACCCTAACCCTCTGCCTCAACATATGTTACTAAATTATTAATATGATAATATTATTAATGCCAAAGCATTCAAGTAATTCAGGACCAGAGAGAGACCGTAATGTCAAAACATAAGTAATTTCATGCACCTTCGAGAACAGATGCGATTTGAGAATGAATGTGATTTTTCTAATTGCATTGTAAACATTTTGCTGTGAAGATTTAAATGGACTGACCTATAAAAATAAGTATTCACTCTGAATTGGGCAGCTTTTAGAAGGTCATAACATTTTAGAGATGGTGGAAAGGTTTGGTTCTGGATGAATGTCATACATTTTTATCTCTATTCACTTATATGGGTGAGTAGAAGTGTTTTATCCCTGTATTGTCGATGAATTTGCAGTTGCTTTGAAATTGGGGTTTCAGGAGGGTCCCAGAGTTTTGAAAATCTGACCTAGACTCTCCGGATGACCTACCAGTAGTTTATTAATGTCTGACAAAATACACTTGCTGTAATTATTTACATAAATATGCACATGGCAAAAAATAGCATAACAAACCATCAGATAATATTACGTGCTAAAACATGGGTAACACATTTGGTCAGGATATTCTAGCACTGTATTCAAGGAGGCAAAAACATGTCAAGTTTTTTTGCACTGCGTTTAACTGCGGGTTATCATCGTTTTAAACCCCTTTTATCCCCGGGTATAGGAATGTTTCACACTTGTAATTTTTCACGTGTATTTTTATGATATCAGTTTTGTTGTTATTTATTTTCTTTTTAAGTTTAGTGAATTTAACTACTTCTTTAAATCTGATCAGGTTATGAATAAACATTTTTTAAATTAAATACAGATTATTTTTTTTATAAAAAAAAATAAAAAAAAAGTAAATACTGAGATTATACCACATCGCCATTTAGTCCAAAAATTCTTATTTTTTGGCAATTGGCCATTGCCCAACTCTACCTTATGGCATGCTTTAAATGTGGAATTTTCCATTTTTAGCTAAGCAGTAACTATACATTATTGTAACTGTTAAATTGTTATTTAACAATTAGCCTATATTCAGTCCTGCATTAATTCAGTCTCTTTGCGCCCCCCCCCCCCAACATTTTTAGCACCAGCCGCCAATGCTATACACCACAACATTTGGCAGACAGCTTTAGTTTAATTAATGCTGAATATGAAATATGATCAATAACGACCTTTTATGTAATTATAAATAAAAATCTGAAATAGTTTTAGTCATAAAGCCCAGGTAAATGAGATCCTCTTGCTTCATATTTCACACTGCTCATAATTTACCCAGGATTAACAATTAAAGGTGCTCTAAGCGATGTCACACATTTTTTTAGGCCAAAACAATTTTTGTCACATTACAGCAAACATCTCCTCACTATCCGCTAGCTGCCTGTCCCCTGAACACACTGTAAACGTGGTCTCTGTAGACAGCCCAGGCTCCACAAACGGCAACAAAAACAAACTGGCCCAGCCTGGACCACGAAACAAAACAAACAGTGTTCCAGCCAATAACCGACATGAATGATTTGGGGGTGGGTGTTGGGGGGTTATTGCGCATGCACATGAATGGGGGTGTGGGGAGTGGAGGAAAGAGAAGCATGAAGAGGGAAGTTAGCTAGAGGAGAGATGTCCTAGACAACGACTAATGTTAAAATTTTATATTCTTGAGAATTTTGATATGGCCGACACACGACCAAAGAGACGACGTTACGATGAACAAATAACAAAGAATAGGGAAAAGGAGAAGGAACGCGCAAAGTCCCGAACTTACAATGGAAAAGCGTTCAAAAGGTGGCGAGAACTCCGCCGGCAGAAGGGCTTCCAATCAGACATTCAGGTAGCTCTGTTTTTGCTGTTTTTTTTTTTATTTATTTTTTTATGGTTCATGACTGTTTCAGGAAGCACGGAAGAGAGGGGGAGGGGACGGGATGAGGAGGAGAGAGGGTCGAGCTAGCCTCCATTTTGTTTGTTTGACAATACTTTGAACGTCAACAAGAAGTGACGTCACCTTTAAGTATTCGTAAATTGACGTCTCACACTTTGGTTACATTCCTAAACCCTGGGTTAACATTCTTGTTTGAATAGATTTGCATTGATTGGACGAATGCCGCACATAACATGTTTAATGCTCTATCATTGCGCATCCTCATATTGCCAGTTTGCTAATTGTTTAACCTATCAAGTTTTACCTGAATGGACTTTTCGGACTATAGAGGTAAGAATGAAACGGTATCGTCTTGACTTCCAACTGATGCATTTTCCATCACAATTTCCCTCCTCAAACGCTAAAATTAATGTTTATACAACACGAGACGTCTCTGACTGTCAAAATCACGTCTGGGAAAAGTGATGCGAACCTCAATACTATAAATGTAGGTAGCTATTAACCTGTAGCCTATGTTTGATCAGCAAATGAGATTTTTTTAATTACTTTCAAAAGACATACAGCTAATTAACTTCAAACTGAATTGAGGATAATACATAGATCATTCTATTTTAGTCAGGGGGCCAAAACTGATATTAAAACTTTGTCGGACACTTTTTGGTACAAGTATACAACCTATCAAGTATTAATATTTATCCCCTCAACATGTGTTCTAGCCAGGTTGTCAGCTTAGAAAATGTTTTTTTGTCCATTTTAACACTATATTCTTAAAAGTGGTAAAAGCGGATTTTTTCCCCCAAAGTGCTTCCATTTTCTTCCGTTACCTATTGTAATTTTGGCCAAATGTGCAATATAATCCAACTTATGTGCAAGCATGATCATTAAAAAATAATAATCAATAAATACCACAAGAGTATCACACCACAAGGGGCACTGTTGTGTCAGCGCAGCTGTGATTTGGCAGCAGATTGAGGCAGCAGATCCAGAGAAGATGATCACAGCAGGTGTCAACAGTACAGTCTGAACAAAACTTTATAAAGGAGTGAATCACACAATCACACAACAGATTAACTTGATCTATTTGTCTACACAAACATTTACCTCAAGATTCTACCATTCTACCATCAAATGTTGCCAGAAACAGGTAAGCTAAACTGTTTTCCAACTAGCTATATACTTACCAGACATACACTCACCTAAAGGATTATTAGGAACACCATACTAATACTGTGTTTGACCCCCTTTCGCCTTCAGAACTGCCTTAATTCTACGTGGCATTGATTCATTCAACAAGGTGCTGAAAGCATTCTTTAGTAAGGGTATCACGATTCTCCAAATCCTCGATTCGATTACATTTTCGATTCTAAAGTCACGGTTCGATTCGATTCTCGATTTTAAAAAAATAAATTGAAAGCACAAGCTATGCCATTTTAAGACTTTTATGCAATATAATAATATCTGACCTTTGTTCGCAATACCACACACTACATTGTCAAATTTAAAATGTTTATTAACAACATAATGTAACAATAACTTATATCTTCAGTCAATTGGAAACTTAAACAATATAACCTATTACCTGGCTATTATAGTCCCGGGGCTCCCTGGACTCCTCAGAGCAGTCACAGGCGAATAGCACGGCGTTTTAAATTGGGTTCCCACAGCGTTTGCAACGCAGTATGAGAGAACGTTCTCGTAAGGGAACGTAGGCTACTTGGTTACTTGCGTAACCTCGGTTCCCTTAGAGATAAGGGAACGAGTACTGCTTTGCCTTGCCGTGCTATTTCGCTCATATCAGGTACTTCGCTTCAGTCGATTTAAACCTAAAATCCTTTGGCGAGTTTTATTGTGAATTATACTCTCCAGCAGGGGCGTCGGACTGGGGGGATAAAGGGTACCGAGTACCCAGGGCCCGAGGCAGGGGGGGGGCCCTTAGAAGTCAGTTTTCTATACAAACATATACATGCACTAACATTTGTATAGCATTTATGTACAAATAAAAAAGTTCCTGTGCAAAACTAAACTTGTAGTTAGGCACTGGTTTGGTATAAAAAAGTCATTTTCATGCTGTGCAGGGCCCCACCACCCCTCTCGAATCAATGTAAATGGTACGACCCGCAGGTCAGGTGCTTCAGCTACGGACCCGCGGTGAATCAGTTGATGAGAGACAGGAGGAGCTGGAGTGAGCTGTGATGGGAATTAGGAAGACAGGGGAAGAGTCATGTCTTTCCTTAAGGAAGGAAAATAAGGGGCTCAAAAACGAAAAGAAAAGAAGATTAAAGAGAGAAAGGCAAATGAGGGCAAGCAGTTGCTCACTCAGTTTTTTGAAAAGAAAGGTGAGCTCCAAATGCATCATCGAGCATTGACATTGTTTTAACATATCTACTCCAGGTAGAATAGCATACATTTATCTTCGTAATAATATACCGTTTGAATAATATACCAATACTTTATAGTGGCAAAGTCATCTGAGGCCATTCCATAGCTTAATGTGAGGGACAGATGTCGTATTACATCATTAAAGTTTACGGAAACTCGTTCTCTTACGAGAGGTTCTCTCGTATTGCGTAAGTAGCTTACGCATCGGGAAAGTCTTCTTTCTTCGAGATCTGAAGCCAAAAAATTATCCTTAATTTTGTATTCATTGTCAACGCAGTGCAGCAGCCGACAGACCTAGGCAGGCTGTATAAGCGTGCTCATTGGCTGCTCGGCTGCAACTGCTTAAGCCTATCGGTGAGCGCTATGAACGCGGCAACCAATGAGGGCGCTTCGCGCCCTCCGCGCCCTTCTAACCGTCAGAATGGGCGTGGCCAGCGTGTATATATTCAGCGCTCACAGGCTAAAATTCTGATTTTCTTGTCTTCAGCGACGCTCTTCGCATCGCTGGATCTTGAGAGCCGCCGCCGTTGAAACCAGCGACCAGCAAGCTTAGGACAGCGCCTGAGGAAGCCGGCCGTCTTCGCCGCCTTCAGCCATCCGTGCCTGCTACGCTATCCGGCGACATATCCTTTACATTATTACTGTTTCTGTGTGTACTCTAAAAGAGCACGAGGCGTTTTTGTAAAAACGCCTCGTTTTTGCGGCTCGTGCCGCGCCCCGCTCAGCTACGGAGACCGCCACCTCTCTGCGCTCTCCGACTGGGCCGCGGGCACGCCGCCACCGCACTCTCCGAGTGCGAAGAGCTTTCAATGTCGACCCTGCGGGCTCGACTTGAAGCTTTCGACCAAGCTGTCGCTCCGCCTGTCCCTGCCGGGCCGCGCAATAAGAAGCGCCGCTCGCAGCGACCACCGGAGACTGTTGTGACTGAGGAGCTCGCCGGAACCTCTCCCTCGAGCTCTCTCTCGCCCTCTCCCTCCCGGCCGCTCAACCGCCGGCTCTGCCCGCGCCGCCGCCGCGTCAGGAGATGAGGCGAATGTGATAGATACCCGTACTCTCCCTCTGTTCGAGCCGTGCAATACGCCGCTCACAAGGGATGGCAGAAGCGGACGGTCTCGGAGCGAGTTTCCTCTCCCTCTGTTCGAGCCGCGCAAACTGAGCCGCTCACGAGGGATGGCAGAAGCGGACGGTCTCGGAGCGAGTTTCCTCTCCCTCTGTTCGAGCCGCGCAAACTGAGCCGCTCACGAGGGATGGCAGGAGCGGACGGTCTCGGAGCGAGTTTCCTCTCCCTCTGTTCGAGCCGTGCAATACGCCGCTCACGAGGGATGGCAGGAGCGGACGGTCTCGGAGCGAGTTTCCTCTCCCTCTGTTCGAGCCGCGCAAACTGCGCCGCTCACAAGGGATGGCAGGAGCGGACGGTCTGAGCTTTCTTTACGTTACAAGAAAGCTACTCCGTCCTCGCGCGTCACTGGTGAAAGGGGAACAGAGTGTTTTCGTCCCGCCGTGGCCTGGACTATAACCTCCATTCTCACACATTTCTCAGTCCCCTCTTAAGTTCAGGCGACTGGAATTGTTACTATTGCAGTATACGAGCCTGTTATAAATACACGCTCGCCTGCAAGCAAACGCTGTCACAAGACATGATGACGCTAACCGCGTACTAATGTATTCTCCCCTGTGGCTCAGTGGCGGAATCCTAGACTGTCAAGCTAGAGACCCGGGTTCGATCCCCGCTCTCGCGGCAGTTAAAGTTTATGCTGTTCGCTTCTCCGAGCTCGCGGCCAGTTTTTCTTACATACAGAAAACAAGCCCGCTCTCTCCCTCGTTGGGCCGTGCAGATTGCGCCGTTCAAGGGATGACAAAGCGGACGGTCACGAGCAGCGTTCAGCGGGCGCGCCTCACTCACCGGCGAAAAGAGAAGAGAGTGTGTTAGTCTCGCTACGGCTGGACAACCGCCAATCCTCACACATTTCTCAGTCCCCTCTTAAGTTCAGGCGACTGGAAATATTACTATTGCAGTAAACGAGCCTGTTTTAAACACAGGCTCGCCTGCAAACGAACGCCGACGCGACACAAGAGGTCGCTTTTTATATGCTCGCGCTAACTGAAAGCCTATGTGATTCCCCTGTGGCTCAGTGGCAGAATCATACGCTTTCATGCGAGAGACCCGCGTTCGATCCCAGCTCTCGGGGTAAATAAAATTTATGCTGCTTGCTTCTCCGAGCTCGCGGCCAGTCTTTCTTACTTACAGAAAGCGAACCCGCCCCTCGCACCACACCTTCTCAGAGTGCTCGAGTATTTTTTGAGCGTCTAAACACGAGAGAAGAAAAGACGGTTAAATCCCGCAGCCCTGCGGCTGGACCACCGTCGAAGCTTAACGCTCTGTCAGTCCCCGTTGCCACGGCTACTGCAGCTGTTTACCCCGCAGTCAACGAGCCGGTATCTACTCGCTCGCCTGCGCGCATCCGCCGTTCTCACGGCAACCCAGAAAATGTCAAAAGAGCATAATGTCTGGTTGCACGGCTGACGCCGTATGTGTTTCTAGTACAGTGAATGTGCCCACGTTCTGTGCTCACCCCTGTACACAAGCACTATACATCCCGTGTCTCTCACAGAGCCCACTCTCATGAAGCAGGCAAAAGCCGCTTTAGTGTTAAAAGTAGGTCACGTGTCCACTTCTCCGTGCCCACACCTACTCACTGCCCGCTCTGTCACACGGCCTTGCACGACCGGTCATGTTTTAAATGTGAGTCCTGTGCCCGCCCTCGAGCGCTCACACATACATTTTCGCGCCTCACACTATATGTTCCCCGTCCAAAGCCACCGGGACACTGTGTGTAAAACGGCCAGCTATCGCTACGTGCGATCCGCCGTATCTAACCACCAAGAGCGCGCGCGCCGCGCCCGCCCCTGAATGTAACTCCTGTGCCCGCCCTCGAGCGCTCACACATACTAACGAACATTTTCGCCCCGACGCCGCCATCGCGCGTCGCACCTCACACTTTATGTTCCCCGTCTAAAGCCACCGGGACACTGTGTGTAAAACGGCCAGCTATCGCTGCGTGCGATCTGCCGTATCTAAGCACCAAGAGCGCGCGCGCCGCGCCCGCCCCTCCGTTTCGAGCTCTCGAGCCCGCGATGCGCGGCGATCGGAGCCCGGAGGCCATTCTGCCCCTGGCTGCACACGCAAAAGCGTGGGAAACTATTCCAGGCGCATCAGAACGGGTGCTAAGCACAGTAAAACAGGGTTATACTCTGCAGTTCGCTCGCCGCCCTCCGCGCTTTCAAGCGCGTATCGAGACCAGAGTGAATGGGGAAGTAGCACATCTACTTCGAGCAGAAATACACTTCTGTGCAAAAGGGCTATGGAACCGGTTTCCCCTTCCATGAGCGAGTCGGGCTTTTACAGCCGTTATTTCCTCGTTCCCAAGAAGGACGGAGCACTCAGACCAATTTTGGATCTGAGACGTTTGAACGAGGCTCTTATGAGAAGACCGTTCAAAATGCTCACAACCAGACAAATTCTCGCGCAAATTCGCCCGAGGGACTGGTTTATATCTCTCGATCTAAAAGACGCGTGCTTTTCAGATCCTGATAATACCCCGTCACAGGCCATTCTTGAGATTCGCCTTCGACGGTCAGGTATATCAGTACACGGCCCGTCTGTCGACACAGCGCGCGCTGCATTCGACGCCTGGCCGCGTCTCTCCGGCCGGGCAGCACCGTACCTCTCAAAACATTTCAGAGGCTACTGGGTTGTATGGCCTCAGCCGCAGCAGTGCTTCGGCTGGGTCTTTTACGAATGCGCCCGCTACAATGCTGGCTGAATGCCCGAGTGCCTCACAGAGCATGGGCTTCCGGCGGTATTCGCATCAGAGTGACTCAGAGCTGCGTTTCAGCTCTGAAGCCCTGGTTAGCGGCCGACTGGTACCAGCGGGGAGTGACAATGGGAGCTATCTCACACCGCAAAATTATCTCGACGGACGCTTCCACCTCAGGCTGGGGCGCTCTGTTCGAGGGCAAACCGGCTTTTGGCCTATGGTCAGACCGGGAAAAATGCCTCCACATAAACTGTTTGGAGATGATAGCGGTCGAGAACGCGCTCAGGCGCTTCCTCCCATTCATACGGGATCACCATGTGCTAGTCCGCTCGGACAACATGTCCGTGGTATCCTATGTGAACCGACAGGGCGGTGTCAGATCCAGGAATCTGTGCAGGCTGACAGAACGCCTTCTCGTGTGGGCTTACCGCTCGCTGCGCTCGCTGAAAGCCGCGCACGTACCGGGCCACCTGAATGTCGGTCCAGACAGACTGTCCAGGGACAACATTCCCCCGGGAGAATGGTCTCTGCACCTCCAGACAGTCCAGTTTCTCTGGCGCCTATTCGGCAGAGCGGAAATCGACCTCTTTGCGTCGAAAGACAATGCTCAATGCCTGAAGTTTTATTTGAAGAGCGAAGACGCGCTGTCCCAGACATGGCCCAGCCTCCCGCTGTATGCTTTTCCTCCGATCTCCCTGTTGCCACAGGTCATTTAGAGGATCAGAGAAACGCACCACTCAGTGCTGCTTATAGCCCCGCGATGGGAAAACCAAACTTGGTACCCAGAGCTAGTGAGGCTGTCGCACTCACCCCCATGGCCGATCCCGGTGAGAAAGGATCTCCTCTCCCAAGCCGCTGGATCGATCTGGCATCCCCATCCAGAGCGCTGGTCGCTGCATGCATGGGTGATCAACGGATACCCGTTGACCTGTCAGAAGGGGTCGTGAACACGATCACGCAGTCTAGAGCCCCCTCCACGAGACGGCTCTACGCGTCTAAATGGTCGGTGTTTTCTAAATGGTGCGCTACTCAAAACCTGGATCCGCGCGCATGCGGGGTTCCGCGGGTGCTCTCCTCCTTGCAAGAGCTGTTGGAAAAGGGCAGATCCCCTTCCACGCTCAAAGTATATGTGGCCGCTATTACAGCGTTCGCTGAGACGACGCTCGGCCGGGCAATGGGAAGGAATGAGCTCATTATCCGCTTCCTCAGAGGAGCTAGACGGATGAACCCCCCGCGGCCCCCCTCGGTTCCCTCGTGGGATCTGTCCTTGGTCCTGGCGGCCCTAAAGGCTTTTCCCTTTGAACCGCTTGAATCCGCGGATCTAAAGTATCTGTCGCTTAAAACCGTTTTTCTGATAGCTCTGTCTTCAGTCAAACGAGTGGGTGATTTGCACGCGCTATCTGTTAGCCCTGCATGTCTCGAGTTCGGGCCGAATGACTCGAAAGTCATTCTCAGACCGAGGCACGGTTACATCCCCAAAGCGATTGGAACCCCGTTTAGGGCACAAGTTATTTCCCTCTCGGCTCTGCCAGCATCCGATGGTGGGGACAGTGATAACCTCCTATGCCCTGTCCGGGCGCTGAGAGTTTACATCACGCGCTCCGCCGCTTTCAGGCGTTCAGAGCAGCTCTTTGTTTCCTTCGGCGGACGCACCAAGGGTCTTGCCCCCTCGAAGCAGAGCTTGTCCAGGTGGATAGTGGACGCGATAGCAGCAGCTTATGCCTCCAAACACCTGCAGTGCCCTCTGGGCATCAGAGCCCATTCCACTAGAGGCATGGCCTCGTCGTGGGCCTGGTCCAGCGGAATTTCTATCCACGACATTTGTATGGCGGCGGGCTGGGCCTCCCCGTCTACATTCGTGAGGTTTTATAACCTGGAAGTTCCTGCCCTACAGGCAAAAATATTGTCAGTATAAGTGACATGTATGCTCTGCCCAGCTCCCGTGTGCAGACTACGTTCATATGCTGGCGCTATTCTGGTAACTACTCAGGGTGAAGTGTTTGACTCAGACCGGCTGATCCGTTCTGTTTCCTATTTCCCGTTACGCGCTGTTATCGGTGCTGGCCCGCGCTGCTGGCCGCCCGCATTATTCTCTGCCGCGTGGGAATTTTTCTCTTCATGTGAGACCGACTATGTCGTTTTCTCCTACCCTTATGAGTGCTTATGTACTGTTTGGGCTCGCTCCGCCGGCCCTACTGTTGTACTGCTATGTTTATAGACCGGCCGCGCCGCTCTATTTCATATGCTGCATGAAGTGCATGTACTACGCTGGCCCGTCTCTCGACCGGCCACATTTTCCAGCAGAGTGTTTTCCCCGGTTCCCCTGGGATTCATGGGCTGGATGCTCGGCGCACACGGCGTTGACAAAGGGTTCCCGATGCGTAAGCTACTTACGCAATACGAGAGAACCTCTCGTAAGAGAACGTACTCGGTTACTAACGTAACCTCGGTTCTCTCTAGAAGAGGGAACGAGTATTGCGTAACCTGCCGTGTCGCGCCACGAGCTTTTGCGCTTCAGACTGCGAAAACCAGAATTTTAGCCTGTGAGCGCTGAATATATACACGCTGGCCACGCCCATTCTGACGGTTAGAAGGGCGCGGAGGGCGCGAAGCGCCCTCATTGGTTGCCGCGTTCATAGCGCTCACCGATAGGCTTAAGCAGTTGCAGCCGAGCAGCCAATGAGCACGCTTATACAGCCTGCCTAGGTCTGTCGGCTGCTGCACTGCGTTGACAATGAATACAAAATTAAGGATAATTTTTTGGCTTCAGATCTCGAAGAAAGAAGACTTTCCCGATGCGTAAGCTACTTACGCAATACTCGTTCCCTCTTCTAGAGAGAACCGAGGTTACGTTAGTAACCGAGTACGTTTTCCCTCCTCTGCGGCTGTCAATCTCCATTCAGTAACAGTTATTCAAATAGTGCGCGCGCCTCTGCCGGTTACAGCAGGATGCACGGTAAAACTCTCTCCAATATGATATATTAACATTATAATGCTTGATCTGTAGAGAAAAGGCTGTGGATTTGCATAAAATGACTTTATTTTGTTGGAGTTTGTTGCTGTTTTTAAACGACTCGCTACCGTGTGCCTGTTAGATCACAAACAGCACAAGGACTATGAATCGGCATCAAACGCACAATAACTGGAATTTAAAACTGAAGAAACAAATGATCAATAAACTGTTGGACAGATAAACACTAGAATGTGTGCGCTCGACATGTCTTCGCTTTGTGCCGTGAACTTTTAAATGCACACTTGCTGTGACTCCATGTCGCTTTGAGCACATCATTCTGCACCCGCGATGCGCATACGCGCTCTGTTTTGAAGCGTTTCATATTATCATGGTTTTGCGCACTGAAAGATTATTAAAAGCCTATTTTTTTTATACCTAGCCTGCTCAATGCATTTAAAATAAGCATAATTTAATTGTGTATTATTTCTGTGTAGTGTAGCGTAGGCTATATAAATACACTTCTAAATTCTTGACATTAATATATAAATATAAAATTGAGAAATGTATGATTGCCTAATTGAATTTTATAAGAGTACTAATAGCAATTTGTTTTTATTAACGTGTAGATTTGATAAAATTACTGTGCAGATTTTTTCAAGAATTACTTTTTGCTGCTGATTTATAGGCCTACACTCAATAAGTTTAATAAAAAATACATAATACATTTATGTAATATTTAAAGGCGTTAACCGTAATCTTACACTGCAAAAATCAGATGTTTACATGAAAACACTGTATATTTCCCTCCATTGTCAAAATCTAACACCCGCAAAAAAATTAGCGCCTATTTTACCGCATGCAAATTAGCTCGCGCACGCTCTTACATTAAGTACAGAATTGTTCTCTTAATGCACATCTTAATGATTGAAAATGACTTATTTTAAAAACGTAATTCAAAGACTGAATGTCTAGTTTGGCGGTTAGTGTACCCTGTGATTCTATAGTCTGCATTTATTTCTAAACAGACAAATAATCATCAATTAGGCCTAACTTGTACTTTTGACAATAAAACAAAAATATATTAATCAGAGTGTGGCTTATTTTGTTTACATTTTAAGTGTTTTATGATAAAAATGCAATACGTATCTAAATGCATTGGTATCACTATGGTATTTGGTACGGGGGCCCAGCAAGATGGTTTGTACCCAGGGCCCAAAATTTGGTGCTACGCCCCTGCTCTCCAGCCACGTCCAAATTGGCGCGCTCGAGGTTGGCAGGGCGCCATGCGCTCCCATTGGACCGTACGCCACTGCTAACTCGCCATAGGTTCGTGCAGTTGCCGCAGCACAGACAATCAGCTCGCTCAGACGAGATATGATGCTCTCGCTGCAATGTGTTTTAAAATAAAGGCTTCAATATTCTCGAGAAAAGGAGTTTTACCTATTACAGGCAAGCCGAGCTGCCGTGACATTGATTCGATAATCGAGATTGAGCATTAATTTCGATCGATTTCGATTTAAAATCGAAATCGTGACACCCTTATTCTTTAGAAATGTTGGCCCATATTGATAGGATAGCATCTTGCAGTTGATGGAGATTTGTGGGATGCACATCCATGGCACGAAGCTCCCGTTCCACCACATCCCAAAGATGCTCTATTGGGTTGAGATCTGGTGACTGTGGGGGCCATTTTAGTACAGTGAACTCATTGTCATGTTCAAGAAACCAATTTGAAATGATTCGAACTTTTTGACATGGTGCATTATCCTGCTGGAAGTAGCCATCAGAGGATGGGTACATGGTGGTCATAAAGGGATGGACATGGTCAGAAACAATGCTCAGGTAGGCCATGGCATTTAAACGATGCCCAATTGGCACTAAGGGGCCTAAAGTGTGCCAAGAAAACATCCCCCACACCATTACACCACCACCACCAGCCTGCACAGTGGTAACAAGGCATGATGGATCCATGTTCTCATTCTGTTTACGCCAAATTCTGACTCTACCATCTGAATGTCTCAACAGAAATCGAGACTCATCAGACCAGGCAACATTTTTCCAGTCTTCAACTGTCCAATTTTGGTGAGCTCGTGCAAATTGTAGCCTCTTTTTCCTATTTGTAGTGGAGATGAGTGGTACCCGGTGGGGTCTTCTGCTGTTGTAGCCCATCCGCCTCAAGGTTGTGCGTGTTGTGGCTTCACAAATGCTTTGCTGCATACCTCGGTTGTAACGAGTGGTTATTTCAGTCAAAGTTGCTCTTCTATCAGCTTGAATCAGTCGGCCCATCCTCCTCTGACCTCTAGCATCAACAAGGCATTTTCGCCCACAGGACTGCCGCATACTGGATGTTTTTCCCTTTTCACACCATTCTTTGTAAACCCTAGAAATGGTTGTGCATGAAAATCCCAGTAACTGAGCAGATTGTGAAATACTCAGACCGGCCCGTCTGGCACCAACAACCATGCCACGCTCAAAATTGCTAATCACCTTTCTTTCCCATTCTGACATTCAGTTTGGAGTTCAGGAGATTGTCTTGACCAGGACCACACCCCTAAATGCATTGAAGCAACTGCCATGTGATTGGTTGATTAGATAATTGCATTAATGAGAAATTGAACAGGTGTTCCTAATAATCCTTTAGGTGAGTGTATAGCTAGGCTAATTTACTTTCATAATTACTAGCTTACTTACTAATAGGTAAATTAAGTTTTGTGCAGATGTGTATGGAAATATTGTTTTTAATTTATTTGCTGCACAGCAGCCTATTTTACAGTCTGCTATAGCTAAAAGCGTTAATAAGTTTGTTAGATAGCAAAGCCCTCAGCTTATGTCAGAGGACATTGTAGTGATCCACTCAGAAACCAATCAGACTAGTGTGGTGAAAAATGTATTTGCCTTCAGATGAGATAACATGGATCCAGAGGAAGCTGTAAGCCTAGCGTCCAAAGAAAAACAAATAGGAAGAGATATTGATTGGGAACAATGTTTCATTTGTCAAGACAAATATGGAAAATACAGCCAAGATAAAGCCCTTTGATTGAAGTGATTTTTCAGGAAGTGGTGTCTTTGTGCTCTTTCTGGAGATTATTGTAGTATAATATTGTGCAATATTTTTGCAATGTAATAGACACACACCATTATTTGCATTGCGCTTAGCTTGACCTTGCTTATTCAATCCATTCAGTCTCAAAGGGATGAGACTGACAACCTGAGAGCCAACCTCTGCCAACCTGAGAGCCACTGCTTTGATGGGGAAAAACATACCTTTGCCATAGGACTATTAAATAGTTATTACTACTAACTAGTTACTAACCCCCAACCCTAAAGAAGTGAGAGAGCAGTTTTGTTAGGATGGAATTAATAACTATAGTGATATGTGAATGTAATATAATTTGTGTTACAACCTGGTACACTAAGTCAAATAGCACCATAGACCATCATCTACAGTTCTAAATTTCCGCCTTGACATTAAAGTATTATAACTTGTGCAGCATTGCACTGTCTCTCCCTACAAGCTTTAAACTTGGCTTGACTCATTCCCATAGATATGGGTACTGATTGATAGAGGTTTTGGGATACTAGGTTATGTTTCCAAGCTGATATTCACTTTGAAAACTGGTTCTCTTTAGGCGGAGATAGTTTTTTTCATGTTCTAGTTCTGTTGTCTCTTACACTGTACAATAAATGTTCATTCTGACACTTCAGCAGACATCCCATGAGTGTTGGCTTTCATTTGATACCATTTTTATGAATATGGTCCTTGTGGTTGTGGAGATATTCAACATTTACTGTTGGCATGTCGTGTTAAGCAGGAAACCAAAAAATTGGCCTGAAATTGCTTGTACAAGTCACACAAAAAAAAAATCGGCTTGACAACCACCCGAATATCTTACCTATGGGTGTCTTCTAACTAAAAAAATAGGGTGACAGCTTGTACCAAAACATGTCCGCAAAAGTCTTAACGGAAGCCCTTTTCAGAATTGGCCCCCTGACTATTTCGGTTTTCAGAAAACATTATTTTATCCTGATTAATTTACATATTTTCTTGTAGGCGTATCGGTTAAAAGTTCTACAGATTACCTTTTTTCAGAATTACGTTTTTTTTTATTTATTAATTTCTTATTTATAGGAATTGCATTCAGTGAGTTCATTTTACATATGACCAAAAAAAGACATTATCTTAGCTTTATTTATCAGAATCATCTATTGCAATTCATTTGTAAAATGCATAAAAAATCACTCTGTGATTAACGAAAGCTTATGACTCTTACATGTTTTGTTCATCGTGATAATCTTCACAAATGAACACAACTTTTATGAATTTTGAAGTGTAAATACAATCGGCAGAAGTCAAAAGCTATAGAGTGGTGCAGGTATGACATCACTTTATAGGCTAAAACGCGGAAGTGAGTTAGCATTTTAGCACTTCCGGTTCCATCGTCCTGTCTTGAAAAAGGTGTTTGCTAACAAGTGGCTAAATGGGACTAGAGGCTGTCGAGGAGAATAAACGTCATCACGCCAAAAAGGTAAACTCAGTCTGCTTTTACATCATCGTTCTGGGAAAATGTTTTTAGATAAAAAACTGAAAGAATTGTTGGAAGCTTATTAGTGATGGTGACGTTGAATTCGTGGGACCGTTCGTTTATAGCCCACCTTTAGCTATTTACTTCTGGCGACTGCATTAAGACTTCAAAATGCATAAAAGTGGTGTTGATCTGTGATAATCATCTTGATGGACAAAAAGTGCAAGTATCATAAACTTATGATCACAGAGCTTGTATTTAGCGGTAATCCAAAAGCCTATGGGAAAATCCTATTGTTTTTTTTTTCGAGGGAACCAGCATGATGCTAACTGCCGGTTGGCCAACAAAGTGACGTCATACTTGCACCACTCTATGCGTAAGCTATAATTGAACTTCACCACAGTCACATGACTTCATCATTGCCATCACCATGTTGTAATTACTGCAGTATCAAGATGGCACCTCGTGGCGCTATATTCAGAGCTGTTCACGTCCTCAGACTGGGAATTATGCATTTCTATGCCAACACTATCAACGCCTAAATGAATCTGCAGTACAAGTAAGAGCTCTCAAACAATTCCCATCTTACAAGCTGTAATTACAAGCTCTACGAGGACGTGAATACGTTTTACAAGCTGGAATCACTTAATTGCGGTAAAAACAACACACCTTAGCTTCCGAAAACACTTTCAGTTTTTGTTAAAAAAACATTTTCCCTGAAAGTTATTTCAACCATTTAACCAAAAACCCATTGACTTCAGGATGAGAGAATCGGAAGTGCTAAAATGCCAACTCGTTTCCAGGTTTTAGCCTACAAAAATACATCATCCCTGCACCCCTCTATTTGTCTCCATAGCATCGGAGCAACATACCAACTCTCTTTCGCCTCCAAATTGTCTTGAAATGGTAGCTTTTTTTCTAATTTCTTAGCACTGTTCGCAGAGATACTTGGATGCCAGAGTCTCTATGTGTGGCTTGCTGTGGGGAATTCTGGAAACAGCCAATGTATCACTATAACTGTGACAGTGAACCGCTTTTTTAACCTTCCTTCACAGCATCAACACCTCTCCGCTTAAATTTAAAATTAAAGAGTGTGTTAGACCTGGGCTCAGGATAGATGTCTAATTTTCTCCTCATTGAGTGATAATTGGGCGCAAACTTTGATGTTGTAATTAGTGGACTTTGAGGTAAGATATTTTGAAGTGTTTCAGTGTAATTTCCAAATATACTTCTCTTGATTTAATGATACAAAGAAAGAGCAAGATTGAACAAAACCTGATGATCCATGTTATCCACAGTGATTTGAGAATGATCAAATACATCTTATCTTTTGTACAAATAATATGTTACACGGTTTTACACCACAATTTCATTCTTTTAAATCTTTCAAAATCCTGAAAAAATATACATTTGGTTTAAATCTCAGACAGCAGTTTACCATTTCTCATGATACCGTATGTGTATGAAAGTGATTCTGATTCAATATTTCTCTTAATATGCATTTTAATTTAGAAAAGAACATGTTACAAACATTCAGTGGGCCATATCTGACATTAGAGACAAAAACACAATCTCCAAGTAAGCGTGTAAACATTTTTGTTTTAATTAAAATTTGTGCAAATGTATATATTATATATATATATATATATATATATATATATATATATATATATATATATATATATATATATATATATATATATATTAGTTTAGTTTAGAAAATGGAGCAATTCTCTTGATCAATCTGGCGGCACTTCAGGAGTTTGAGGAAAGTCTCTATCTTGTGCGCATCTCTCCTGAAGCAGTAGATCACACTATAGCCTCTTCTCACAGACTCAATATCGGAAGAGACAATGTAATTGGATGTCTTTTCTGGAGCCTCCAACAGTAAAGCACCTTCACCCAGTATCTGAAAGAGAGAAAGAGAGACAGATTGATTTCCAAACATGTTTCCAGATGAAGGAAAAATATGTTTGGTCTAATAATTTTCGAAACTTCATATTTACCTGTCTAGCAAGAACCAGAACCCCCTGCTCCAGACTCGTTAGTTTGGTAGACATCCATTTGCTCCTGTTAAGCAGGGCACTTGAGGTGTACTCAAAATTCTCAAGAGACGTCTGCAGATCTGCCAGTGGATCAGTCCAGAACTGGATCAGAATCAGAACTGAGTGAAGGATCCATTTATCCTGGAGGGAAAAACAAAAAAGACGTGTTTATCTAGGGAGAACGTTACTCTGTTACAGTGAATTTCATCAGATGCCATTAGAGGAACTTACAGAAATCTGTTGGATGTCACTTTTAGACATCGACACTGTTTTTGGAGCACACATGGTCCCACTGGGAACATGCAGATTCACACCTCCGAATGAACTGAGCATCTCCTCCTGAAAATATTTTGGAATTATTCAGTAAAGTGTACTGGTTGACTGTTTATTCTCATCTTTAGTGAGACTGGTGTCATTGCAAACTCCAAGAAGCAGCTTTTATAAGCTTAGTTTTACGTTCATCTCTCTGTTACTCACAAACAGCAACTTGGACTCCTCTGAGGCGCGGTAAATGAGCTCTGCATGTTGAACGGCTCGGTCCAGAAGCTTCTCCAGTGAGATGGTACAGGATGTTCCTCCAGTAAATGGATCAGGACAGTCCACAGCGGATGCGATCACGGCCTGCGGTGAGCAGAGCACAAATGCCACACAAACCTGGAGAACTTCAGCACGGGTAGGGGACAAAAGGAGAGAGATTCGTCATGTTCACATTGGTTTTAATATTTTATATTGATATAAAATATGCAATATTTTATATCAAAGCAACTTTATATTATTCGTTAGTGAGAATATTTAGTATGCATATATAGATGACTCCTTGTTTATAAGCTTTTCTGACTCTTAGCAAGATAAACTTCAGTTAGTTATAAAGAAATAATATTCTTTTAAATAAATTAGTTTGAGCTATATTATCCTTTCCAGTTCAGCCAGAAGCAAGGACCCTGTACCTGTAGATTTCTTCATTATTGTGGAACAAAAGACAAGTCTTTTTGGACTCTCTGGTTGTGGTTCTGTCATTTATCTATGCCTTATATACTCTACTGCCTTTATGAATTATACAAATGTTTGAACAGAACTTGAACGCAAGTGATGGTAAGTTGATATTTGTGACCACATGTCTCTGTTTTTATGCATCATCTCTGACTAAAGACATATGCAGTTGCTGTTTCTGAGTGTTACCTTTACAAATAGTTTTTTGGCTAATGTTTAATTTATATTACATCCTGCACATTTCATCTGAAACTACATTTTCTGATACATCTATAAGTATTACACATGCGGTGATCACATCATATTAACTGAGAAACTGTGGTAGATTTATACATTTAAAAGAACTGATAAGAATGTAAATGTGTACCTTGAAATGCAATGCAAGTCGCTTTGGATAAAAGCATCTGCCAAATGCATAAATGTAAAAAAAGACAGTTGTCTTCCCTTTGCCAAATAGGGAAACTTCACCATCCATAATGCACTATATGTTGCCGTCCAAGGCCACTCCCACCAGTCCGCTACGGATAGGCTTACAAGAGTCAAATACAGGTGAAACTTGAAATATTTTAATATCGTGCAAAAGTTCATTTATTTCAGTAATTCAACTTAAAAGATGAAACTTATATATTATATAGCCTACTCATTGGGTCTCATTCATGAAACACGAGCAGAACGATTTTTTTGTGTAAATCGTGTGTAAAGTGGTTTTGGCGTAAATTTTCGGATTCATTGAAATGTACGTATTTAGTTGGTACGAAAGAAATCTACACCTGCTCCCAGCCACGCGTAAATAGTGCGTTTAACATCCGAACGTTTTGCTCATTAATAAGGCTGCATTTTAATTCACCTTAATCGGTGAACGCACAAATCTTAAAGGGGCGCTGGCGGTGTTTGGACACATCAGGTGGTAGCCTACACTGTTTGTTATACAGACCAGAAAAGGTTTGCAAAATAATATTGGCCTGCTCAGTTCTACACAACATTGCCATGGAACATGGTCTGCCAGACCCAGAGGATATAATTAGACCTGATCATGGTATGGTGCCTCCAAGGTTGCCTATCCGACACATAAGCTGTGTCCCAATGTTGAAGGCTGCATCCTTCGAAGGACGCAGACTTCAAGGATGCAGCCTATGCGTCCTCTGAAGGACGCACCATGTAGCCTTCCTAGGATTTCCTAATTGTGCAACCAGGTGTTCCCGATCACCGCTCCTGGCGCCAAGCAACGGTGCGAGAGGACAGCTGCTATCCTGATCATTCATTTTGATAACTGAGTAAACAGCTATGGAGCCAGAATCGGCTATTGTCATTTTTATGTTTTATATTTTACTGGAGGACATGGTGAGCCCCGGCGCTGCCGGATCATGTATTTTCGGTTTAGCCCTGTTTGAATACAAAACCCAGTTTAATATAAAAAGTCCAGTATTTCTCGCGCTCGTCATCTGCAGCTGTCACGGTTGCCAGGCGACAAGAACAACCCTTCGTAGGCTAGACGGGTCCGGGCGCTTCAGATCCACCCTTTGAAATGGGACGCTGCTGTAGTTAGCAACAATTTGTTAATATTGTGACAATAAGCCTACATTTTGTTACTTTAATTTTCGGAACTGCATATTTCGTTAAGTATTCACTTACAAATGTGAAGTAACCTGAAGTACTTTTTTCCCTCACATCACAATATGATTACATTACACTACACAAAAGTAGGCTATATAATGTAACAACCAGATATTACTGTATATTGAAAATATACAGAAGTAAAATGCAACATAGCCTACGCAGTAATGCAGTAGTAGCCTAATATAAATGCAGTAGTTATTAAAAGTACTTTTTTCAGAAAGGCGTCGATTGAATCAGCCCTGCAAACCTGTTGGTAGACAACTTAGTGGATAGTGGAAATATGCACTTAAACACTCTGGAGACCATCCCAGATGATGTCCCACCAGCAGGAGGCCTTAGGGGCAGCCCATCCCGGTCCAGCAGCTCAGCTCAACAGAGTCTACATAATTTTTTTCTTATTTTATGTATTGTAAAATTTAATGTTTATGTTGATTTTGATATGTTTAACGTATTTTGTAAATAGTTGGAAAAAGTACTTTAATGTAGCCTATAGAACAAATGATTTTCATTTACCAATTTTATTTGAAAAAAATAAAATTTGTTTCATGCAAAAAGTATTAGTCATTACAAAAATAAACAATGTCCAGAACAATTCATTCTCTTTTATTTACACAATTAAAGTTGCATAAAAATAAATGTACATAATTTTTCTTTTAAAAAATAAAAGTGAAAAAAGTTAAACAAGAATATGTAGAAAATATATTTTTCAATCATTCTCTCAAGAAGAGAAAACAGCCTGTCCATCCTCTCCCTTCTTTCCTGTGCTCTCCTCGCCTCTGCCTCCCTCTCTAGTTGCATTTCTTCTCTGATCAAGTCCAAAAACTCGTCCTGTCTCGGCGCCTTCGTGCTGGTGCTGGTGGTTGTGCTTCTGCTGGTGTGGGTGCTAGTGCTGGTGCTGCTACTGGTGGGGCTGGTGCTGCTGCCCCGGGCTCCTTCTCACCGTGGGCACCCACTACTGAACTCGGCCCTGGTGTGTCCTCAGGGATTGAGGCGATGAGGACAGGGGGGTTGGTGCAATGCCTCTGTCCCAACACCTCATCCATGAGGATAAACCAGGGCCAAGTTTCAGCAGTGGGTTTCCCACTCACACCCTCTCCTGTCCCAGGACACTTGCAATCCTAAAGGCAGAGCAAATGAACCATGGCTTGTTAACAACAACAGGACAATACATTTCAGCAAAGATGTTCTATTACTTTTCTTTTTATATATATTTATATAGATCCATTTTTTCCTGAATTGTTCTAAAAAAGCAGAAAACGGTACTTAACACAGAGGAGCCATCTTAAATGCATTGTTAACACTGCAAAATATGACACATCAAGACATGCATACAAAATACTTAAGAAATCATATTTCTATATACTAAAATTTGGTTAAAATCACATAGCTTGCATGACAGCACTACAAAAACACATAAAAGTGAAACCCCATTGCCTTATCTAACGTTACTGCTTTTCTTATTGTTTTGGGCTTTATTGGGTAAGTGATATTTCTTATAATACACAAGTGCAAATATTACAAATAGGTCGTTAAACTAATAACGTTATTACCACAAGTTTTGCCTAAAACTACCTGATAAATGTAGCCACGCAATGGGGACGAATGAGTTAAGAAGAAGTTTATAAGAAACTTTAACTCTGGTTTCGCTAGCTATTTGAGTAAATGAAAACATAATACTTACATTTAAATGTGAATTTGCTGTCCACCACCGATCTCTAGTCTCGGCCGCCTTTAAAAACAAATAAATAAATGCTGTCGTCAACGGCGCGCAATGACTTAGGGGTAGAATAGGCCGCTAAGTGTCCATTTATGTATCCTTCTTTTCACGGGGAAACGAAGGGTGCATTTGGCGTCGCTTTTGAATCAGGGAAGCCTTCGAATGCAGCCTTCGGAGGATGGAGAATTGAATTGGGACAGCCTTCATCGAGCCGCGGTGACGCAATCGGCCTTCAAATGCGACCTTCCAAGGATGCAGCCTTTGAATTGGGACGTCCTTCGTCGCGCCGCGGTGACGCAATCGGCCTTCAAATACGGCCATCCGGCCTTCAAATACGGCCTTCGAAGGACGCAGCCTGCACTTTGGGACACAGCTATAGACATAGCCTACCTCTTGCTGCAATTGCAAAGCGAAAGGAACTAATTATACGTTTCTATAGCCCCTTTCACACAGAGATTCCGGAAAATAAACGGATAAAGTGACCCGGGATTTGACACGGGTTCGGGTTCCTTTGATTTTGGTTCATTCACACTGATTTTCCGAAATCACAGAGTGCGTTCACACACAACCGGTAAAAAATCCCGTAAAGACACGTGACATCGATGTGACTTTAACTCAGCAGCGTCTTAAATTTGCTTATGAGCTGCGATTTCTATCGAGTGAAACCACGCTTGTGCATTTTTTTCTCTGATTCGATCATAAATTTGCGCATTAAGTAGGCTACTGTTTCACAGCTGGCGAACGATCCCGCGCTCCAGCGTCATCACTAGGCTACGACACGGCATTATTACGGCTTGTTCACACAGCGCACGTACCGGGACTGAACACGGCAATGTTGCTAGGTCCCCAACCCGGCATCGATCCCGGTATAAATCCCGGGTCTGGGTCTGGCAGACCATGTAAATCCCGGGTCGTGTTTGCGTTCACACAGAAGGCACTCTGGCAATTTGCCGGCAATTTCCCGGGTTCAAAGCGCTGTGTGAAAGGGGCTTTTAGAGTATGCATTAAAAAGCAAGCGCACAAAATAGTTTCAGTAAACTTTATTTCTTATGTTTAATATCATCACGTATTTCTCGTAGGCTTACATTTATTTCTTTTAATGTGTCATTTATTGCCAGCACAGCTTGACAAATTTTGTCTTGCTTATCCAGCACTTCCTGACTTAAGGCCGTCTTCTGTGCAGAGGCAACACTGCGGGATGCTGCTGGATATACCGGTTCAGGGGCCGTAAGATGAACGGATCCGGTTGCCGCTTCAGTGGTCTCATGGGTGGACACAGTTGGCATTTGTCTGTCTTTACAAAAAAGTAAAATCTGCTCAGATGTAAACTGCTAGGTGTATTTCCTCTAAAATTATATTTTTTATTTTACCATGTCAGCGGGCATATTTATCACATATTTATTTAGCGAGTAGCTGTGTCATCAACAGCAGCGGTTCATTATCATAAAAAAATGTTTGTTTTTTTCACCTGACAAACTTTAAATGATACATTTAAATAAAATGTGAAATAAATTGATAAATATCATATGTCGATGAACAGAAAAATGTTTGATGAGACCAGCAGACAGACCATATTCAACACTCATGACGTGGGAAAGTATGCGGTGTCTTCCTCATTTCATTATTCATAGTTTACCATTTTCATCAGGGTGTCCACTGAGCACGAAGACACGGTGAAGAGAAAGGCTTAAGGTCTGTGCAGGGATCAGATGTCAGACTTGTGACGTTCGTCATGTCAAAAGTGTCATCTTTACTTCTTTGTGACGTAAGTAAGGATGAAATCCAGCTGAAAAGTGTAACAACATGTCTCAAATGCAGCTCAGGCGCTTACATAAGAAACTAAAACCATATTTGGTGAGTAAAATACTTAAAATAACAGTGCAAAAATATGCTCTTTTTTTCCTATAAATGTATGTGATTTTTTTGTGTGCCCATTTTCACTCTTAAAAGAAAAGGTTATGTATAGAACTGAGTGAAGGTTCTACGAAAGGTTCTATACAGAACCTTAAAGTGTTCTGTCAGGTGCTTCATATTTAGAAACATAGCTTTTTCCATTATGGGATCATTTAGTTTTAATGAATTAATTTGGTTTTAATTCATTTTTAATTGTCATAAAATTGTATGAATTAAACAGCTCGTAAACATACTTAATCACTATTAAAAAAAAACAATAAATAACCCACCAAACATGAAAGTATTGTGCAATCATTTAAGACATTTCTCCTTATATAGAACCTTTTAAAGCTATCTTTAAAACTGAGGTCACCCAGGTCAGGGTTCTATCGAACTTCACTGAAACTTTTATCTAAGAGTGAGAGGCATAATTGTCCACCATCAAAAGTAGCTGAATATGGCCACTAATGATTTTGTGGGAAAAAAAATATATTTTAAAATGTTAAATACATTTATCAGGCAATGTATTGTGAAAATGACTGGAAATGGGGGATGTGTTAGTCGCTAATTACTGACTGTTTAGCAAATGCAGTTCACACAAATCAACTTACAGGAGACTAACTGCAATTCCAGAGGCAGGTCAAAACCTCAAGGGCACGGCAGTGATAGAAGTTTCATCAAGAGTGTGATTTGAAGAACTTGAGGTGAGATTAACTTGCTTGACGGGAGAAATGTGACGTTCAGAAGAGCATGCAGATATTCCCATCAGTTTGTAGTAAGAATTTGATTAGTACATGGACAGAAACACATACAGTATAAAATATGCTTACATTTAAAATTAACCCTACATTATGAGGACAAAATTTCCTCACAAAGATGGCAATATCTGAAATCCTTGTACTTGTGGGGACATTTTTTTGGTCCACATGAGGAAAACAGCTTATAAATAATACTAAGTGATGTTTTTTGAAAATACAGAAAGTTTTCTTTGTTGGTTAGGGTTAGGGATAGAATATACACAGTATAAAAATTATTATGTCTATGGTAAGCCCCCATAAAACATGAAAACACATCTATCTCTCTCTCTCTCTCTCTCTCTCTCTCTCTCTCTCTCTCTCTCTCTCTCTCTCTCTCTCTCTCTCTCTCTCTCTCTCTCTCTCTCTCTCTCTCTCTCTCTCTCTCAAGAGTCTATGATTGGATCATTATTGCAGTGATTATTATGTTCCTTGCACGTTATGTTTGCCAACAGTTCTTTTAACTCTAATTGATGGAGTGTGTAGCTTTTCATTTCTTAAACAACCATGTAGGAAGACACATCATGGCCATATCCAGGATGACTATGTCAAAATTTATCAGGCTCAAACTGTGAAAGAATGCTTGAGAGGGAACACGAAGAATCATTTTCACACATGAATTGGCACCTTTAAGTCCAGACCTTAAATTCATTGAAAGTGTTTGTGATGTGCTGGAGGAGACTTTACAGAGTGCTGGACTCTTGTAGGCTAATTGTCAATATTGCGCACGCGCACACACACAACCAATCAGATACGCTCATCCCAAACATGTCATCATTACATTTTTAACCTCATACGAAATCACTAAACATATGAATTAATGCAAAACATAACATTTCAACGTCCTTAACAACATTAATATTTTATAATTATTTAAACTGATTACTGGATTAAACCTCAGGTGACATACAGTAAATCTTGTTCACATTTTACTCAGCATATTACACTCTCCCCCTATTATTAAGATGTCGTCCCGACATGTAAACACTTATGAGGCAATAAACACATTCAACAGTCCCTTTATATTTCCATATATACTTATTATGCAATACTAATAAGTAGTGTTAATAAGCAAATACCTGGTATTCTGAATACACTGTCATTTTCTTTTTTTTTACATTCTCTCTTTTTTTTTCAGTCCATATCAATGGGTTGGAAAATACCATATATAGACAAGAGTCTCAGAGTTACGCAACAATAGTCCATTTGAAGCGTAGGGCGGTTTAACGTGGCGGTGTTCAGAGCCCTAAAACAGTCCATGTAGTTTGCTCTCGCATGAAAAAAATGCCAAATAGACCTTCAAGGAAGAAAAATATTCAAAAAGTGTCAAAAAGAAAGTCTCAAAGTAATTCCAAGTGTCCACATTTTCAAAATCTGCAACTGTTTTGCAATAGTTTCTCACTATGGGCAATAACAGTCTCTGAGCAATGTTATTTATAGTGGCATTTCATGCCTTCGACACAGGGACTAGTTATGGGGTGAAATTCATGTGATAGTGCAATTCAAAGTTAATAGCACACATATGAAGGCTGGGGGTAACAAAGGGGTGTTGATGACCAGGGTGTCACAGCTGTCGTCCCACTAGATGCAAAGTGTGGGTAGTGGTTGTTGCCCACTATCTGCACATTGTAGCATGATGGGGACCCAAGATTGTCATAGGTAAACTTTTAAGCGGTCGTCGTTTTCTCCTGGTGAACTGGTACCTGCCTCGGAGGTCCTGTCTCTAGACCCAGGAGCTGCAGCTGCTTCCCTATCAGGTAAGTCTTGTTGCATTAGGTCAGCAGTTGGTTCATTTTCATTAGGTTCTTTTCTTATTTCAGGTACAGACTCTGGGAGATCTATCTCTGACTCAGCTGGAGGTGACTGTGGCCTTGGTTCCACCACTGGAGAGTTAGATCGAGGCTCAGAAGGTACTGACTGTGGTGATAAGCATTTCTTTTTTCTAGGCAATCACTGCTTTCCTGTGGTCTTATCTGGAAGGGCTCCACTTTAAAGTAGTATTCATCCTCTTCACTTTCATTATCGTAATCTGACTCACATTCTCTTCCCTCGGCGGGCTGAGTTCTGCTGTTTCTTGGTTGCTGTCCTTGTTTTAGTTTAGTACTTTGAGCTGGTGTGATTTCAAGAGGTAGATGGTCACATAGGTGGAGAAGATTGCGATGTAAAACTCGTGATCTGCCTTTACTCTGTTCAGGTTTTACTTTGTAGACTGGAGCACCATCTGCCACCTGGCGTGTAACAACATGAACCTCATCCTCCCAGAAATTTCGCAGTTTCCCGGTCCCACCTCTTGGAGTCAGGTTTTTTACGAGGACCCTGCTTCCTGGGAACAGGTCAGTACACCTCACTCATGGTCATAATTCCTTTTGTTTCTTTCTGCATACTTGTTTGCCTGTTCTCTCGCAATCTCACACGCTTCCTGCATTCCTTTTGTCCATCGTTGCATATACTCACTGTAACTTTGGAAGTTATTGTCGGAGTTGAGTCCGAAGAGAGCATAGATGGGCAACTTTGGTGAGCGTCCGAACAGCAATTGGAAAGGTGGGAAGCCAGTCACGTCACATCTAGTACAATTATAGGCAAAGATCAATTTGTTCAATGCATCTTTCCAATTAGCTTTTTGTCTTTCAGTCAGGGTTTTCAGCATCTGCAATAATGTCCGGTTAAATCGTTCCACCTGTCCATTACCCTAGGGGTGGTCCTTGAGCCGGCAACGCCACTGTACTTTTTGAGTTGGGCGAGTAGCTGGTTTTCAAATTCTCCCCCTTGATCGTGGTGAATTCGGAACGGAAACCCAAACTTCAGGGCGAAATCATTGAATAACCGGTCAGCTACTGTTTTTGCAGATTTTGAGGTGGTGGCATATACCTGGGCAAATCGAGTGAAGTGGTCGACGATTACCAAAATGTACTCATAGCCCCCTTTGCATTTGTCCAGATGGAGAAAGTCAAGTCAAGGTTTTTTTTGTTTGATACAGCAGCAGGTTCTCAGAACATAATTTTCAATGTCTTTCTGCATGTAGGGCCAGAAAAACCGATCCCTAATGAGGATTGTCGTGCGATTAAGTCCCCGATGGCCCATCTCATCATGCATTTCTCTCAGGACCGTTCTTTTGAATTGTGTTGGTAACACCAGCTGTTTTCTCTGAGACTTTTGGCGGGACAGAATGCCATGTTCATCTAGCTTCAGCTTATCCCACTCTCTCAGAAGAACTTTGGCCGGCGAGTTGACTGAACGCCACTGCTGAGGAGGTCTAGATCCTGCTTGTAAGTGTTCACTTATTACTCTAATGTCCTTATCATCCTTTTGTGCTTGTCTGATTTCCTCTTTTGACAGGGGTTTGAGGTGTCCCTCATTTTTTCCACACTCGCCAGTACACTCTGACAGGCTACTACAAAAGTCACATCTGGATTCCCTTGGGACTCCACAGCTTGGATCACGGCTCCTACACAGTCAGGATAAAACTGGTCAGTTCATTCTCTCATCGTAGTTTCCAAAATCTGAAATGTGAAAATCTGCAAGCTCTGACACCCACCTACACCCGGTGGCATTCAACTTCGCTGAGGTCAGGACATAGGTCAATGGATTATTGTCACTGAAAACTGTAAAGGTTGGTGCATAGTACAGGTAGTCTCTGAATTTTTCAGTGATGGCCCATTTCAGAGCTAAGAATTCCAACTTCCCACTGTGCAGATGGTAATTTTTCTTAGCTGCCGTCAAAGTCCGAGAACCATAGGCAATTACTCTCAGCTTGCCATTCTGCTGCTGGTATAAAACAGCTCCCAACCCTTGGTTGGACGCATCCGTATGAAGGATGAACAGTTGAGAGAAGTCTGGGAATCCCAGGATCGGAGGATGAGTCAAGCAGTTAATCAACTTTTCTAGAATCTCCTGATGTTTTTCTTTCCACTCAATTAATTTACTTGACGGCACCACATGATTTCGTTTGTTATTTCTTACTTTGTGTCTCCCCTTTTTCTGTGGCCCAGCACCTTCCGTGTCACTTTTTAGCAGGTCATAGAGGGGACTGGCAATTCGGGAAAAGTCTTGTATGTCTTGTATTGCCGATAATAGCTGAGCAGGCCCAGAATCTTGCGTAGTTCCCCCACCGTGCTTGGTGTCTGTTCTTTCAGTGCCGTTACAGCAACGGTGTCTGCGGGATCAATACGACTGCCTTCAGCTGACACAATTCTCCCCAGATATCGCACCTCTTTCTTAAAGAGCTCACATTTTCTTGGTTTTAACTTGACTCCACGGGACTGTAACCTCTGCAGTACTTTCTTCACCGCTTCCACTTGTTCATCGAAGGACTCAGTGAAGACTAGGATGTCGTCTAAGTACGGTATGCAAATTTTGTCTCTTAACCCTTCCAGGCTCTCTTCTATAAACCGTTGGAACGCTGCAGGCACATTCATAAGGCCGAAAGGAATACAAATCCATTCATATAGGCCCCACGGTGTTGCGAATGCAGTCAGGTACCGGCTCTCTGGGGACATGAAACCTTGGTGGTAGGCCTTCCCTTGATCTAGCGGGGAATGAGACTTGGCCACCCACCCTTGAGCAATCAGGTCATGTAAGTAGTTCCTCATCTCTTGATATAACGGTTTAGGGACTGATGTGAGGGCAACAGGGGTGTTATCATTTAAGATACTCAGATGCAAACCTGGGACACAGCCGATATCGTCGTCTGACTTCGAAAAGGCATGACACTCTTCACGTAACATCCTCTTGACTTGTTGTTGTTGGGGCGGAGTTAAATGGCTCACATCCACTGCAGGGTCCCATCGATCTGTATTGGGAGATGCCTCAGTGATCTCTGGTAGGACCTGCGTAACAGATGCTGTGGCTTCACACTGTGCATTTGATTTTGGTAAACCAGACTTAACTGGCTGCAGAATTCCTAGCTCTGTTCTACCACCGAGCATGATGTTGTGATCTGTTCCATTCTGCACATTGATAGTAATTATTGGGCGGGCCCCCTTTTCCAGAAGGAAGAGAGTATCAAAGAGTTCAAGGCCATCTGGGTACATTCGGTTAACGTGTGGCTCAAATAGTGTGGCTCAAACGTGCATCCATCCATCTGAATGTGCGCTTTTGTTGTCTATGGCTACAAGAGGTAAGTGTTTCTCTTTTATTTTGACAGACTTGTCGATGTGCTCTGATAAAAAGCTCAAAAGCGCACATTCAGATAGCGCGAAGACAACCGGATGTATGCGGGTCCGTCACTGATTATGGCCTCCCTGGAAACATTTCCGTTGTGTCTTTGCAGTTTGCAGTTCGTTTCCCTATTTGCTCGGGCTGTGAATATTTGCAGTGTACGTGATGTGAAATCGACGAAGTTGTTTTCTGAATATGTAGTTGTTGTGGTGTTTGTATGTGTTTTCTGAATTTGGAGGTGTTTTCTGAATATGTAGTTGTTGTGGCGTTTGTATGTGTCGTGACCCTTCTCGGCCACCGTAGAAGAGGATAAAAGGGGATAAAAAACAGAGGTAAAGTGATGTAGTGAATGAACAGTTTATCTAATTGCATAGGAGTAAGATACTATAATTTCATGGCAGTTATTTTTACCTTAAACTTAATGTTAGCAGTTGTTCTGAGTCCCCAGACTGTGTGATTTTGTAACAATCATGTCAACAACTTTTTTTTACTAATGTTTTACTCTATAGTTGTGCAGTTTTGGGGGGGATACAGTACAGGCCAAAAGTTTGGAAACATTACTATTTTTAATGTTTTTAAAAGAAGTTTCTTCTGCTCATCAAGCCTCCATTTATTTGATCAAAAATACAGATTTTTTTTAAATATTGTGATTTATTATTACAATTTAAAATAATTGGTTTTCAATTTATTATACTTTAAATTATCATTTATTTCTGTGATGCAAAGCTGAATTTTCAGCATCATTACTCCAGTCTTCAGTGTCACATGTGACATCCAGTCTATCACATGATCCTTTAGAAATCATTCTAATATTCTGATTTATTATGAGTGTTGGAAACAGTTCTGCTGCCTAATATATTTGATGAATAAAAGGTTAAAAAGAACTGCATTTATTCCAAAAAAAACCCACATCCAATTAAATTCAAATTTATTTGTATAGCGCTTTTCACAATACATATTGTTTCAAAGCAGCTTTACAGAAAGTGCATTTCAGAAATGTACATAGAAAAATACAGTTAGTTAATCATGTATTAATTTAGGGCATAAACATTTCGCCAGTGTCGAGTCGTCTCTTCAGAGGCGTCGAGTCGTCTCTTCACAGGCTTCAAGTCGTCTCTGCACGGGTGTTGGGGCATCTGTAGTTTCCATGGGATGCTGGATACAAACTGGATACATTCTTGCTGAATAAAATTATTTATTTATTTCAAAAAAAGAAAGAAAAAAATGACTGACCCCAAATTACTGTGCAGTAGTGTATATTGTTGTTACAAAAGATTTCTATTTAAAAAAAAATTTGCTTGTTTTTTTATTTTTATTTTTTTACTTTTTATTCATCAAAGTATCCTAAAAAAGTATGATAATGAATCATCATATTAGAATGATTTCTAAAGGATCATGTGATAGACTGGAGTAATGATCCTGAAAATTCAGCTTTGCATCAAAGAAATAAATGATAATTTAAAGTATAATAAATTAAAAAACAATTATTTTAAATTGTAATAATATATCACAATATTACATTTTTTTTTCTGTATTTTTGATCAAATAAATGCAGGCTTGATGAGCAGAAGAAACTTCTTTCAAAAACATTAAAAATAGTAATGTTTACAAACTTTTGGCCTGTACTGTATATGGCATTTTTTAAAATTTATTTGCCAAAATTAGTAATGATATTTATTTACAGGTTTATTAAAACAAAGTTTTTTTATTAAAGCAAAGTTCACATTAAATCTGTATTGTAAAACACATATCTATAAAAGATAATGGGGACTTGACTTGAATGCTAGATGTAATGCTCTTGGTATTTGTGTTTAGGCTGTAATGTGTGTGTGTGTGTGTGTGTGTGTGTGTGTGTGTGTGTGTGTGTGTGTGTGTGTGTGTGTGTGTGTGTGTGTGTGTGTGTGTATATATATAGGCTAAATAATCATGAACACAATGACGGGGTGAAATGGGCTGTGATGCATGGGGCACCAGGTAAAATCTTGCCTAGCCCTTTGATGCACAACATGGGTCTAAAGACCCGACTGAGTTTTCATTTTCTATATCTTTGCAAGAAATTACAGTAATTTCATCATTCAGTATTCCAGGTATTCCTCAATTAACTTGTTTTAGATCATTAAAAATCCTAATTTAAATTTTTCATTTCTTTCTTTTCGAATAAAAATCGTTTTTGTATCGCAACCCTTCTAATGCGCAACATGGGTCCAAAAAGACCCGTATTCATTTCCTATGTTATTTCAGTGATGGCTGAGTGTTTCTTTGCTGAATCTTTAAAATATATGTATTTTATCATTTGTTATTCCAGGTATTCATTAAATATCTTGTTTTTGATTTCCACAAATCATTATGTTTATGTTTCCTTTCTTACTTTATAAACAAACACAGTTTTTGTATTTCTACATTTTTTTTTACATACATGGGTCTAAAAAGACCCATATTCATTTCCTATGTTATTTCAGTGATGGCTGAGTGTTTCTTTGCTGAATCTTTAAAAGATATGTTTTTTTTTATTTTCTTTTTTTTCTTTCTTATTCCAGGTATTCATTAAATATCTTGTTTTTGATTTCCACAAATCATTATGTTAATGTTTCCTTTCTTACTTTATAAACAAACACAGTTTTTTTTTTATTTCTACATCAATTTTACATACATGGGTCAAAAATGACCCATATAGAAACCTTTGATATTTGCGCATTTTTGCAAGTACATTTACTGCAGAATACTATTCACCTGCCACACATTTCACAACTCAACACGGCTGCTTTTGTATATTTGATGCAAGTCTTATTTTATTTTAACCACAGAAAATATTTTATATTTTGTAAAAGATGGACATATTTGAATATTAGGCTATGGTTACCTTGACCTTGTAATCCTAGTGAGAAATGACTTGTGAGAAGGAGAAACATGTCCAATACTATTAGCTAGCTGGTGACATATTCTAGCTAGCTAATGTTAGCTACACTAAAAAAGATTGTATTTTAAAGCTTATTTACATGTAGAAGACCTAACAGTTCATAATCCTTCATATGCTGAAATGATTCAATGTTTTAAGAGTTTAGGTGTCATTTGTCATTTGTGAGGCATGTAAGCACTAAAATGGCAATTTGAGATGCCGCTGTATACCAGGGATTTTATTTTGTTTGTTGTATTTTCTTTTATTTGATCACATTCACCACAATTCAATACAGTTAAACAGTTCAATTTTATTGTTATCAGTTATCTGTGATATGTGAGTGCCAGAGGTGTATAGTCCAGGGGTCAGAAAGTAAAAGTCCTGCCATATGTTTATTCCACCCATGACCTCAGACAGCTGATTTCACTAATTAGTTCTACCTACTGGCTATTAGGCTAATTCAGGTGATTGGAACAAAATACTGAGGAGGACTTTTACTTTCTGAACCTGGACTTTACACCTTTGGTGATTGCTATGTTAGAGAAAGTGGCAAATGAATATTTCAAGTGTTAAATGTGTTGTCTAAATGACTGCTAAAATGATTAATTTGACAAAATGTTGTCTTTATTCTTTTGTTTTATCATGCTTGATAAGTAAATTTAATAGAGTAACACAAAACCTAGAAAAATTTAAATAATAATTATTGGTAATTGAAAACAATACATTTTAATATTTATAAATCATGGAATTTATAGATCATGGAATATTAAATGCTTAAATAAATTGATCTCAAAAGATAAAACAAAAAAAAGTCCAGCAATGCATGAAATAACATAGGAAATGAATACGGGTCTTTTTAGACCCATGTTGTGCATTAGAAGGGGTTTCCATAGCTTGCGCATCAAAGGGCTAGGCCAGGGCAACAAATTGGTCAGGGCCGAACCCTGCACCAGACTGCTTTACAAACGAGGGTCAGTAACGTTATAAAGCTGGTTTTGCTGAGAAACTGCTCCTGAAAAAAAGGATTGGTACCAAATATTCATGTTCCTGCTGCACCTCCAGAATAACTGAAGTGAGTGTAACGTTTTATTAACCTTAATATTAATATTTATATTAATCTTTGCAAATCGCTTGCATGCTTCATGATGAATGCGGCTGTTTACACTCAGGGTACATTACGGCATGTTTTCTGTGTATGACGTTCTCAATATAATTCATTATCCCGCGTTTATAATGAACAACGCGTTCAATGTTTAACTCAAACAATCAAGTAAACGATATTCAGAGATTTTATTAAGTTAATAAAGTTAAATATTTCTGTAATATTTACTAAGCCACAGAATATTTTTTTAGAGTGCAGATGATGGACCCTATTCATCAGTTCCATCACCGATACAAAGAAAGAGCAAGATTGAACAAAACCTGATGATCCATGTTGTCCACAGTGATTTGAGAATGATCAAATACATCTTATCTTTTGTACAAATAATATGTTACACGGTTTTACACCACAAATTCATTCTTTTAAATCTTTCAAAATCCTTAAAAAAAATATACATTTTGGTTTAAATGGAAATAATCCAGATTTTTTAAAATGTGATCTCAGACAGCAGTTTACCATTTCTGAACGATACCGTATGTGTATGAAAGTGATTCTGATTCAATATTTCTCTTAATATGCATTTTAATTTAGAAAAGAACATTTTACAAACATTCAGTGAACCATATCTGACATTAGAGACAAAAACACAATCTCCAAGTAAGCGTGTAAACATTTTTGTTTTAATTAACATTTGTGCAAATGCAAAACCAACTTTGGCTAAAAACACTCAAAATAATCTGACAGAAGAATGTGTGTGTGTGTGTGTGTGTATATATATATATATACATATATATATATATATGTATATATATATATATATTAGTTTAGTTTAGAAAATGGAGCAATTCTCTTGATCAATCTGGCGGCACTTCAGGAGTTTGAGGAAAGTCTCTATCTTGTGCGCATCTCTCCTGAAGCAGTAGATCACACTATAGCCTCTTCTCACAGACTCAATATCGGAAGAGACAATGTAATTGGATGTCTTTTCTGGAGCCTCCAACAGCAAAGCCCCTTCACCCAGTATCTGAAAGAGAGAAAGAGAGACAGATTGATTTCCAAACATGTTTCCAGATGAAGGAAAAATATGTTTGGTCTAATAATTTTCGAAACTTCATATTTACCTGTCTAGCAAGAACCAGAACCCCCTGCTCCAGACTCGTTAGTTTGGTAGACATCCATCTGCTCCTGTTAAGCAGGGCACTTGAGGTGTACTCAAAATTCTCAAGAGACGTCTGCAGATCTGCCAGTGGATCAGTCCAGAACTGGATCAGAATCAGAACTGAGTGAAGGATCCATTTATCCTGGAGGGAAAAACAAAAAAGACGTGTTTATCTAGGGAGAACGTTACTCTGTTACAGTGAATTTCATCAGATGCCATTAGAGGAACTTACAGAAATCTGTTGGATGTCACTTTTAGACATCGACACTGTTTTTGGAGCACACATGGTCCCACTGGGAACATGCAGATTCACACCTCCGAATGAATTGAGCATCTCCTCCTGAAAATATTTTGGAATTATTCAGTAAAGTGTACTGGTTGACTGTTTATTCTCATCTTTAGTGAGACTGGTGTCATTGCAAACTCCAAGAAGCAGCTTTTATAAGCTTAGTTTTACGTTCATCTCTCTGTTACTCACAAACAGCAACTTGGACTCCTCTGAGGCGCGGTAAATGAGCTCTGCATGTTGAACGGCTCGGTCCAGAAGCTTCTCCAGTGAGATGGTACAGGATGTTTCTCCAGTAAATGGATCAGGACAGTCCACAGTGGAGGCGATCACGGCCTGCGGTGAGCAGAGCACAAATGCCACACAAACCTGGAGAACTTCAGCACGGGTAGGGGACAAAAGGAGAGAAATTCGTCATGTTCACATTGGTTTTATTGCAATATTTTATATCAAAGCAAATATTATTTGTTAGTGAGAATATTTAGTATGTATAGACGACTCCTTGTTTATAAGCTTTTCTGACTCTTAGCAAGATAAACTTCAGTTAGTCATAAAGAAATAATATTCTTTTAAATAAAATAGTTTGAGCTATATTATCCTTTCCAGTTCAGCCAGATGCAAGGACCCAGTACCTGTAGTTTTCCTCATTATTGTGGAACAAAAGACAAGCCTTTTTGGACTCTCTGGTTGTGGTTCTGTCATTTATCTATGCCTTATATACTCTATGCCTTTATGAATTATACAAATGTTTGAACAGAACTTGAATGCAAGTGATGGTAAGTTGATATTTGTGACCACATGTCTCTGTTTTTATGCATCATCTCTGACTAAAGACATATGCAGATGCTGTTTCTGAGTGTTACCTTTACAAATAGTTTTTTGGCTAATGTTTAATTTATATTACATCCTGCCACATTTCATCTGAAACTACATTTTCTGATACATCTATAAGTATTACACATGCAGTGATCACATCATATTAACTGAGAGACTGTGGTAGATTTAAAAGAACTGATAAGAATGTAATGTGTACCTTGAAATGCAATGCAAGTTGCTTTGGATAAAAGCATCTGCCAAATGCATAAATGTAAATATATAAATGTAAAGTCACCATGAAATCGAATCCGCACTCACATGATATCATAGCAATAGCAAACCACTGCCATCCAATCAAATCCTGATGGCCGAAATCAAATACCGCCCTACATTTTGTGCTTGTTTGAGAAAACTGTTTCACTCAGATATTCGTCACATTAGGGAAGAAAAGACTATCACAACTTTAGTTTAACTCTGACTTAAAAATTTGACTAAAGCAGGATTATTTAAAGGGGTACTTCACCTCTGGGAAATTGGGCTTTAATAAAAGTTGGCTGCCTATACAGTAGAAAGGTGTCTTTTTATAAAGATCTGTGCTACCAGACTAGAGAAAAAAGTCTTCCCTTTTGCCAAATAGGTAGGGAAACTTCATCCATAATGCACTAGGCATGTTGCCGTCCAAGGCCACTCCCACCAGTCTGCTATGGATAGGCTTACAAGAGTCAAATACAGGTGAAACTTGAAAAATTTGAATATCGTGCAAAAGTTAATTTATTTCAGTAATTCAACTTAAAAGGTGAAACTTATTATAACTCATTATATTATATAGACTCATTACATGCAAAGTGAGATATTTCAAGCCTGAAAAGAAACTGAGTTGTCAAAATCTTTGGCTGTTAATAAATGTAAATAAATAAATTTATTTATGATAAATAAATGTTTGTCTATAACACAGATAATGAGAAAACATTGTCCATTTACATATACTAATGTCATTGTAACAATACAAAGCAGGTTAAAAATCGGCGAAGTTACACTTTAATTGAAATATCAGTATCATAATAATTAAGTCCTAAAGGCCTAAAAATAGAAGCCCCTAAAATTACGCAAAATCCCCAGTTTTCCCCCCACAAATGTCTCTTTAGGCCCTTTGTGCAAATACGTCATCAGAGAGGAGAAGCAATGTTATTGCAAGAGGGAGGGGAAGTTATTTTGATTAAAGGTGCAGTAAGCGATTTCTGAGAAACACTGGTGAAAGTGGATTGGACCGAGCATCACAACACACTTGTAGCCAATCAGCAGTAGGGGGCGTGTCCACTAATTAGGGGGGAGGAGACTGTAGAAAGAGAGATGGCTGAGAGACATTACAAACGAGAAAATCTCAGAGGAATACCACTGGAATACCACTTTTCCAGTGCAGTAATGGACACAACTTTCATGCGCAATTGATTGACACCACTCTCTAGCCTATAAATGATTAAAAAAATACAAATGTATAAATAATTTCACTTCAAATACATTTTTCTTGTTCACATATTTATTTGGTGAGTAGCTGTGTAATCAACAGGAAAATTAGTCAGCGGTTCATTATCATAAAACATTTTTTTTTTCACCTGACAAACTTTAAATGATATTTTTATTACCAACAATACATGAGTTTTAAATAAAATGTGAACAGAAAAATGTTTGATGAGACCAGCAGACCGTATTCAACACTCATGACGTGGGAAAGTCTGCGGTGTCTTCCTCATTTCATTATTCATAGTTTACCATTTTCATCAGGGTGTCCACTGAGCAGAAAGACACGGTGAAGAGAAAGGCTTAAGGTCTGTGCAGGGATCAGATGTCAGACTTGTGACGTTCGTCATGTCAAAAGTGTCATCTTTACTTCTTTATGACGTAAGTAAGGATGAAATCCAGCTGAAAAGTGTAACAACATGTCTCAAATGCAGCTCAGGCGCTTACATAAGAAACTAAAACCAGATTTGGTGAGTAAAATACTTAAAATAACAGTGCAAAAATATGCTCTTTTTTCTTATAAATGTATGTGATTTTTTGTGTGGCCATTTTCACTCAAGAAAAGGTTATGTATAGAACTGAGTGAAGGTTCTACGAAAGGTTCTATACAGAATCTTAAAGTGTTCTGTCAGGTGCTTCATATTTAGAAACGTAGCTTTTTTCCATCTTTTTTAATTCATTTTTAATTGTCATAAAATTGTATGAATTAAACAGCTCGTAAACATACTTAATCACTATTACAAAAACAATAAATAACCCACTGAACATGAAAGTATTGTGCAATCATTTAAGACATTTCTCCTTATTTAGAACCTTTGAAAGCTATCTTGAAAACTGAGGTCACCCAGGTCAGGGTTCTATAGAACTTCACTGAAACTTTTATCTAAGAGTGAGAGTAGGGCTGTCAAAGTTAGCGCGTTAATAACGCGTTAACGCAAAATCATATTAACGCACTATTTTTTTTAACGCTCGATTAACGCAGCGCGTATTTTCTGTTTGACCCGTGGCCCAAAACCTAGTTGGAGAAATGGAGATACACAGTGTTGCCAACTTAGCGACATTGCAGACCCATTTAGCGATTTTTTTCCCTTCAACAAAGCGCCCAAACCTTATTTAGTTTCTGAGAATCTACTGGTACCGCTGGTACTGCTCTCCCAGCACGCGCGCGCGCCTCTCTCTCTCGCTCTCTCTCTGCGTCTCTCGCTGGAGAGAGGAGCAGCGCTTAAAACACAGACAGATATGATGTTGCTTCTCTAATTTTACATGCAAGTATAGCCGAAATCGCAAAACAGATATTGTGTTTATCTTATGTGTATTTGATTTCATCAGACGACGGCTCGATTATCAGGATTATTGTGCAGATTAACATCTTGGAAGGGAGAGCTGGTTATGTCTTAATGGGTCGCGTTTCAGTCACCATTTCATATTCATTCCGTTGTTTGACAACAGAAACAGTAAAATATACCAATGAAAATAGTTTTATAGAGAATTTAGCTTCATCAAAATGGGCACAGAGAGAGACAAACTAATGTAATAATAAATAATAAATGTACATTTAGCATTTTCAGAAGAGCTGCCCTGTCATGCAAAAATCTAAACATGTTTGTGTTAATTGCTCAGTGCAAAGAAAGAGAAGTAATGGGAACCTGGCATTTCTTTGTTCTTTCTACATGTGTCTAATGAACAAGTTCTTTGAAAAACATTTATGACCTTTGAAACATGTCTCGTCTTCATGCTCTATGTTGACTATGGTTTCAATAATAAACATACATTTGCATAAAGCATCCATATTTATCCATGCCCACGTTGATTAGAGTATTACAAACTTGAAAATTATTAATTTAAGGTACATTTAGAACAAATAAAAAAAATGTGCGATTAATCACGAGTTAACTCATGACAATCATGCGATTAATCGATTCAATTTTTTAATCGATTGACAGCCCTAAGTGAGAGGCATAATTGTCCACCATCAAAAGTAGCTGAATATGGCCATTAATGATTTTGTGGGAAAATTTTTTATTTTAAAATGTTAAATACATTTATCAGGCAATGTATTGTGAAAATGACTGGAAAAGGGGGATGTGTTAGTCGCTAATTACTGACTGTTTAGCAAATGCAGTTCACACAAATCAACTTAAAGGAGACTAATTGCAATTCCAGAGGCAGGTCAAAACCTCAAGGGCACGGCAGTGATAGAAGTTTCATCAAGAGTGTGATTTGAAGAACTTGAGGTGAGATTAACTTGCTTGACGGGAGAAATGTGACGTTCAGAAGAGCATGCAGATATTCCCATCAGTTTGTAATAATAATTTGATTAGTACATGGACAGAAACACATATAAAAAAATGCTTAAATTTAAAATTAACCCTACATTATGAGGACAAAATTTCCCCACAAAGATGCAATATCTGAAATCCTTGTACTTGTGGGGACATTTTTTTGGTCCACATGAGGAAAACAGCTTATAAATAATACTAAGTGATGTTTTTTGAAAATGCAGGAGTTATCTTTGTTGGTTAGGGTTAGGGGTAGAATATACAGTTTGTACAGTATAAAAATTATTATGTCTATGGAAAGCCAACATAAAACATGAAAACACAACGTGTATGTGTTTGTGTGTCTATCTATCTATCTATCTATCTATCTATCTATCTATCTATCTATCTATCTATCTATCTATCTATCTATCTATCTATCTATCTATCTATCTATCTATCTATCTATCTATCTATCTATCTATCTATCTATCTATCTATCTATCTATCTATCTATCTATATTCTATATATGAAGAGTTCAGATGCAAAAGCCTCTAAGTGCCATCTGAAATTTTCTTCTAATGATAGAATTTTTATCAAGCTCGTTTATTTAAGTTCAGTAATTTCACTTAAATGGCAATTAATAGGTAATTGTCATTGCCATTTAAGTGAAATTACTGAACTTACAGTGTTTCTCAGTCGCTTTGGTGCATTTCTCACATCACTATTTACATTTGCACAACAGATAATGCAGTTCTCAAAACAATTAGTACAAACTGCAAAACCTAGTTGATAACCTGCAAAAGCGTGTCACTTGCTCAAAATGGATAGCCCATTCCTCAAAAGCAAGTATTCATGTCAATGAAAGTGTCACTGTCATCAAGATGAAAAGTCCTGACACCACTGTTAATGAACAAGATAGTCAAATGGCTTTGTCATGTTTTCATTATGACAGTTTACTCTTTTCCAATGCAAAAAAGTCAGATCTTGGTGACACTACCAAGACAGCACTATATACTATTTGCACAGCCATTTGAAAAATACAGTAAAGTTACACATTACTGTATTTAGTGAGGTAACTGAGTACAAGAGACTGAATATGTCTGTTTCACATTTTTACTGCATATGCTCTTTGCAATTCTAATTTGTTCACAGCATTGTGCAAAAGAAAAAAATACACCCTTATTTACAACAAATATAAACTCCCTAGCCGTGCACAACTGTACGCAATATTGCAGTACATATTGGAACTGAACATACAACATACATAGTACTGTAATCATTAATACACATCCAGACGTTCCTCATCAGTGAAAGCTGAGATTTACCTGAGAGAAATTGTTCAATTTGAGACATTTTCAGAAAAAAAAGATACATTTTTTTTTGTAAAATTTACTTGACAGATTTTGACAACTAGTTCAACATTTTTGTATGTAATGACTCAAGCAATGAAATGAGGACTATTAGTTTTTATATGGAATGACTATTCAGCATTCACAAGTAGTTAATTTTGACTGACATGACATAAGCAAATGATAATGTAATAAAACAGCAGAGAGTTGTATGAAAGCAATTGATGCATGTCCAAAAGCCTTTGCAATTTGTTGGAAGGAATGAGAAACTGCTACTATGATGTGCACAAATGACTAAATGTTGTGCAAATGTAAATAGTGATGTGAGAAATGCACCAAAGCGACTGAGAAAAACTGTAAATATACAAGCTTCATAAAAATGATCATTCTAGAAGGAAATTTCAGATGGCACTTAGAGGCTTCTGCATCTGAACTCTCTCTCTCTCTCTCTCTCTCTCTCTCTCTCTCTCTCTCTCTCTCTCTCTCTCTCTCTCTCTCTCTCTCTCTCTCTCTCTCTCTCTCTCTCTCTCTCTCTCTCTCTCTCTCTCTCTCTCTATATATATATATACATATGTACATATACATACACACTGCCCGACCAAGAAAAAAAGATTGCTGTTTGGATTTAATTAGGCAGATGCTTAAGAGTCTATGATTGGATCATTATTGCAGTGATTATTATGTTCCTTGCATGTTATGTTTGCCAACAGTTCTTTTAACTCTAATTGATGGAGTGTGTAGCTTTTCATTTCTTAAACAACCATGTAGGAAGACACATCATGGCCATATCCAGGATGACAATGTCAAAATTCATCAGGCTCAAACTGTGAAAGAATGCTTGAGAGGGAACACGAAGAATCATTTTCACACATGAATTGGCACCTTTGAGTCCAGACCTTAAATTCATTGAAAGTGTTTGTGATGTGCTGGAGGAGACTTTACAGAGTGCTGGACTCTTGTAGGCTAATTGTCAATACTAGATCTTGACCAAAAATATATGCACCTCTTGATGGAAATAACATCACAACATTTATTTTTTTATGTGTGAAATTATATATATATATATATTTCTTTTGCCGGGCAGTGTATAATGTATATATAATATATATATATATATATATATATATATATATATATATATATATATATATATATATATATATATATATATATATATATATATATATATATATTTTTTTTTTTTTTTTGGCAGATTGGTATGGTGATCTCTAAAAAGAGTTTTTTTTCTTTCAGTTTTAATCCTTTATAATTCCTTTTTTATTATTATTTTTTCAAATCATTTACCAGACAAAGAATATTGAGTTTAATCACTTAGAAATGTAATATAACAACTCAATAAAAGAAGAAACAATTCTACCACCATTTATAGTGATTCTCTTCATTTTCTTCCACTAGATGTCAGTAAAGGTCTGGGAGGCTTTTACAGATGATGGACCCTATTCATCAGTTCCATCACCGAGGGACTCGGGTTCATTTGTGCAGAGGAGAGATGTCACGATAACAAAGACAGATTGTGAAATGATACACTCTATCAATCAGACGTAGAAAGAAGGAAAACAAATCAACTGCAGTTTAATGAAGAATGAAACGGAGGAAAATGAAAGTGCGAATGGAAATGTGTGATTACCTGTTGTACTCTCGTCTGCTCTTGCTCTCTTTTAATTGAGGGAAGGGAATGAGCTTTACAAATTCATTACTTTCAGTACATCTCACAGACACACACACTGGATCTATTTGCTATTTATAAGAGTTCATTTGTTTGCCAAATCAAATCAGACTCATTTGTGGTTTGTGCGAGACCTTGAAACCAGGCGGAGTAAAAAAAAATAAATAAAAAGTTTTTGATTGGTGGTGGGCATCAGAAAAACACAAATGTGGGTTTACACGGCCACTGGGTTTGTGTACTTTAGGTTACATTCACAAAGCCTTTGGAAGATTCTTCCTTTCCTTTGATTTGTGCTTCAGATGGTTTAGAAACATGAATGGGGATAATCAGTTTCCCTCTCGCGGGTTAATCTCTCGTTCTGTTTTCAAATAATACGCAGGTGAATGAAAGCCACGAGACAGATAATGACTGCAGAACAATTTGAGAGAATAATATTCTCCTAAAGCCACATCTCCCGAGAAAGGGCCCACGGAAAACTCGACGAGTACCTCTTGAAATAATTGGTCATCTCGAAAGAGTAATCTCACGCCCCCCCCGGCCCGGTTCTCTGCTGGGAGATTTTATAGCTCTGCCATACTTATGAGCTATCTTCCTCTGATCAGTGTTAGCTTGGCGGCACTGTCAGATAAAGGACTTGCTGGCAAATAGCTTGAAGCTGCACACTGACATGATCTAGTCGTTTCATTCTCGACTAATGCCCGCGCCACACTGTTCCCATCGAGACCGTTCCCCGACCCTGAACCCTTAAGAGAGCATAGGCACCGGAAATGATTGCCATCTCGTTATTGTCAGGCATATAGCAAACAGAACAAATATGCTCTCTGCTGTCCGACGGCACCGCTGGAAGGCAGCTTCATTGTTTTTGCAGCGATACGGAGGATCACCTGAGGAGACCAAAGGCTTCTGTAGTCGAGTGCTCTGGGTTTCCAGCGAGACTCCATTCTCTCTGAAAATCGCACGGCTTCTCGCTGAATGAACCCTGCTGGTCTACAGCCAGCTGGCTATAGAGAACTTTATTCATTCAAATGTGTGACTTAAATAATTAATCAAATCACGAGCACAAGTATGGATTCATAGCGCCGCCTCTTATGAGGATGGAAATATACAGCTGTAAATTCTGCTCTCGTCGGCCCTCCAGGAGCCCATGGCGAAGCGCTCGAAAGAACCTGTGAAGTAAACAGTTAAATATTCACCGTGCACCTGATAGCACAAAAGCTACATAGAGAAATATCCATTAATTATCCCAATCCATCAAGTTAATAGGCTGTGTTTGAATAATAGTCTGAGTATAAAAGAGAGCAATGGTTTTACCTCATTAGCCTCTTTAATACTCTCATGCACAAAGAGAACATCAGCACGCAGCAACCATCATTACACGCGTGCATACGCGTTTATGATGGGTTATGTTTTTCCCCCCACTGTCTATGCAATTATTGCATTAAAAATACAGCCAAAGATCAAGAACATTGAGATCAAGAGATAGAATACTGTCGGTTTCTCTACGCTGGGTGAACTGTTTAGAGCACACTTGTAACATTTCGTTTCTTTCTTCATCTGTGACTGATCATCTGTGGCTTTTTTCTTGCTCTCTCATCTCATTTCTAACTGTGCTTTTAAATGCAAAAGCTAGAAACTCTGAACTGTTTGAGTGGACAGAACAGAAAAAGTAGAGACTGATCTGAGAGAAAAAATTATTAAAATGTTTTTCAATAATAACTAATTTGAAAAATCTCACCTGTACCCCTGAGTGCGTGGCAGCAGATGCAATAATTGGTTTTGTTCCAGAAAGCTCTTCACTGCTATGCTTAAAATAATACTGTTAGAGCCTGTTAGAATAGGAGAGAAAATGGCAGAAGAACTATTCTGCCATTCATGGATACACTGAACGCATACATGCAACAAAATCTCTCAATATTTCTCTTGAATGCAAAATCAAAATTCTAAAAAGACACAACCAAAGTGAGCTCATCGCCTTAGAGTTTCTGTATTGTCCAAAAACGTACTTGGTTACTTACGTAACCTCGGTTCCCTTAGAGATAAGGGAATGAGTACTGCGTTGCAAATGCTATGGGAAACTCCTTTTCTCGAGAATATTGAAGCCTTTATTTTAAAACGCATTGCAGCTGCACAGCGATGAAGCGAGCTGATTGGCTGTGCTGCGGCAACTGCACGAACCTATGGCGAGTCAGCAGAGGCATGCGGTCCAATCGGAACGCTTGGCGCCCTGCCAGCCTCAAGCGCGCCAAAACAGGCCGTGGCTGAAGGGTATAAATTCAGAGAAAATTCGCCATATAGGACAGGTTAAATTGACTGAAGCGAAGCACCTGATATGAGCAAAATAGCACGGCAGGCAACGCAGTACTCGTTCCCTTGTCTCTAAGGGAACCGAGGTTATGTAAGTAACCAAGATGCCGAAAATTCAGTTTTGATCACATGAATAAATTACAGTTTACTATTACATAGAAAACAGATGTATGTTAAAGCCTATGTTAAATTGTAATATAATAATAATAATAATATGTTTATTTTATATAGCGCCTTTCAAGAACCCAAGGTCGCTTCACAATGCAATACAAATAGCAAACAAACAGCAAGCAAACAGATACAAAGGCCATCTGCTTATTACAGACAAACAGATGGAAACAAGCATATATATTAGTGTATACACTAATTGACAAGAATCAAAGAAAAACACATTGTACTATTTACCCAAAATATACAATTACGACAAAGTATGTAGCAAATAGAACTAAGAAAGTGGAGAACAAAGAAAACGGTGTTGAGGATGCTTATTTATTGGGCAAGCTTGAATAAATGAGTTTTGAGTAGTTTTTTGAAGGTCCGGATGTTGTCGGTCGCACGAAGATTCAGAGGCAGCTTATTCCAAAGCTTAGGGCCAACAACACTAAAAGCCCTACCGCCCACCGTAGAGAGTCTGACCCGGGGTACCACAAGTAGGTTTTCAGTGCTGGACCTAAGTGCCCGAGTTGGAACGTATGGCTGTACCAAATCAACAAGGTATTTGGGTGCCGGGCCATGTAAGGCTTTATACACTAGGACTAACAGTTTGAATTGGATGCGGTTTATGACAGGAAGCCAGTGCAGTTGGTGAAGGATAGGAGTGATGTGGGCAGATTTTTTATTATATGTGAGGGCTCGTGCAGCAGAGTTTTGTACCATTTGAAGGCGGTGTATTGCTTTGGTGGGTAGTCCGCTGTATAATGAGTTACAGAAGTCCAGTCTGGAAGTGATGAAAGCATGAATAACAATTTCCGCATCTATAAAGGTAAGAGAGGGGCGAATACGAACAATATTCCGCAGGTGAAAGAAGCATGATTTGACAGTCTGACTAATGTGTGAGTGAAAGCTGAGCGTGGGGTCGAACAAAATTCCCAGATTCCGAACAGTTTTTGAAGGCCTAATCTCAATACCATCTATATCAATAAAAATGTCATGTCCAGGTGAACTCTGTGATCTAGGGTTAATCAACAGGATTTCCGTTTTACCAGCATTAAGCTGTAAAAAGTTAGAGGACATCCATGTTTTAAGTTCGTGGAGGCAGGAGGTAACTGAAGAGGGTGGAAAAGATGAGTTGGGATTGATCGTGAAGTAGATTTGAATATCATCAGCGTAGCTATGAAAGTTGAGACCATGCTGTCTGATGATCTGGCCTAACGGTAGCAAGTAGATCAGAAATAGAAGCGGACCAAGAACAGAGCCTTGGGGCACACCGTGAGAAACAGACACAGAGCGTGAGCGATTCTTACCTATCTTAATATTATATCGAATCGTAATATCTATCGTAATATTACAGTCTTTACTGTATTTTTGATCAAATAAATGCAGAAGAGTATTAAAAATCTTACAGACCCCAAACTTTTGAACAGTAGGCTAGTACTAGTAGGCTAGTAGTGGGCTAGTACTATAATTAGGGTAGTTTTGTAAAAGTCACTGACTAATTACAGGTGAGTTGAGAGCACAAATCACAAAATATTTAGTAGTCATGAAAACGTATTCAGATTTAGCATATTAATGATGCATTCACCTCATAAATCATGACACACTGCTCTATAGCACAGGAAAGTGCATACAAGTTCAAGTGCATGCTTTTAAAATGAAAAAGTATTGGTATCGGTATCGGCGATACTGGCCCTGTATTTACTTGGTATCGGATCGATACCGAAATTTGCAGTATCGCCCACCCTTACTCGAGAGGGCTCTGCGTGACGCGAGGGCGGGGTAGCTTTCTTGACGTAAAGAGAGCTAGCCGCAGGTGCTATCCATCTAGTTACACTCATGGCAGCCGCCCTAGCGAGTGCAGCTTCCGCGTGGTAACGGTCCAGACAGGAAGCGCAGAGGATGTGCCGGTCTCCACCGATTTCAAGGCATTTGCAACAACGCCTCAAATTTGCTCTTTTAGAAAAAATGTGATGCAACGGCGAAAACACTAATGCTTTTACAGGATATATTCGTCGGATGCTACAGGGAAACGCGATCAGCTAGGCGAGGAAATACAGTACCAGGGGCTGAAGCTGTTCCGCTGAAGGGCTGTTCAACGACGAGAAGGCTTTCTATCCGGAGTCAGCGAACGAGGTGAGTCTCAGAGCTTGAGCTGAAGGAGATTAAATCTGTCCTATGGCGAATTTTCTCTGAATTTATACCCTTCAGCCCCGCCTATTTTGGCGTGCTTGAGGCTGGCAAGGCGCCAAGCATTCCGATTGGACCGCACGCCTCTGCTCACTCGCCATAGGTTCGTGCAGCACAGCCAATCAGCTCGCTTCACACGAGTTATGACGCTCTCGCTGTGCAGCTGCAATGCGTTTTAAAATAAAGGCTTCAATATTCTCAAGAAAAGGAGTTTCCCATAGCGTTTGCAATGCAGTACGAGAGAACCGTTCTCGAAGGGAACTATGGCTGAAAACACAGTCAAAACATTTGGAATGCAGTTGTGCGTGCATGTAGTGGCTTTATGGATTCAATTTACTTTCCCCAGTCAGTCTCGGCTGTCGTTTTAGCACTGTGTAGTCTGGGATATCTGGTGTCTCAACACCAAAGGCACGATTAAATCTGTCGATGCTCCACGGGTCCACGTGTTGTGTTTGGATCAAGTTAATCTGAGAGGCTTTTGAAAATATTTGCTGTGTTTATTTTCAAGGTTATCATCATGTGCACATCCCTTGTTCCATTAGCATTTGTTTTCATCTGCTGCCCATCACGTATTAGTGTTTCATCCTCTCCAGCTGGCATCTGAAAAATAAGATCAAGGTAAAGTGGTGTGAACATCATACAACACAATTTGTCTCCCATAATGATAGATTCAAACTTAACAATCAGTTGGCATACTAACATTCACCAGCCTCTAAAAGTGTTTGGACACTTAAGTCACATGAATGTCATGCCATCTAATCACAAAATACCAAACCAATTGGCATTTATTTTAAAGGGGACCTATTATGCCCCTTTTTACAAGATTTAATATAAGTCTCAGATGTACCCTGAATGTGTCTGTGAAGTTTCAGCTCAAAATAACCCACAAATACACATTTTTGAGTGTAAGGAAAAACATCCTTTTTTTTCTGGATGTATCTTTAAATGCAAATGAGCTGCTGCTCTCCTCCCCTTAAACAGAAGAGGGTGGAGCCTATACAGCTCAAATACAAAACATCTTATAGGTTTGGATTATCATCTCCATCATCTCTAACGGCAGCTGAAAACAAGATCACATTACCCCCATCCTACATTCTCTGCACTGGTTACCAGTGCGATATTTTGTATATAAATCTCTCAGCAACCAAGCCCCCAAATACAAATCTCTTTTCTGTCCCACAATCTCGCTTATAATGCAGGGGTGATCAAGCTTTCGCAGTGGTCGGCCCTATATGTGGAACAATGCGTTAAAACAGCTTCCACATTAATTTAATACATTTAAATGTAAATATAAATACTTGCTAAAAACGCATTTTTTTTCTTGTGCTTTTAATATACCGTAACTTCTATGTTTCTTGCTCTGTTTTGTTTATGCTCTTAATTTCCTGTACAGCACTTTGGCCAACCAAGGTTGATTTTAAATGTGCTTTATAAATAAAATTTGATTTGATTTGATTTGATTTGATCGCGGTCACGCTCACATGACATTGCCGTTCTTCATCATCACAAGGTTATGTCAAAAACACACAAACCTACTGCTACAAATGCTGTAAATATGAATCAAACAACAAAATAAAAACAGAAAATCACTCACTGCTCTTGATTGAATAACTTAGAATTAATAAGATTACATTTCTTACTTGAATGCTGCTGTTAAATGCTTTGGCGAGGAGATAAACATGGCAGCCTGTGTACAGCTCACTCAGGGCGGGGTCTATGCTAATAGGGCAGAGTCCGTCAGCAGCCGTGGGCGGAGCCTGTGCAATGTGACCTCACAAAAGCTATACAATCTTGTTCTGAGACACTGCTTATTATTTATGGGGATTAAAAATATAGCAGTAGGTGGATTCTAACCATTATAGGGTGGTTGTGTACACACACTGCCAACACACATTTATGTTCAAACACCATGTAAAAGTACATTTTGCATAATAGGTCCCCTTGAAAGATAGATAACACCAACATACTTTTCAAGCAAAATATTTCTCTAAAATAATTTTGTTACATTTCAACATTGGTGTTTCTGTGTATTAAGTGAACGATTTACACTGATTCATATTTTGTTCACTGAATCAGATTATGTGGAAGCCCTGTAAAGAGAAAAACCATAAATTGAAAACCCCCATTACAAAACCCCATAGAAAATCTCAAAGGAACCTGCAGCGAATTAGTCTTTCATTTGCCATGTTGTCATTATTATGTGACCTACCAGTGTCAGTTGCGTCACTTCACTGCCATTCACAAGGCAAATTCCAAACGGCATTTTACCACCCTTGAAGGGCACTTCAGGAAGGAGCGTTTCAAATGAAAGTGAACAATTCAATCGCTTCACAAAGGCCCTTCCACAAGTCCGTTAGTGAAGGGAACATGCAATGGTCATTTTAATAAAGTATTTATGGTCATTTTCTGCCTTTCGTAGTGAGTAGGGCATAGGGGTGCTCACTTCCGATTGGAATTTGCCCACAAATCTTCTCCCATGGTCTCATGGGATAGTAAAGTGTCCATCGTATGCACACTTCAGAATCTCGCCAGAAGTATTAGGTCATCCGGGGACTTTTTGCCTACTCTTTTATGAGTAGGCTATTGTGAATTCTGACATGCTTATTTTGTCACATACTGTTTTTCGCCCATGTAGGGAAGTATGCGATTCGGATGCAGCCTCAGTGTGAAAAACTTTGTTTTAAAAGACCAACATTATGTAATTCAAATTTAGAACATTTACACGTGTCCAGATTTAAAGTCGGCGAAACATGTTACCATGTTGATTCAACATACTTCACACTTGCCGTCTTTTTTGAAGCTGCCAGCATCTGTTTTACTTTATAATACTATGGAGTAAACCGTGTTTTCAAAAAAGTCCTGATCTCTTTTTTAAACGCCACCGCCAACGTCTTTTTTTTCTGCAGCTCAGAGCATTTTTCCAAGTTGAATAAAGTTAAACTTTTCTGAAAAAAAAAAAAAAAAAAAAAGCCCTACGTCTTTAGAAGGCGCCTTTTAGACAGCTAACCAATGACCAATGACAATGTCATTTCCATAACAACAAGAATGGCACCATGGCACTTCTCGTAAAAGAGTAGGGTGTAACCCCGGTGCCCTGACCACATTCCACCCATTGGCCATTGTCAATCATGGCCTCCTAATAATCCCTATCCACAAAATCGGCTCTATCACTCTCTCTCACTCTCTCTCACTCTCTACTGTGGCTGCCATTGTATTGTCCAAGTGAATGCTGCACTGGTGGTGGTTGAGGAGCCCTAAGTTAATCAAAAAAGGTTCAAAAGAATTAACGGTAACACTTTATAATAACGTCCAGTTGTAAGTCATTTATAAGTGGTTAGTTAATGATGAACTAATCATTTACAAAACATTCATAAATGATTAGCAAGTGATATACTAACATTTTATGTATGTTTTGTAAATTCCGTTACAAGTCATTTACAAGTAATTAATTAGTAAATGATTAACTAATTATTTATGAAACATGACTATGCGTTCATATCATCATTAACTAACCACTTATAAATGACTTACAACTGAACGTTATTATAAAGTGTTACCGAATTGGCTTAGTTCATTAGTTCTGGAAAAAAAGCTTGTGCAGAATTAATTTGACTTGATGCCCAAATAATTTTCAAGGCCACTAATAAAATGAAGGAACTTTTTTTTTTTTTAATGAGGCATACATACAACCTGTCTCAGAACAGTTTTTCTAGCGTAACTCATGACACACTAACCAGGAGCAGTAAACAAAAAGTCCATCTGCACCTTTCTTGTCTTATACCTTTCATGCTAAAGCACTTTCTCCTTCACACTGATTCTCTTGAGTTTCTCTAGCCCTGCTAGTTTTGGCAGGTTCTATGGTTTGCATCTGTTCAGTGCTGCAAACCAAGCTTCTCCGCTTCTCTCATTAGAAAACGCCCCTACTGTGAGTGACGCACAATGGGTCGGTGTCGATAGTGATCCACAGCATTTAACGTCAGCTAGCCACAGCTTTATAGTTCTGCACACATAGAACAATAAAATGATTGACAAGCAGGAAAGCATGCCAGAAAAGGTCAACCAATTTATTTGGACACTTCATTACTTTTAACAGGGAGGACCTCCAGAATTGTGTGTTATGATACAAAATCTGATTAGATGGGCCACATTTAAATACTTGTTGTGCACATCAACTGAAATCTGTATGCGTTAAGTTGCGTCAGACCATCTTCAGTTAGGTTAATAAACTATATTATTTGGGATGAAGGATTGTTTAATTTGATTATTAGTTATAATCAAAAGCGTCAGGCCCATTTGATCAAGATGGACGCCATTTGGAATGTCAAATTAAACTAATACGGAGCCCCTAAAGGGACATGGTGATGGAAGAAATAAGAAAAAATATATTTCAATGCTTTTGAGTTTCCTTCGCTTTGGTTCCCTGAGAAACTTTGGCTGAATCCGAAATCGCCCCCGAAACCCTCAATCACTATTCCCTACGTTAGGCCACTAATACAGTTCACTTGAAGGAGTGAATGAAAACGAGTGAGCGAATTCGGACAGCTGTTGAGCGTACATCGGTTGTAAACTCATTATGTGGGATAGAATGAGTGCACTCGCTCGATACCGTCCACTATGGTTTCGGACACCACTACAAATGGCTGTCCCCTCAAATAATGCCCTATTTGAGGGTATAGGGGGTGATTTCGGATTCAGCCTTTGTGTTTGCTCACAAAGAACCCAATGGGGAAATGTAAAACATTTGTAAGAGCAACAACCAATGACGTGAGTAGGGCGGGGTTATCTTTTTTGTTCGACTAATGGCAGACAGGAGAAAACCTGTTTGAAAACAGTCATTATTTTTGTGATTCCATTGGCAGTTGACACATTTCACCCTTATAGTGCATAAAGTGACACATTATTCAGGATTTTCAGCGCTTTCAGCGTCAACACAACAACAGAAGCCTGCGTCATGGAATCGGCACGGCGTCTGCCTTTTCGATCACATCTGAGCCTTTCCGAAGGGCTGCAGAGATGGAGCGGCTCTTCAATTCCAACTCCACTCTCCTCTCAGCTTTCAAGCCGCTCAGCTAATTCCTTCACTAAGCTGCACCTACCCTGAGGAGGCACTGAAGTATTCAATACTCAGTCAATCCATTAGGAACTGAAGCAGCTGCCTCAGCTCCAGCCGAGAAGAGATTCAATTTCCATGGAGCTGAAGAGAAGCCTGAAACCTCTGAATGAATACAATAACAAATTCCATGAAATTAATAATTAAAGACAGAGAAAGACTGCGGGGACCAGGGTGAGTCGATAGGAAGAATAAAACCATATCCCCGTTTCAGATATACACAGAAGCCTGCAGCTCTTAGAAAAACCTGAACGGGGGAAAAAAAACACTATTTGAAAGCCTAGTGGCATTTTCTGTTCCTCGGGCCTCACTTCATCTCAAACCACGCTGTTCCTCTCATTGCCTGTTTGAAATGCAACCTTAAAGAGTTTAGAAATGTCCTTTATTCACCTGTCTGACTGTCAGGTCATGGGCCTGTGCTACATAAAACTTAAAACATAAAACTTGTTTTTCTGTCAAATGATCTAGATTTAAAATGTACATTTTCTATGCAGGGGCATCATGCACCATTTACTTATTTATTTATTATTTTTAGGGGGGCACAAGTGCAAGTGTGGTCACATCATGACCAAAAAACAACACTTCTTAAAAACTTAGCAGTGGGACCAAACAAAAACAACTTTTAGTTTAGTGCTAAAGTTTATCATGAAAGGAGATCTTGGTTTAAATCCTAATGCAAAATAGGTTGAATACGGGTAAAGCGGGACACGTTTTTGTATTCCTTCTTTTTTCATTTTTTTTTCTATCTTTAGTTATTGAAAATATTATTTACAATTTTTCATTACCAATGACGATCAGAAAGTACCTATTTGAACTGTTTCACCTTATCACTTTTCCAAACCATTTTTAAATACACTGAAAAAAGTGCATATGGCTTGTCATTAGTTTAAAGAACTTTTTATACTTGATCTGACTCAATAAATTCACTTTTGTATACATTTATGTATTTCTTTTTTTTTTGGTACAAAAAGATATTGTTGACAGTTTTATTATTGAATGTATTTTTTTTATGTATTAAGTCATGCACTAAAACGGTTTCAGTATTGACTTTTGTAAATCAAATGAATTCTTCCTCAAATGTTTTTAGAACAAGTGGAAATTTTGGTTTCTGTGAGTTTGTTGGAAGATTGCACTAAATAAACAGTTAAATGTTTGATTCCAGAGTGTAAAAGGCTTTTTTTTTTTGAAAAAATTCGGTGATATTTCATGTTTGTAATTTTGTTTTGTATTTATTTTGATAATAGTAAAATATGATAAAATTAATATATAAAAGGTTTAAAAATTAAGTTAATCCAAATAATATTTTATAATTTATTGCTAATTAAACAAATCTCTTTGGTTGAAATAGTATTTTTACTTTCAACTGACTATAGAAATGTGATTTGTGTAAATTATTTTTTTTAAGTTGAGCTAAAGTAAACCGATTACGTGTAACAAGTTGACGTAATTTTTTTACTTTGATCCAACGACTCATTTTTTACAGTGTATATACATACCAATATCATACATATCAAACGTTTGAAATAAATAAGGATTTTTTTTTCCTGTGCAGCAAAAACGTTTTTCAACATTGATAATAATAAGAACCATTATTAATATTTGATTACCAATAATATTTGATAATTTAGCACAAAATCAGCATATTAGAATCATCTCTGAAGGATCATGAAGACTATCAGAATAAATTTAATTCTAAATATAATAAAATAGAAAAAGTTATTTTAAACTGTAATAATATTTCACAATACTAATGTTTATATTGTATTTTTCATCAATTAAATGCAGCCTTGGTGAGCATAAATAACATTTAAAAAAAAGTCTTATTTATTCTAAACTTTTGACCGGTAGTTTTTATATATTTATGTATATTTTATATAGAAAATCCATCTGGCTCAGTTGGAATGGGCATGCCGTTTCAATCAGTTTTTAAAGAGACTCTTTTAGATTAATAAAAGCGGGAGAACAGGAAGGTAAGCCACAACCTATTTATAACAGGCTGTTCCAGGTAAATTGCAGAAAAAGTTCCAAACAAAATCCGCCCGTGTTCGAATGAGACATGGAAAAAGAAGAGAAAAAAAACACAGCGGCATGATCCTGGTACAAAAGCTCGTTGTCTCGGTCTGTGCTCTCCAGGGTCTACACACAGGAACATTTTCTTCAGATGGGAAAGGGGCTTGTTACCCTGCCAGTACCAGCAACAATGTGGGTGTCTCTCTCAAACATGGAGGATAGAGTTCCTAATGTGAACGGTAAAAGGACAAGCACAGAGCCAATTAAAGCCGACAATAGAACAATACAGAAAGCCTCAAACTGCTCCAAATAGGCATAGGCCTCAAATTGAAACCCCTTGCCTTTGGTGAGTGTCATCTTCTTCAAGAAGTTTAAGAAGAGAAGCTTTATGAGAAACTTTTTATTATCATCCAACCAGAGAGGAATCCGATTGGTTGCAACAGATCAAGGTGATTATAATTAGAACTGAGGCAACATCCATCAAGAGTTTTATTTTTGTGCCATGAGTAATTGTATTTACAAGGTGTGAGCATGTGAACATCAATCCTGTGAACTGAAATCATTAGGATTTTTTTGGCAGCATGTCAATTTAAGAGTCATGTCAGAAGTTGTAGCGTTGATCATAATCAATTAATGTTGGAAGTGTGAATGGAAGTATTGTTGGTGAAGACAGTTCAGGTTTATTAGGTTTCACGTTTCAGGCTTGCCTGACACAACTACTTTTCCAATCATTCTCTGTGACAGCACAAAAATGGTGATCTACACTGATAAACCATCATTCGCACACCTAATGCGCAAACAATACATTGCCCAATGCAAACTTTCGTTTTACAGTACAGCAGAGCAAAAAAGTGTTTAGGTTAGTCTATGACAACAAATGAATACAACTGATATAAGATATAACATTGCTTCTTCTGATTGAATTCTTCTTCAAAATTCTCATGTTGCGGCAAAACAAATCACAAGAGACTAAAAGGGTCGGTAACTACACTCTTAACCCGAATTAGTTGACTTTACTCGCAAATTGCGAGGAAACCCGTTGCCTTATACCACTTTAGTTTTTACACAAGCAGAAACTAAACATGTTGAGTTGTATTAACTTGGAACCCTAACCTTTTACACAAGCTGAAACTAAACATGTTGAGTTGTATTAACATATATCCCTAACCTTTTACACAAGCTGAAACTAAACATGTTATGTTGTATTTACATGGTTTAGGATAATAGGTTTACTATTGGGTACCCAGCATGCATTGCAAGTGTCACCATTGTCAAGATTCATATACAATTCCGTTGGATTTCTGCTGGAAATTAACAGCAAAACTCAAGTGCTGCTGACATTAGTGACTTATAATCTCTATTGATAACAGCATTAATAGGCAGTCAATCAATTAATCAGTTTATTCTTGTTTTTTTGCTATAACTATTGTGCCTTTCAAAGTCACAGTTAAAGCAGCCAGAGTACATAATGTTTAAATGTCAAAGGTAAGAGCCCAACTAAAGCCAACACCTTTCACCATCATGGTGACTACAAATGAAACAATAAATAATCAACATCTAAACCTCTGTTGATTCTCAACAAGATCTTTTGTAGACGTCTGACAGAAATAAAGTCAGTCTGTTTAGTAATAAGTTAAGCTGGTAATGTTCGACTCTTCGGTTCAAACTTTAAATGGCGCACTCTGCGCACTGTCACCTGTTTAAATAGGCCACGCCCCTCCCTTACAAAAGCTTAACATAGCGAGTTATCTTAGCTTAACATGATTAGTGCAATGAATCTTTCAGCTAAATAGTACAAACAACTAATGTTGTTTAGTAATGATAGCAGGTTTTTACTAAACATAAAAGAATAAGTAATGATTACTCGTAAGTTTAATTAGAAACAAAATCTGGGTTTACAGTGTAGCTAACACTGCTTATGTGTGAATGAAAGTATGTATGTATGTCCTTTCCTCATTATGGATTTGATACAGGTTTTCATCATGAAAGGTTAGGATTGGCGTTATGGTTCTGTTCTGGGCCAGAACTCCCTGCGCATCCATGCAGCCTAGCATGGATAAGAGCAGGGAGAGCAGCAATTACCCCCCTTATGCTGGGTACACACCAAAAGATTTTTTACATCTTATAAGATTTTCAAAATGTGATAGACCACAAACATGAGGACAAAAAATTCTAGATTTAACTGTTTTGCTCCTATAGTGTGACAGCACACCACACATGAACAGATTTTCAACCAGAGCCTCGACTGTGAACACAGGAAATCCTCGGGGTTCCCCCCACACATCAGGATTTCTGATCATAAATATTAAACATGTTGACGTTCTCCGACGATCTTCGACGATCAGGTTCGGACACTCTTAACACACCTCACACCAAGGGAAAATCTGATAAGATAATCTGTAGAACCATCAAGATAATCGGGGGTTTACATAGCTAGGATTGTCGGAAGGGGGGAAATCGGCCCAAAATCGGCCGCTTGATTTTTAACGTTTTAAAGACATAAACTAACATCACATTAGCTAGCTTTATACACTATTGGTTTGGGTCTTTTAAAATATTTTTGTAAAAAGGTATTCAATTGCTCACCAAGTCTGCATTTATTTGATCAATACAGGTCAAGTCAGTAATATTGTGAAATATTATTACAATTTAAAACATCTGTTTTCTATTTTACTATATTTTAAAATGTAATTTATTCAGCATCATTACTCCAGTCTTCAGTGTCATATGATCCTTCAGAAATCATTGATTTGCTGCTCAAGAAACATTTATTATTATAGTTAAAAGTGTTGTGCTGTTTAATATTTTAGTGGAAAAGTATTTTTTTTTTCAGGAGTCTTTGAATAAAATGTTCAAAATAACTGTGTGACATTATAAACGTATGTACCCTCACTTTTGATTAATTTATTTTTGTGAAATAAAACTATTTAAAAAAAATCTGAACAGATGTATATATTATCATATTAGACAATACCTACAATAGTAGTATGACAGGATATATGCTATCTTGTAAAAATAGGTTAAGCCTGTCCATAGTTACATTAATAACACAAGAAAATGACAATCAGATTAAATGAAAAAAAGTGATGCAAGATCAAAAAAAGTGCCAAACTTTAGAAGCTTGATTTGAAGTTGTGAGCGTGTCCTCTTTTAGAACATGTTGATTTATTGATGTATGTTTTGCATCAGGCCGGAGGCTGCAGGGAAAAGAGGCCACTGTCAGCTCTTCTTCACATCCCGAGCCCCGTACACCCCCCAAAAAACACGCTCACGTAGGCCGGCGAGCTGACAGTCATACGCCCGTCTCCACGGATCTCTCCAGATGCACGTCACAGGGATCAAAGGCTAGCCCTTGTCACCACCGCGTGGCTCATGACAGTCGTCACGTAGAAGAATAATTCAGGGGACGAAGCCCACCAGGGAAAAGGGCACTGGCACACGTGTGTGATTCTTTTTAGCACACAAACTCAATGTTCTCTCCTCCCCACCTGCATTTGCCCCAGGCACCGAGGCTTACAAAAACTCACCTCCCCTTCCAGCTCACATGATAAATATGAGAGGTTTGAAAACCCCGATCAGGGAGTGACAAACAGTATTACATGCTGTTTGCACCTGGTTGTCATAATTAGAGCACTGATGACAGGGGAGGAGTTAATTGAGATGAAGATCACACAGAGGCGAGTGCGATGCACATGAGCGCTTAACGGCTGTTTAGAGTGATAATTACTCCCTCGGTCACCTTAAATATTATTACCGAGCTTTTCGACTGTTAAGGTCCAAAACATATTTTACACAAGGACGTGAACACAAATGCTGCCAGGTGCATGTGCTTGAATTTATGTATTGTTGAGTTCTGATATCCACCACAAGGAGTGCTATATTGTAAACTACTTCTATGATCAGTTTCTCTCAGCTATCAGGGCTGTTTCTCAATATGCGTTCTTGTCTGTAGCCTCCTTGTGTTCTTGTGAATCAAGTTCACATCTAGCCAAGTACAATTCAAATCCCCAGATGAGTTCTTGATCCGCCCCTTTTATCGAGGATTCATCGAGAGGTGACTTGTGCGGAATTGAGACAGCCAGGTATCCTAGAATGCATCTCGCACCAACCAGCGTCAACAGCAGAGGCGAAAACCTGCGTAATTTAAAAAACGATTCTGTTGTTGTATCAGGAAATGTAGTTTTAAGAGTTTTTCAGGCGAGAAAGTAGCCTATAGTTGTTTGAAGCTTAAATCTGGGGTTTATTCTTAAAGATAACACCTATTTGAAAAATGTATCTGCCGTTTTTGGATTGCTCAGCGCTCATTAACCCCGCCTGGAACAGCCTTACCTTGTCTAGTCCTTCTGACGTTTGCCGCTGGCTCTGATGACTCAGTAGTGGTTAAACATGAGATATAATTCGTCTCATGTATATCTAACGGGCGATCTTTGGTCTCATGAATCTATAATATGATATGCAAATGATATGCAGATGAGGGTATGTTGTAAGCTCATATATGGTTATTTCGGGGAGGAGACGCATGTGCGCAATCTTCCACTGACTGGGATTCATAAAGGGAATTTTGCACAGGTTCAGGCGTACGCATGGTTTTATAAGTCTGAATATTTTTTTGTGTACGCCATTTTTGGCTTTCGGGCGCACGTACACTGTAAAAAATTTGCTGTAGTTTTGCAGCTGTTTGCCAGTAACTTACTGTAGATTTAAATTTATGTTATTTACTGGCAACAGTTTGTTCAAAGTTAAATGAACATTAAACATTAACAAGCCTTTGTCTTTAAAGAATAAAATTATAAAATAACAATCTAATGCAAAGCATTCTGGGAACTAGAAATCTTCATCAACCTTTTTCTGTTTTTTTCCTTCAGATTTTGGTTCCCAGAATGCTTTGCATGAGGATGTTATTTTAGTTTTATTCTGTAAAGATAAAGACTTGTTAATGTTTAATGTTCATTTAATTTTGAACAAATTGTTGCCAGTAAATAACATCAATTTAAATCTACAGTAAGTTACTGGCAAGTAGCTGCCAGTAATACTGTAATTTCTACAGATTTTTCTAACAGTGTACCCCAGGGCCGACACTATGTTCCTGTCTTGTACATATTTTTTACATTATTATTACAGTAAACAGCTCCTCTATCCAGTCTGGGTGAATGCACTGTTTTGATGAAGCCACTCCTTCCGAAATACGAAATGTGCTGGGATTGGTTAGCTGGCCGAGTGTGCTGTGATTGGCCCAGTGTGCCTTGATTGACACCGCTTGTTGCGTTCGGGAAATGTCCCACCCCTTCATAACAGCCAGCTCTTCTCACTCAGATGTAAATAGCCTATAAAGGATGGCGTCAATTTCCAACCAATTCATCCCTAATTTAGACATTAATAATAACAATAATAATGTTAACAAATAAGAGGATCGTGCAGAACAGATTTCATTCACGGACTATGCAAGCACCGCTTTCACAGGACATTTCAGAGTGGTAGGTGATAGTGGGGCACAACCTAACACATTTTGGTTTTGGTCAATTATTAAAAAAATAATTAAGTTAGATTAATCTTTTTTTTTACACAAGTAACATCTCTGCTACAAGTGAACACTTTGACAGAAGTGCAAATGTTACAACTTACCCCAAATGCGGGGTTATTTGTCACAGACAGAGGGGTTAGTTGTGTGTAACACACATAATTCAGTATATTTTGTATATGTATAGTATGATATTGTTTGTGCATCTGTATAGATATATATCCATACATCCATCCCTCATCCAATCATCCTTATTATGGATAGAGATATAGGAAAGGGTTGCACAGTTTTGCAATAAATAAATAAAATCATCAAATATTGTAATTGCAATTGAATTATATTTGTGTGTGGCAGCTGCATGCAAAATTATTATTAATAATAACAATAATAATAATAAAAAAACAAGCTAAAGGGTTTATTGCATGAAAACAGGCTATTTTCTTAATAAACAAGTGATCAATGCATAGTAAACAACTATGAAAAAAAAATCATACTTTGACATTTAAATTCCAACATTGTTTGTGAGTCCAACAAAGTTAAATGTGGCAAAATAAATATATAAATAAATACTCAAACCTGAAAAGTTGTGTGGCTCCCTGTTTTCATTTCATTATCATTGGTGGCTTAGTTGTAACACTGTGCTACTACTAACCCCACTGTGTAAAAAATATTTTAAGCCTAACAGTTGCTAGGAGTTGCTGACATGTTTCAAAATGGTGCTATGTTTTAGCCAACATGACAGTGATTAAGGTAATATAAAGTTAGATTTGGTGACGTACACACCCAACTCAGAAACCGAAAAAAAATATATGATGAAAAAATTGACTTGCATGGTGTCAAAACACTCTTTGTCCAGTATCTTCACGAAATCTTATCAAAACTTTCCACAAATCAGCGGGAGACAGTCTTCTGGCAGCGAGAGAAAATAAGCGGAAACACAACCTGCTTGACCCTGACTAACTATGTAAAAAGCCCTATGTTTTGTGTTTTTTGTAATTTAGACACTTTAGATACTATGTGAGATTTGTTGGTAATCCAAACAGTAATCAACAACTTTTTTGCATATTCTGTGGGCGCAGATTATTTAAATTAGGAACATTATGACTTCATAAGGTCCGGAAAAATCATGTTGTAATCCAAACGGAGCCGTTTGTTGTAGTTCTGTTAAATAAAATATCTTCCTTTGGGGTGACTTTGAGCCCTGTAACCTTACAGATCTTTTTTATGCTCTAACAGCAACATTACAGACTAACTAAAGTTGAAAGGGTGAAAAAGCATAATAGGACCGCTTTAAGTTTTAGCACCATGTCACGTTGATCAATCAATATCAATACATCAATACATTTCATGTTCCATTTTTTATTGGCTAGTCAGTAAACTTAGGTCTTAGCAGCAAACACACGATCATGCTAAATTTCTGACACTGTCAGAAAATTATCGCAGGTTATCTTTGGTCGCAAGACCGTGTCAACGATCGTCTTTGAACCTCTCTCAATGTACGACGTACCTTCATTTAGGAGCCACAATCACAGAAATCGTCACGATTGGTCGATTAGGACAGTCCAAAATCGTACAATGTGTACCAGGCATAAGACTTTTACTATAGTTGTATTGGAATTGGTCACTTGCAATGGAGTCATTTTCGCAGTAAGGTATCTGTACTTTTACTCAAGTATGGTTTTCAGCTTAACTCCGCTGCTGACTTCCATTGTAGCCTATATGGAGAAAAAAAACATTGAGACATTCCTCAAAATACCTTCATTTTAAGTTTCATTTACATAAAAAAGAATACACTTTTAGAACTACATGAGGGTGAGTAAATGATGACAGAATTTTTATTTTGGGGTGAACTATCCCTTTAAAGACATGTGAAGGTAACTCTATTGACCCTGAGATTTGTTACCACCAGAGCAACGCAAGTGTGTACAACGGGCTAAGCATTTGCTTCTGCATATTTTCATGTGTTTCTTGCCTAATACACATAAAAAGTGTTTCGAAACAGTTCTAAGAAAGCATAAGTTATAAACATAAAGACATCACCGTGATATTCTCTCTGAAATTCTAATGCTGTGTTGATGTTTTACTCCAAACCTTTGTGTTTACTTTACAGAGTTCCTCACAGTTTCTCTTTCATTGACGCGCGGCAATATGATCTTTCCCACAAAATGGCAAACCACATCAATATTGAACAGATCTGAGTCAGGTAAATTATGTAGATTATGTTTTAAAAGGCTGGGAACACTTCTCACATCAATCCTGGGCGCATTTTTATGTGAATGCGGAAAGGAGCGCTTCCATTAGCTGCGTTCATATTGATACACACCTTTTGAAGAGAGAGCGCGGGAACAGAGGCTTTTCAGCGACTGTTTTTTATACGAAGGAGCTGCAGTTTGTACTGAGGAAAGGCTTTTGTTCCCGAGCTACACAGGTTTGCACCCCACAGTCAGAAACACAGTTGAAGAAATTGAACAGAACACCTAGTTTGCAACAACTTGATAAAAATAACATGAAATAAAATACATTTGCAAGCAATATCTGCGTCTGGGTTCTAAAACAGCTCCTGGCAAGATATTTTCTTTAACAAAGCGCGTTTTCTCAAACTACTTGTCTTTTATGTTATATATTTGAGCCATGTGCACCCAGTATTTATTTGCTCTATATTGTGAGAGAACTTTGTAAAGATCTCACATTGACATTTATCTGCTCATCTCCATTTCAGGAATTAATGCTGCAGTCATAAACCCTGTAAATATAAGCTATAGGTGTTAGATCTAGCCTGGTTTGCAAAGTATGATATGTGCTTTAAAAGGGGTGCAATGAGGCTGAATGACCTTTTTCTGATATTGAAGTGGGAAATATATGTGATGAGCATGTGAAGAAAATTGATCTGATTGCATTGACACCATTGTATGAGAACTGAACTGAGCTGGACAATGACATCTCTGTTTTCTCCAGAGCAGCTGTATAAATGAACTAAATTATTTAGGCTGCTAATTATTTTTTACAACGGAAATGAATCAATAGTGAACTTACTTGAGCTGGACAATGACATTTCTTCTGCTGTTGTACAGCTGAAACAGACTTTGTTGCATTATTTTTCTATTATCACACTTTGAAACAATCTGTATTGTAAAAAGTGCTAAATAAAGGGTACATTCCTTGACTTAACCATATGCAAACACTTGATATAGCAAGACATGTAATGTATGTAACATTTAAGTGCATACTTATTCAAAAATAAAAACTTTGGTCTACAATTTTCTATTTATTTCAGCGTCATTTTGTTTTTAACATTTTGTCATCTGGAGAGGTCAGTGTGGTCATTTATTAGCTTAATAAATGTGCAATATTTTAAAAATCACTAGCCTGCATACTCGATCAAATCACCTGACAATCAATCTTTTGTAAACCTGAATAAGTTAGCAGAACTCAAAAAATTTAAGGCAATCGATTGCCTAAATTTTTTTAAGTATTGGAATTCAAAGTTTAAGTAAGCAGAACTTAAGATTTTAAGTTTGTACTTAAAAAATTTCAAGTTAAGAACAATTAAAATCAGAGTACACTATTTCATACATTTAACTTAAAACCTTCATGTAATCTCAATGTGAACACTTTCATTGGTATTAACTTATAGTTTTAACAAGCTAGTTTGCTAACATACTATTATGTTATCATGCTAACAATAGTATATTATACAGCCCTTGCTGTATGAGTACAACAATATAAAGATTTTATTTGCTCTCAAATCAAGCCGCATGCACCACTTATCACCATGATGGTAACTATCCTAAAACCAACATTAACAGAAATTCTTCTAAATTAGCATAACAAAACATTAATCACTACTAAATCTCCCACTCAACATTAATCTTTCACAAAAAAACAACAACATTATATTACACTTAATTTTAGCATTTACTCTCCCATTCAAGTGCCATCGGCAAAGCATGCTGGGAAATAGACATCCCAGCCGTTTCAGTTAAACTTAAGTTTGTTTAAATTAAAATAAATCGTTTCATAAAACTCAAAACAATGAAACAGTTCAGTTTACTTAAAATATATCAGTTCTGTGAACTTGAAAGAAAAAGAAAGTGCTAAATACTCATAAAAGTTAATTTGACTGAACTAATTAGTTTAATTTAAGTTTGTCCTACTCAAACCAATTAATTATTTTGAGCGTTAGGGTTTACAGGATCTGAAAAATGTAACAAAGAGGTGGTGAAAGCTATATGAAAGCTATGTTTTTTTTTTTTTGCTATATGAAGTGTTTTGGGAGAAAATAAAATCAAAGGTGTCTTTTACCTTGCCCTTTAGCCCCTTGTACTTAACCCCAGGTTACTCTCACACAGAATATAGCAATTAGCAATTTCCACTGACCGTGGTTGTGCGTGAATCTTAAAAAAACAATTCTATTCT